>NC_136723.1:15910114-16337614 GCF_936440315.1 Barbus barbus
TCATTTTGGTTTTAATTAGTCTTAATTTGTGCATTCTGTTCATTTAGTTGCATAGTCAAAAAACATCTGCAGCTCTCCTAAAAGTAAAACTTTTTTTGGATGGTGAGTAGAGAGAATGTGCTGGAAATAAAGCAAGCAGATTATTTTACTGCGCCAATTAAGCAACAATTTTATAGTTCCTCTGGGAATGAAGCTCAGCTCATTAGCATAAACAAAGAGACCCCTGTCTGCCATTTCAGGCCCTTTTTGTTTATATAATCAAGGTGCATAATATTAATAATAATAATAATAATTATTATTATTATTATTATATAATATTATTATTATTATGTGTGAAAGCCTTGATAGAAGTGGAAAATAATTTTCTCTCAAGAGTGCTGATATAATACAAGCTGTTTATGTCTGTCAATCATAACTAGGCTAATTTATAACAAAGATAATTTATAACTTTGCAGCCTGAATTTTTGTCAGTGAATGTTAATTTACTTAATATATACACATTTAAGCATGTAAATAATGAAGATGGATTAATAATGTTAATGTATTATCATCTTTGTTATTATTTACTGAGGCATGCACGTTCCCTTATAATAATAATGTGAAGGACTGTACAGGTACATGGTACTGGACTGAAGAAGTGCGTTCAAATAACTCAAACTGACTTCATAAATGCATAATTTCTCAGTTCCAAACCTGTATAATTTTCTGTTTTTGCCTATGAACTTAATTTGCCTCTTACGAATTTTCTCATTTTCTAGGCCTCTCAGTATGCACCTGTTCTCACTCCTCAAGATTATGATTGTTACCAAAATTAAGGTCAACATGAGACATATTGAATAACCTTTAAATAATATGGCCTCTTTTCTTGCTGCAATTTAATATACTGAAAAAATACTTTTTAAATCATTGCTCACTGCAGATTCATTACAACAGAGCAACTGACCTTGCTCCAGCAATATTCTTACGGTCTGGGCTCTCTTAAAAAGTACAAGTCTTTATTTATTTATATTCAGTGCCACTTCATTAATCGAAACCTTTGCAGGCATTCAGGATCTCAATAAGTTATCAGAGGAGGCACTGGATCTGGTAGATCTGGTAGTTTCTGTATGTCCGTGAATTGAATAGTCACTGAATGAGGTTTGCTATCAACAGAAACAGACAGACTGTCATTCTCCAGTCCTATAATCAGCCAGACCACAGGACAGCAAGACCCTGAAGCCCCATACTGGGAGCCAATCTTTTCCAGCTTTAACTCTACAAAACCTGGGAATGAGAATATTGACATGCAAGTAACTATATTTGGATTTATAGAGGCACTTTCAGACTTCCTCAAGTCTGGCTCTATACCAGAGAGTTGCAATAGAGTCCCACTGCAAGGTTCTTCACAGTCTTGAAATAAGTAAGCATGCCTCTAGATATTCACAGGATTTTCACCTATGCATTTCTTCAAACTTCACTCAATATTCTAACCATAAAGAGCCACTAGCTGAGGCAATTCTGTATGAAAAGTGAATTAAAAAATAAACAAATACAAAGGCATGTGTTTGGTGACACGCTCACACTATATTTTATACCATATGCATACTTGACACAATGTGATTTAGAAAGGACCCAAGGCTGCTCAGAAAAGAATAATTACAATGAGCCATATGGTGAACAGAGCTACATCTCAGCAAACACTCTGGAATTTTCTCTGCAGGAAAATGGAGTGGACACAGAGTCATTTTTCCTATCAAAAAGTCTGACCTCAATTTACGTTGCTGAACTATAAAATCTGCCTGTCCACGCTACCTATATAAGTACTGGCCTGACAGCTTTAAGAATGATTAACATATTATGATGTTTCCACACAGATTGTGAGATTGATTTATATAGCTAAATGTGACTAAGTGGTACAATTCAAGCTTTTGTTGCTGTTTCTATTTGGCCTCTGCATATAAAGTCAAGATCAAATAGTCATTAGCATAACAATATGAACTGCTTAGAATATATACTACACGACAACTTATAGTACTTTAAATGTTAGCCAAACAGTATTTTCCTGTCTAAGTGAGAAATTTCTGGCCAGATGAACCCAGCTAGCAAAAATATGTTCTAAGAATATGTTGCTAACATTTCCATAAAGTTCTCCCTGAATGTTCAAAGTGTCTAGTTGTTGTTGTTGTGTTTTTTTTTCTTAAAAAAAACTTCTTGGTTATGTGAATGTTAGAGAAAACATTAAGGGAACATTATGGACAAACATCACGGTAAAGTTATTTTTGAATGTCCTCCAAACTATCAGAAACAAGTATTTATGCTTAATTAAAGTTAGAAGAACATCCTGTTAAAATGCCAAAAAGTACAATATAATTAAAAAAAAAAAATGTTGTGCTAATGTTTTGAGAACAACTTGTTTATAAAATGATCCACGCTGACATTCAGGTTTATAAAAACTTTTATTTTTATTTTTTTGATTTGGAAAAGTGCTTAGTGCTTAGAAAATCTAAGCAATTATCAAGTATTTAGATTCTGACTGTTGCTCTTTTATATGCTAATGATATTAATTAGGCAGTGTTTACAATTAAGGCAGAGGTTTGAAACCATTCAGCTGCACAACCTGTAATAGTAGGCGAACACACATTTTTTTGTGTGTACATTCATTTTCTCAGAAACACACACATTTGAGAAATTATCAAAATGTAGGACAGTTTCTGCAACATTTTATCGAGGCCCTAGATAACTTTGAATGTTCATTCTTAACTTGGAGAGAACCCAGAACATCAGCTAAAGTTCTCAAAACCTTCCCTGAAACACACAAAATGGAGCATTAATTTTAAAGAAATCAGATGGCTTTCTTTTTCTGTAGGACAAAACATATGAATCGTTGAGAATGGTTTTTATTTTTTTTTCAATTTCCTTTCCATAGAATAAGCTTTAAGTTTTCAAAAAAAGATCCAGAAACGCCATAAAAATAATTATCATTGAACATCCCCACGATATGCTTCCTTAGCACATTCATGAGATTTCAAGAGATTAGCAGTGATATCCAGCTAATGAGTTTTGAGTCTTTTAATTGGGAGCTGATATGCTTTGAGGTCAAATAAAGATGTATAAAATGTTCCACTAATAATTTTATATAAAAATGTTTTTAAATCATATGCTTACAATGCCAAAATAAGGCAATTAAATAAACAATTAAAGGTACACTAAGCGATTTTTACCAAACGATGTTGATATTTGAAAGCACCAAAACAAACACGCCCATATCCCGGCAGGACCTCGCCCCTATTTTGAAATCTCCACCCTACTCATATGTACGCAACCATGGCAACGACAATGGCAGAAACAAGTAAAGATGACACACAAGCATATTCAAACAAAAGCCAACACGGATAAGTTGTGTGAAACGAAGCAAAATCAATGTTACTCACCTATCAAGAATAAACAAAGCAACCTCGGAGTCTGATTAGAGCCCTTCCCGCTCCTTGAGATCTCCACCGCTGGAAAGCTGCTCCGATATTTACACAGGTCCTACCTCTTGCCTGATCGTAACTCTTCTTTTTAATGTGTTGTTTCTCTGATATTTTCCAATTTTTTCTCTCTCTATCTATAGTCGATCTGCTAATATCCGTCCTGTGCACTCAAATTGAGCCTCTCTTCTCTTTATCATTGCAAGACACGCCCCCTTACTGCTGATTGGTTAACAAGTGTACGGAAGTTCTAAGCGGCCATGCATTATTATAATTTTTTTGTCTTGTTTTCTCGTGATCACGACTTAATTTTCTCGTGTATATATATATATATATATATACACACATGCATACACATAATTACATATATATACGTACATATATATTTGGGGGGGCTCAGATTGTCATATATGTATGTAGGGGGGGGGGGGGGGGGGGGGGGGGGGGCTCATTCCTTCTATCCAGAAATCATAAGGTGCTACATCATCAAGCTCCATTGAAGAACGTCTCAATTTCATGTAGGCACGTTTTGTCATTCAGCCTGTTTTGAAGGATGCATCAAGTGTATCCTCTTGTCCTTCAGACCCCACATCCCACACATTTAAATTCATGAAAAACAATTTACTGAAAATAAAGTGTTGTTGTTGATGTGTGTTTTTTCTTCTTTTTTTTTGGGAAAAAATAAATCATAATGCTAAATTGTGCATATTGTAATCCACTGGGAGACCACAGACGGTTGTCTATGTGTATTGCATTAATTTTCGTTTTTCAAAATGTTCAATAAACAGTATTCTTTAAATCATAATATTAATATTGTTTTGAGCCATAGCGTTTAATTCTAAGCTTTAATCTAGCCTTGAAGCCTCTGAAAGACTGGACTAGGAGGTACGCATCCGATGCAGCTCTCTGTTTGAGAAGCACCCTGAGTGTTTTGATTCTCAAGTTGAACTCTGACTTATCCATCCAGGGGGAAAATTATTAGTGAACAGCAACTTTAAAGGTGTCATGAACTGAGAAATCCACATTCCTGTGATATTTTGACATTTAAAGAGATAGTTCACTAAAAAAATTGAAATTCTGTCATTAATTACTCACCCACATTTCGTTCACAAATTAAGATATTTTTAATGCATTCTGAGAGCTCTCTGACTCTCTCATAGACAGCAAGGATCCTTACACGATCAAGGCTCAGAAACATAACAAGGAGATCGTTAAACTAATCTATGTGACATCAGTGGTTCAACCGTATTGTTATAAAACTATGTTATAAAACTACGAGAATACTTTTCTTGTGTAAAGAAAACAAAACTAATGACTTTATTCAACAATTTGTCTCCTCCGCATCACCCTATAACACCATTTTGGAGAGTATCGCATACGTACACAATGTATGCTGTTCTGTGTCAGCACCGTATGCGGATACGCTGTTTATGTTGTTTATACTTTGATGTGAACGTAAACAACGAATCTGCATACATACATTGCACACATTGTTTATGTATGTGATACTCTCCAAAATGGTGCTATAGGGTGACGTGGAGGAGACAAAATTGTTGAATAAAGTCATTATTTTTGTTTTCTTTGTGCACAAAAAGTATTCTAATAGCTTCATAAACTTACAGTTGAACCACTGATGTCACATGGATTATTTTAACGATCTCCTTGCTATGTTTTTGAGTCTTGATCATGTTTGGATCATTGCTGTCTATGTGAGGATCAGAGAACTCTTGGAATGCATCAAAAATATCTTAATTTGTGTTCCGAAAATGAACAAAGACCTTCCGGGTTTGGAACGACATGAGTAATTAATGACAAAATTTTCATTTTGGGGTGAACTATTCCTTTAAGAGGTCATTGTACTATAAAAACATCCTGTAAGTTTCAGAACTCAAAACATTATCGTTAGTCTTATATTGAAGCCAGTCTGCTAAAATGTCAGGTTGTGGAATGTACCACTCTATGAGGTAATAGTGTGGCTAAACACCGCCTTCGCAGAAGAAGATCAACGCCTGCTTCTACATCACTGCCTGTTTAGCCCCACCCACCGATTTGTGGATGTAGTGTAAATAATGAGAGAGTCTACAATCTGCCAAACCTATTCAAACAGAGGGTTCAGATGAGGGGGGATAAAAACAGGACAGAAAATTATGTTTTTGATGTACAAATCTTGATAACATTAAGGAGACCTCAGAGAATAGTACAAAATACTAAAAAAGGCAGTTCATGACCCCTTTAAGTCCATGCTATTCCTCTCACAAACCTGTTTTTCCATAATTTGTGAAAACTCCTGTGTTCACTGTGTGACGAGTTGGCTGCCTCCCCCTTATTATTATCACCACCCCGTCCCTTAAATATCGCCGCCCTTCACCAGGCTCCCGACGGGAGTGGGGGTGTGAGAGAGGAGGGGCGCTGAATCAGCCAGGGCTGGCGGCGTGTGATGAGGCGCACCTGAACCGAATAGAGCCTCATCACCGCCGCTGTTTAAATACAGAGCGCGCCTCTCCTCGAGAGACCGGTCTCTTCCCCGTGCATGCACGCTGGTGTCCTTGTGGGTCCAGGAAGGGAGCGTAGAGGGACTCCCGCACCGCCAGAGACGTGAGCTGGCGGACCCGCAGTCCGGACGAAACCGCACCCGTGATACGGCCGTCGGGCCAGGATGCCGGGCCGACTAATCCCGTCGAGCGCCGTGGACCTAGAGGTAGACGAAGCCGCTGGAGAAGCCACTGTCCCTCGCACCCCGGACCTCAGAGGGGAGTGCGTGTGACTGCCGGACTCCGTCCCTTACCTGTACCCTTCCTTTCAGAACACTGCCCCTCCTTCACAAACCCCCACAGCACGACGAGCACACCAGATCCCCTGTTTATTTTGGACACTTTATTTTATTATTTCTGTTTAATAAAAACCTCTCCGAGGCCTGACGCCACACCCACTGTTTCTGTCGTTTGCTCTTCCCGCCACAACTGTAATTGCGCAGAAAAGAGCCATCTCAGAATTTTAAAGTTTTGTGTTCCACTGAAAAGTCAAAGAAAGTCCAAATGGTTACAAGAGGGTAAGGTGTCATTTTTGGGTGAAGAATGTATGAGTTGATGAAGTAGCCTATGCGAATTGTGACACATTCCTTTCACAATGAATCTTTTAGATGGCAATTCTGTGCATGTTTGAAGGAGGGGTCTTTAGTCATTATGTGTATGGTTAATTATTAATGTTATATTGGTACAACGCATGCATACTAATTAAGCCTGCAATTTTACACTGATATTAGGAACAAATGAGGACTAGAAGAGTTGGAAACCGACAAAATGTTGGAGGGAAATGCAGTATGTTTCCATTTTGACACATCCCTGCCTTCACCTCAGCTGTGATTAATTCTGCATGTGGAATTGCTGCAAGCTTTAGATAATGGAGATTGTGCTCCTTATGTTCAGAACTCACACTAATGTGTCCGCCTGTAACCTGTCAGGATTTCACAGTCCACTCAATCACTAAAAGAGAGTTCACAAATAGAAAAAGGTCCATATCTTACCACTGAACAGAAAAAAAAGAAAGAAATGGACTTTGTTCCTACAGCTCACAGCATTCAGAGGAAACGTTGTGGTCAGGAAGTGACAATAATCCTTCTTCATTCCTTTAGAAAATGTCAGAGACTTATGTTTTATACATTAGAAAACAGGTGTATAATAAAACTTAAATGTTTAGAGAATGCTTGCACTGCTTTCGAGATTATTTAGCTCAGAAAAAAAGACTATTTGTGAAAGTGCAGCACATCCTAGTGGATACAGAGGAACTAAACTCTGGTTTGGCTTTGTAGTATCTACTCAACAACAAAAATCAATGTTTTGTTGTCTTTAATCAATGTATAAATCCACATACATGAAATCAATTTCATAATTTGATGAAGTAACAAAATTTAAGTACAAATTGTTTCCCGAAAAGCAATAACTGCAAACAACTGGAATAATTCTCATTTCCTACTAAGAAAAAGGTGTTCATTTGTACAGTCTTGTTTGAATAGACTTTGATTAAAAAGCTAAAATATAACAATTAATTACATATACACATTTTTGCAAAGATTCTACATTCAGTGAGTAGGCAGCAGATACAGAGACACATTTCATACTGGTAAAAAATAAAAATTTCTTTGTGTGTTTAGCATTCTGAAGCAATAAAACATCCATACAAAGCTTCATCTTAATTGCTTTTAAAAATCTAAATGTTTTTTTAATTATTATTAAAGGAAAAGTATTTGAACAGAAAAAAAATTTGGTTTAACTGTAAACAGTTAAGCTCTGTTAATTAACATAACTTGTTTTTGTCAGGCTCAGCAGACGGCCAGACCACAGGGTGCTGTGATACGTAATTAACTCCCATGACCTGCAGTGAATTTAATCATTTCCTTCCAGTTGCACTCTGAAAGAGTATCCGTTTATTAGATTATTTCTCAAAAAAGACACCAATGTAAATAATCAACCAATTTTGAATTATTTTCTCATTAAATGGCTCAAACGTCATCATCAGACACTAAGGCTCATTAAAACACAAAAAATGAGCTCCTTCAGATGAGAATAGCTCATCAACATTACAAACTCTAAAACAAAAAGCCCGCACGCCATTAACAAAAATGAAACAATTGGAAACAATACAAAACTTTCTACTGGAGGTTAAAGGGTTAAACCTTCAAAGGGTTTTTAACGATTGTCAGTCTGTCAAGGACTAGATGATGCACCATACAGTGATCAGTATACAATGAATGACAGTGTGAAATTTACATGAATGGTGTCATTGGGATTGTATCGTGTATGAGGCAGGTATGAATGGGTAGGACCAATGATTGTCAAGAAAACTGAAGTCGCTGCCAAAGCAGTACTTTTTCAGTGAAATGTTTGACAAGATTTATAAAAGAATTTAAATGCAACTTATAAAAGAATTTAAATGCAAATTTCTTTTATAAAAGAATTTAAATGCAACTCCAATTCTCTTGACAACTTGAAGGTAGCTAAAAATTATACTTTTTTTCAACATCCTGTTTAGCATAATAAAATATTACTGTAACCAAGCATAAAAGAGCTTTGATGAGGTTTCTAAATTACAGTGTGCCCTTACTGTCAAAATAGGAATTACAGAACAATCGAAAGCCTCTGCAAAAATCAGCTTTGAAAGTGGGGCTCATTGAGACAGCTTGTACATTTTTATTTCAAATTCAGTTTCATCAGCAACAGCAGGGTGCAGAGAGCAAAGTCCTGTGTTATTTATTCCCTCTTTGATTTGCATCTCTAGCACATAATGCAAGCTTTTTAAATGACAGTTCCCTTCACATTGCTTTGGCCCATCCATTAGGTAATGTCATTTCCATTAGCTGGGCAGAGCAGTGTGTTCTTTGGTTGCATTGTGCTTGAGTGGTCCACAGATATCCAAATAATTGTGACACCCAGTGTCCCGTCTCATGCTGGCCATTCAGATGTGTGTCGATGGCAACCATGCTGTGTCCAATCTAGGTTTGAGAACATGCTAACATTTGGCTGCAGTTTTGACAAACAAATCTAATCATCTTAAGTGTTTCAACACAATTTCTGACTACTTAAACATATAAAAGCTAAAATGAAAACAGTTCAGGCTAATCAGCATGAATGGTGTACTAACTGTCCTTAATCAGAAAAGCACAGTGTCGGGTTCTGGGTCTGGGAATGACGTGAAGCTCTTCCGAATCTCCTGAGAAAGGAGTGATTCTTGCTCACAGTGAGGAGGAAGAATATTGGGAGGTTCAAAGAGCGGAACAGATCCCTTCAAATCAGCCGGAGGGTAAAGACCTTGGGTCAAAAATTCAATGGAGTTGAACGAAACCAGAAAAAGACATATTTCTTGAATATATTACAGTTCAGACTCTTTGAACTGGTCTTCATAATTTAACTCTTGCAGTCATAATCTTTATTCATAGTCATATACCATGGTATTTGGATGGTACACCTTAAAAAAAACATAGTAGTACCATGGTATATGCCCATAAAACCACAAAATTACCAATGTAACATGCACAACAAAAAAATATTTTGGATGTGTGTCAAATTAACCCCAACACAACAGGAGGGATAGACAACCTGAACTTAATTACTGAGAAATTTCTTGTATGTTCATTTAATGCTTGACGGTCTGATTTAATAATTAA
Organism: Barbus barbus; assembly: GCF_936440315.1. Classification (NCBI taxonomy): domain Eukaryota; kingdom Metazoa; phylum Chordata; class Actinopteri; order Cypriniformes; family Cyprinidae; genus Barbus; species Barbus barbus. Next base: position 15,919,724 of record NC_136723.1, read on the forward strand.
TCTCCTGGTAAAATGGACCAAAGGATAACACTAAACAAAAAACATTGATCAACCACAGCTCACCTTTTGGCATTTAGGCACATGCAAATTTTAAATGAATTTCACAATAACAATAAACCACTATGCAACAGTGAAAGAACAGGTTTCCCGGTATCCCTTAAGATACATTTCACTATACACTATGACATTTTTGAGGAGTTAAAATACAGAGCAAGCATTTCTCTTACCTTTTTGTTTCAGGTCTAAATATGGCCTGCCATAATCTTTAGTAGAGCTGATCTTCTTCTCTTGGCTCTGTAGACCTGGCCCTTTGGGGTCCACAGGATGCATTGGAACGTAAGCAGAGTCCCATTCATAACTCTCATCCACAGAGCCTCTTCTAGATCTTAAGTCAGAAGATAAAGAAATGTGAGGTAACATTAAGTTTAATGTGGATACCCTTAAATCAGGGATCTCCAACCCTGCTCCAGGAGAGCTACTGTCCTGCAGACTTCAGTTCCATCCCTGCTCCAACACACCTGCTTGTAATTATCAAGAAGCTCTGAACAAAGCCACTGGAAAGCAAGCCTGCAACCTTTAGCTGAAAAAGTGTAATGTTTGTTGAATAAAGTTTGTTGTTGTGATTATTTTTTATGATCATTTTAATTCCTTTTATGTAAAGCACTTTGAATTACCATTGTGTATGAAATGTGCTATATAAATAAACTTGCCTTGCTAATGCTAACACTTCTGCTTTGGTGGTACACAGAGAAGGAAACCAGAGGCTGTTTTTTTTTTTTTTTGAAAGGCTGTCAAATGGAGGAGAGGCTTCACTACGCTGAATAAACAGCTTTTGTGTGGAAACTGCTTATCATTTAATAAATTGAAATCCTATCGGCTAATTTTCAACTTGTTGGATATTAAACAATAGGCTAGTTTTGGATTTTACTATTTTTAGAGTTTACATCGAAACAAATGCTGTTTTATAAGAGAAGTCAGATTTTTTGCGACAGGTAGGATTTAGTTTACAGCATTTCTCGTACATTTCTATAATATCTGTAAGTGGTGATTGACTGTCACTCTTGACTGAAATTCATTGACATCAAAGCTGTAATGTGATTGGTTATCAAGGCACACGTGATCCCAGTCGACTGTTACGCTTTCTCCAATGCTAAGAAATACAGACCCTCATATCTCCCAATAATAAGACAATGCCATGAACACCTTGATTAGCTGGATCGTGTTTGTTTGATTGGGTTTGAAGCTGAAATCTTTGGGATGGTAGCTCTCCAAGAAAAGGGCTGGAGTCCCCTGCCTTAAATTAAAGTCCTGGGGCTGTCCATTGCAGCTGCCAAACGTGGTATTACCATGGTATACACAAATTGTGATATTAAATGCAAGTCCAAAAATATAGCAATACGATGAACTTCTGTTAAAAAAAACATGGTATTATCAATGCAGATACTAAGAGTACTCATAGTACTTTCTGTGAGAGAATCAATCATAAGAATCAATTGAAATCATTAGAAACAGCTTAAGGTAAATATATGGAGTAAGGCAAAGAAAAGCCATTTGTACCTTTCATGCCGTTCAGGCTCCTGTAGAACTGCCTCATCTCTGTCACTGTCCTCTGTGGTCTCTGGAGAGCTGGTCAGAGGGGGGCTGAGAGAGAACTGCCTGCTGCTAGGGGCATCCATGCTGCCCCTGCCACTGCTTTGGCTTGCATAACTTCTGTAGCTTCCCTCTCTCTCTGAACTCTTCCTGTATCTGTTAAGTTCCACATCCACCTCCTGCCCATCTTCATATTCCTCCTCTCTCTCACCCTCTTGGCTTTGGCTCCGTCTTCCAGATGGCAAGGCTGGCAGAGAGGGGCAATAAGGCTGAGGCCAGCTAGAACCCCCTGTTGATAAGGCAGCATGAGTGCTATGTTCCGACACTAGCTTTTTGCGGGATTGTGAGTTATTCATGGAGCCATCATATGATTTAGAGGCCTGATGACGGGGGTCTTGTGTTTGACTTTCTAAAGGCACAAATGAAACCGTTTGCAAACTGGGATTACTTTTAGGCTTATCTGCCTCAAATTTGGATCTGCATGCAAAGGGGGACATTGTAGAATCTCGACCAAGTGTCAGCGAGTCTATCCAGGCATCAGGGGTCAAAAACTGGTCCTTGTACAATTTTAAGTCTAAACTTTGGGTGCTCTTGTTCCGATTCCAATTGTTTGACCCCAGGCTCTTCGTCTTCCGAGGCATTGTTCCAGAAACATTGATTTGAGATACAGTTTTGCTTGACCAATTGTTTAACTTCTTCTGCTTTCTTAAACTCGTATCTCCTGATCTGTCATTTACAAGATCTGATAATTTGGGTCGGTCGTAATCCAGAGTCTCATAACTGTGATCTGAGCACAGCATGGACCTTGAATAAGGAGACTGGCTCTCAAGATCAGGTCCATCTACACTCATCTCTGAATAAATACTAGTTGGATTTATCTGTCTAGTACTTCTTTCTATTGTCCGCCTCTGCTGATCGTCTGAGGATGAATATATACATGGGTCATAACAATGTTGACCTCTGCTTGAGGTCCTCTGGCCTCTATGCCCTACATCAGTTTGGGTCTTCTCCAATTTGTAGATTAAGGGTTCATCCATAACACGACCGAGACTTGACTCAACAGGAGTTCTGCTTCGTCCTCGGTCCCATGTTTGCGATTTTTGGTGTTCCCCTCTGTCTAGACTACGAGACCTTTGGTAGTTGGATCTGTGGATGGAATAGTAACCTTGTTGATTCTGCCTATCCTTAGTATCCTTCCCATTAGAGGTATGTAGGGGCACCGAGCTTGCAAAAGAAATCCTGTGTCGTTCCTCCCATGGAATGCAAGAGGCAGCTCTTCCCTTCACCATGCTGGTATTCTCAGATAAAAGGCTTTGTCTTATGGCTTGGTAGTTACCCTGAGGTGTTGAGGTTTCTGGAATTTTCCAGATTCTTCCATACTCATCACCTGTCTGTTCAAGACTATATGGATTTTGATCAACAGTGTACTTGCGTAATTCCCTTTCAAGCCCCTCTCTCTCATGAGCTAAAGACAAACAGCGACTTAGATTTCCTTGTTCTCTCTCATGCTCCATCTGCAAAACCAGGGTACTGGCTGTAGAGTGTTTGGTACCTTGTTTCATGGACTGCCGACCCAGAGTACTTTCTGAATGAGGATAGAGAAAAGAGGCACTACTATCTGATGAGAGACTTGTCTGGTCTGGTCCATCCAAGAACTCTTGCTCCAGAATGGGCATGTAATGGCTGTTCAACGAGAGGTGCTTAGCCATAGCTTGTGTTCTGCTAGAAGAAGGGATATCTGATGCGAAAGGTGGAAGATCCACTGAAAGGACAAAGGGTGGCTTTTTTCTTTCATTCCTATAGGATCTCAAAGACTGAGATTTCTGAATTCTGAAGCTCCTGTTTCCATCTGATGACAGATGGGAGTTTTGACTTGGGTTTATCTTGACCTGAGAACTGACAATATTGGCGTCTTCACAAGAATCAACAAAGCATCCGTCAGAGCCCCGATGGATGAACTCCACAGAGGACACAGGGGCAATTGATGCCCGTTGGAGATGGCTCTCAGGGAAGGAATGGTGGGAAGGAGGGTGAGCTTGAGGCAGGAGATGTTGCCGCTGGGCATGAAAATCACTGTGACTAGACTTTTCAAGGGAGGAGTGATTGGAAGAAGAGGAAGTGTAGGAGAGTGGACGAGCTGGTAGGAGCCTTTGGTTCAGGGTGTTGTCAGGGCTGCTAAGGTAAAGGATAGGAATTTAGTACATTTCAAAATGGTTGCAATTAGTAGGAAAAATTTGGGAAATGAAAAAGGGTTTCATGAGGTGAGGGTGGTGAACTTACTTTTCAGAAGGGTTCTTATTTATTGCAGGAGGGAGATCTGAAAGGAGGGAACCAATTTTACAATGGAATGAGTGACAGGATAAATGATCATGCATGAAGAGTAACAATATGAGGTAAAGGAGTGAGAGCATCTTCTAAGATGAACACATTGAGGCTGACTGTTAAAACAGTTCTAAGCAGTTCAAAGTGTTGTTTCTTTACCCTTGACATTCTGCCTACGCCTTAGGTTCCTTTTGTGAAAAATGAAACAGACTATTGCCAGGGTCAGGATAAGAGCAAGACAAAGAAGTCCTACTCCACCCATAACACCAGCCATTAGCTGGTCAGGAAAGTCTAGGAGGCGGGAACTGGCTGGGTGCATGTTCATTCCTGTGGAGCGCAAAGAAAGGTTTTAATGGTTGGGTATGTTAAAAGGCTTATAGATTTTTTCATAAGTATAGCTTAGAGTAATAAATTCTAACAATTTCTGAAGGAAATGTTACAGGCAGGTGATTAGAACAGGGAATGTGTGAAGCACTAACCGATGGTGGAGACACTGATTGATGGACTGGGCATGCTCAGCTGATCTCCACGTTGAGAGAGAAGCCTCAGTTCATACTTGCAGTCCTTCAGAGAGTGATACATTGTGAGAAAAATGACAAAATAAGGATGAGAGCAAAGTAAGAAAGGATTGCATTTATCAAAAATGACAAGCTGAAAATCTCAGATCATGTCTTCGAGAACATTTACCTTACATAACCCTGGAAGAAAGATTTGACTCTCTACTGGGCTAATGTTCTCTTTCAGATTAATCCATTCCTCTCCTTCAAGGCATGACTGGACGACAAAACTGTCAATGGGTGGAGAATGGGACTGAGGCACTGACCACGACAGAAGAATTCCCTCTGAACTCTTATTGATCGAGAGATTTGTAGGTGGTACCAGCTTGACCACAACAGGAAGTGCATCTGTAAAATAAAATATTAAATGAGAGAGACTGAAATGAACAGATTGCTTTTATTCAATTATTCACAGTGTGCAGCATAAATACAGATGGTTTAACATTAATTTGAGGTCTGCATAAGGTAGCCAGCACAGAGGCTAAGTGGTTTTAAAGACCCAATGAAATCAAAATTGGAGTTCTGTGGCTTTTAGACCGTGTCTATTAGCTTTGAGGCCATCTATATGCCACTAAATTTTGATTACTAAATTCTGAAATTCTATTCCTAGAAAATGACTAAATTAATTAAAATAGATGAAATAGATATTCTAATTTAAATGTACAGGCTTTCTCTTCTTTCTATGTACAATAGTTTGATCAATAAAATGCCATCCTCCTAAAATCACGTGTCACTTAATAGCAACAAAATGTAAGGAATTCACGGCCATGAAATCTAGGTTCATAAAACCATAGGAACTTGAAAGTGTCTTATGCACAGCTAATGTTTACCCAGAGTTGTGATGGTGGTGATCTCACTGAAGGGCCCAGTGCCAATTTTATTTTGGGCCACAACACTGAACTGGTACTCAGTGGCAGGAAGAAGATTGGTGACCATCAGACTGTTCTCAGTGGAGAGGTCTGAGAAAGACAACCACTCTTGCTTTTCCTCTTTCCTTTCTGCTGACACCTGCTTATACCTGAAAAAAGAATGTTAGCAAGTTTTCAAAAAAAATTAATAAATAGAAGATTTATGAAGACAGGCTTAAACCATCCAGTGAAAAGTAGCAACACTACTAACTTTTTTCAGTAGCATAAAATTAGCTAAAAAATTAAATAAAATAAAAAACATTCCAACTAAGAGCAATGCTGCATGCCAAAATGCTACATTTGTTTTTTTTGGAGATTTGTGCACCTTCTTGAGATTTGTATTGTGCATGCAGCTTTGTGAATCTGCTTTGCATTGTTTTTGTATTTAGAGTGAATGTATTAGATAAATACTGCTCTTATTACAAAAAAATATTATCTGACAGACTACAATTTCAAAATACTTAAGATTTACAGAGATGAACTCTAAAAAGACAGACACTAACCAGACAGTGAATTTCTGGGCATATCCTCCATCAAAGCCAGCTACCCAAGAGACATTGGCCTGGTTCATTCCTGGGATCACAGATACTGATGACACTGCATGTGGACTTGTACCTGTGAATCAGAAGGAAACAAGATATGTGTGACATATGAAGTGTGATACATGAGGTGTGACAGCAAGTTGCACGTTCAATCTAGATGAGGACTACTCAACTTTGAAAAGCTCAGGGGCCACAAGAAAAGATTACCTTTAGCCCCTCTAGGGCTTTTATTTAGCTGAAATTCAAGCCAAAAATGAACACAAAAGATGTCTGTGCTTACTGTTACAGTAAACATCACATGGCCCAAATGTGGTAGTAATGATCTAGATGCTTTAAGTCTTACCCAGCACAAGGACTGTTGTTCTGACGGATTCAGTGGCCACTCGGTTTGTGGAGCTGCACTCCCATTCCCCCTGGTGGTCTTTACTGAGAGGATGCAGAATGAGGGAGCCGTTCGCTGCTACAGAGAACAGTGAGCGAGAGGCTGTGCCAACCTAAGAGGAGCAGTGCCGTAATGAAGCATATAATGAGATTAAACACCAATTTTAATTAAAACTTGATTTCCAGCTGTATTTAGAGAAAATGAAAATTCTCAGTTTTTGTGCACAGGACTGATGCAATTTGTTTCTAATGTTAATCAGCACAGTTTTATATAAGCAGTTGTAAACTATTGCCTGTGAACATTACACCTCATAACATTACAGGAATGTTCTAGGTTAAACATGTGTTTAGCTCAGTCAGCAACATCTCTGGTTTGTTGTTTACCACAGAAAATAATTTAAACTTGTCCCCTAGTTTGAAAGAACTAACATCAAGCGTGTACAGTAATACACTTTCAATGGAAGTCTATAGAGCATATCAAACAGAAAAAAATCTTTATAAACTTAACATGGTATTTCTACTGATTAGAACTGAAAAAGGGGGATTTTTATTGTAAGTAATGTTACTTTGTTTGTGCTACAAAATATGGTACAATACCATCACTTTGACAAGTGAACCAAGAATTTAAGTGTAAAGGCACAGTGAAATGACTTTCACCTTTTTCCAGCTGACTTTTGGAGCCGGATTACCGTCCATCTGACATGGAATAACAAGCATGTGCCCAACATCCTGTCTGTACTCCTTACGAGGTGACACTTTAAGTGATGGAGGATCCTAAAAGACAAAGACGCTTATATTATGGCTTGAAAATTCACACTGAACATATCTAATTGTATTTCCATTCCATTCCATCACTTTTCCTCCACAACATTCTAAGATAGATATCTGTTATATATGGAAGCCATTTCCACCACTGAATAAAAATAAAAAAGGTCATTGTGAATTTTTGTCTCACAATTCTAACTTTTTTCCTCAGAATTACGAGTTTATGTCTCAAAATTCTGACTTTATAACATGGAATTGTGAGTTATAAAGTCAGAATTGTAAGATATAAACAGTTATAAGAAAAAAGCCAATCTTTTTCCCCTAAAAACTGGACTAATAATGAGTTTATATCTCACAATTCTGAGAAAAAAGTCAGAATTCCGCATTTGTATCTTGCAATTGCGAGTTTGTATATCACAATTCTAAATTTATTTCTTGCAATTGTGAGCTTATATCATGCAGTTCTGAGAAAAAAAGTCAGAATTGCGAGTTTGTATCTCACAAAATCTTTTTCTCATAAATGTGAGATAAAATATATTTTCTTTTCTTTTTTATTCACGCTTCCATAGTTATAAACATTTGTATTTTTACATATTTTAATATCTTTATTGTTATTTTTTTACATATCTGTTTTTACAAATAATTATTTTGTTACAGAAAACTAAATTAAAAAAAATGAAAATGGCAACACTCTGTAAAGCCCCACCTGTAGTATAACGGTGGTGGGCTCAGACTGGCCCATTGTCCCAAAGCTATTGTAGGGAGTACACGTGTATACACCTGCAGTGTCGTCATTAGCTGTCGCTATGATTATAGAGCCTTCTGAAGTCAGTGTCCATCCAGGATACTGTTGAAAGAAATTCAGTTATTCTGAGTGTTTTCTGAAATAATGCTCTTTGAAAAGATGTGAGGTTACATCATCGAGAGAGGGGTATAAGTGTAAGCACAGCATGGTGTCACCAAATTAAAATCAATATGTCAAGCATTAGTAGCAGAGAAAAAGCACTCAGGAAAGCACTTAGGAGTAGCAGTGTACTTATAAAATGTACATATGAAATGTTAAAAAGTGTTTTGTATGGATAGTGAGAAAAGCAAACGTTACTCACCATGCCTAAATCGAGTGGTTTGTCATCTTTAATCCAGTCGACATGTGATAATGGTGGTTCAGCTCTGACGGGGCACGCAATGATGCCCCTCATGCCAGTGGGGAGGAAGGTTAATGAGGGCATCTTCGTCACCTGTGCTGGGTCTGTTAAAGAAGACATATATTGTTTTCAATATTTTTTTTTTTTTTTTTATTTGGGGTAAAATTGCTATTTTTTATGCTTATCATTTCATTTATTTGATGAAAAATACAGCAGAACAGTAATATTGTGAAATATTATTACAATGCAAAATAACGATTTTCTACTTGAATATATATTCAAATGTAATTTTTTTCCTGTGATGCAAACAGTCTTTAGTGTCACATGATCCTTCAGAAATCATTCTAATATGCTAATCAGTATCAATGGTTGTGGATCCTTTGATGAACAGAAAGTTTACCAAGAACAGCAATTATTATATATACAGTATACTGTATATGCTATGTATAACATCTGGATGTGCCATATTCTATATCGCATGTATTTATCGATTTGAACATAAATGTGGCTGAAACTAGTGTTGTTTCTTGTTCAACTTGTATTATAGTAGTGTATGAGAAGTATAGTGTAGGCAAATCTAAATCCATTATTTAGTTTTTTTACCATGATATGTGAAACACTTACGCTGCACAGTGAGGGTAGCTGAGGCAGAGGGGGAGACGGGAAGTCCATTAGTGGGCATGCAGGTGTAGTTCCCAGAATCCTCTGGAGTCAAACGCGATATGAGAAGTGTACCATCCACTATGACCTTAACACGAGACTTCAGAGACCTAAAACAAACACACACGAATACTGCATAAGCTACATGTTACCTATAAATACTAAGGTGGAGGTTCACAGTGTTAGAAGAGAACTCACTCAATGTGATAAATATCTTCTCCTTGTCTTTGCCACACATAGGTCATGTTGCGTGGGTCAGCTTCAGCCTGGCACTTCAACTTGGCATCCTGGAACATGTTGAGAACAGTGTCCGTTGGAGGAATTACGATCACTGGAGGGCCTGTTGATAGAAAAAAATACACAATGTTCATTAATGCAGCAATATGAATAATATGTTTCACTTGCTTTTACTTGTAAAAACAATTTGCTAACTTTTTTTTTTTTTTTTTTTTAAAGTATTTATTATGGAAATAATATACTTTAAAAGAATATACTTAAGTGCAAAGTAAATGTAGAGTTTTCAGACACTTAACTGCATGTTATTTAAAATTAATTTAAGTTTATATTAAAAGCAATTATTTAAACTTGAGGACTTTTTTGACACACACGGGATAAAATTATAATCAAGTACTTTTCATGTGCTTTAGCATGTTTGTCAATACACCAAAATAAGTGTACTTCTATAATACCTGACAAAAGATTATTAAAACATAATGATATAGATGTACTTTAAAGGTGCCATAGAATGCATTGATACAATATTTTAAATTGTTCTCTGATATCTACATGTTTTACATGTGCATTTACAACCCTAGGATTTCTCCCTAGAATAAAATGGTCTGTTATTGGCTTATTTGGAAGGGTCATGAATAATAATGTTGAGCTCTGCTCTGATTGGCTGTTTCACAGTGTGGCTCATTTCAGTAGCTAGGGGAAGGAAACACAGAGAGGAAAATACATATTTCAATACTTTCTCTCGCAGTTATATCATGGGTAATTATACTGTATATAAAATGCGGGCATCAGGGAGCCGCTATTAATATGTGGGGCACTGAAACTTCTTGCTTTTTACTTTTTTTACTTTTGCTTTCGAGATTCGCGATCGCACGAACTCTGTTTATATTATGGAGCGGCAGTACTTAACACACATTTTACAAGATCAGACGCTTGTCAGTGGTGCTCAGGATCTGTAAATCATTCGCCATCATCCTCAGTCATCTCTCCTTACTCTGTTTATGAGGTAAGTGAAATCTTATGTACTGCAGTGTAACAGGCTACAGCTAGCAAGGAGCTAACCATGTCCCTTTAGTGGCTCGCGTTATTTTATTAGTTATTTGCTTTCCATGCTTTTCTGAATACAGACACCAACACATCCCCTAGAACATAACATTTATTTCCATGATCTGCCATTTTCGCTGTTGTCCTCGCTTGTTTCTTCACAATACCTGCAGAACATCTGTTGGTTCGGCTGGCCTAGAACATGGGTGGGGATATGCAAATGTTCGGGGCGTAACTATTAGTGATCCCGACTGTTACGTCAGTCGGTGTTATGTTCTGATCCGCCTATTTTTCAGAGGTCAACTATGCCCAGGTAAATACAGTTTTCCCTTCTATGGGGGGAAGGGGGGGAGGGGTGTGTGGCCAAGTATGGTCACCCATACTTGGAATTTGTGCTCTGAATTTAACCCATCCAAGTGTACACACAGTAGTGAACATACACCCAGAGCAGTGGGCAGCCAATGATGGCGCCCGGGGAGCAGTTGGGGGTTTGGTGCCTTGCTCAGGGGTCTCACCTCAGTTGTGGTATTGAGGGTGGAGAGAGTGTTGGTTATTCACTCCCCCAACTACAATCCCTGCTAGACCTGAAACTCGAACCCACGACCTTCAGGTTACAAGTCCGACGCTCTATCCACGACTGCCCATAAAATATGGCAACCTTAAAGTAATTTTTTAATTTGACATTATTACAAAGCCATCCAAGTGTACTCTCTGTAAGTGCACTTAAGTGGCCTTTCATTAATATTGTATTAACCCCATGTACATTTTAAAATATACTTTTAAGATTTGAAGTACTGTACATGACATTTAGCAAAAGTAAACTTGTATAGTTTTGCACATTCATTTCCTGGGAATTGAATCCATGATTTTGCCATTGCTGGAATTTACTGTACTGTTTGAGCTACAGACTCTTGAAAATGAAGTGTGCTTAAATGTAATGTATTACAACACCACCAATAGGTGTCGCCATTCAATCAGAAAAGCTTACAATTGTCATGTAGAATATAATGGCATGAGCCAGGGGTTTCAAAACTATTGCAACTAGGGTGAAAATTGTACCCCTTCCATTTTTTTTTGGGGGGGGGGGGGGGGGGGGGGGGCAATAACCATATTTTAAGAGCAAAACAGAAGCATCGGTCAATCAGTTACATACAAGTCGATCCAATGCATGTGCAATCTGCATCAGTAATTTTAATATGGCTCGTACTCACGTACCTTATTTCCACCAAATTAGTTATGATTAATGGGTAAACATTACACCATCTAATAAATATTCATGAGCAAGACTGATAAGGTTTATAATGGTCTCCCCAACACTTCTCAGATCGTTTCAATGCACCTAACCGGAGTAATACAGACAATTATCCTAAATGAGGAGAAAACATCAGTGCTGACTTACCAATGACTTTGAGCTTTGTGAGGTGAGTCACATTTCCTTCAGTGTTGGAGGCGTGACACTGATACTGGCCTGATGTTTCTCTGCTTACAGCATGGAAAGATACACTTCCATTCATGATCTATAGGATCAAAATGAGAGATATGACGTGTGTGAAAAGAGAGTGGAGGATAAATGTATTCTAGATCTGATTCTCTATTGCATTTGTGAATCTGATGAAGTCAATCCATGTTTGTTAGCTTTAAGCTCAGTAAGTGAGTACAGCCCCAAAGTTGACAAAACAAACTTCTTTCATTTCCTGGAAAATAGATACAAATTCGTATGACTCGTATTGTTTGGAGTAGTGTATAGGCTACATATTTTTGTCCAAACAAATGCTCTCCAAAATGTGCATTTGCAGGTAGTAAATCATAGTTTTTTCCAGGCTGTGACGTGAACTAAATGTTATTGTCTGTTTAAAATAGGACAAGCACTTTGATATGTCCCACCCAACTTTTCATACGGAAATATATCAACACAGGGAATATAATAGCATTTTTCAACCATTTCATAGGGTTTTTAAGTACTAACATCCTACCTTTACTTTGCTTTGAGGATTTATAGGTCGTCCATCTTTAGACCAGGTTATTGTAGGCCGTGGATTTCCCTGAGCTGCACACTTCAGGGTTACCGATCTCCCTACAAACACTTCAACTCCAGGAGGGGAGGTCTCCGTAAATACAGGAGGCGCTAGACACAGGAGTAAGCAAAGAAAACAATCATGTTGTTCAAAAAATGCTAAGATTTATTAACGATCAAATGTGATGTTATGAATAACAGTTCATAAATGAGTTATTCTTCATGTTGGAGAGTTACTAAAAGCAGCGATGCTACTAGATTTAATTTTCAACCACAGGCATAGACCTACTTCTCTGATTCAATTTTAAATGACATATTCTAATAGTTAAACATTATAAATAAACCTCCACTACTGTTTAACAGTTTTAGGTCTTTAAGATTTTTAAATGATTTTGAAAGAAGTCTCTTTTGCTCACCAAGCCTATATTTTTATGATAAAAAAATAGTAAAAACTGTAATATTTTGAAATATTATTAGAACGCAAAATAGTTTTAACTGAATATATTCTAAAATGTCATTTATACCTGTGATAAGCTAAATTCTAAATTTCAGCTTCATTTATGTATATATATATATATATATATATATATATATATATATATATATATATATATATATTGTGACGAGTCGGCTGCCTCCCCCCTTATTGTCATCACCACCCCGTCCATTGTGGCTGTCGTTTGCTCCTCCCGCCACAATATGTACACACACACACACACACACACATATATGTATATAAGTATGTATATACTGTATACACTGTCATTTAAAAGAAATCGTTTCTAACAACATGTATTTACTTTCACTTTTTATCCATTTAACACATCCTTGCTGAATAAAATTAGAAATTTCTTTCAAAAAAGAAAGAAAATACTGATCCCAAACTTTTGAATGGTAGTGTATATTGTTACAAAATCGCTTGTTTCCAACATTGATAATAAATCAGCATATTAAAATGATTTCTGAAGGATCATGAGACACTGAAGACTGGAGTAATGGCAGCATTTTAGCATTTCAAAATTATATTTTAAAGTATATTAAAATAGAAAACGATTTATTTTAAATTGCAATAATATTTTACAATATTACTGTTTTTCTATATTTTTGATGTAATGAAGCCTAAATGAGCAGAAGAAACCTCTTTAAAAAACATCCAAAATCTTGCTAATCTTAAATGTATCTTAAATTTATGTATATATATATATATATGTGTGTGTGTATCTTAAATACATATTTTTAAAATATATCAATACCTTGTAGCCAAGTACTAATTCAAAATGGTAGACTATCTAGTCATGAGTAGCTTACAGCTCTGAAAGATAAAGTTTTAAACTAGCACCCTCAACTTTATCAGTTTATTTTTACTTTAATTAAAGGCACAGTGGAGTCCAGCCGCTTGCAAGATGCTCTCAAAGAACTAACGAGTTGAAAACTGAACCTAATGTCATCACAGGCCTCAAGTGGCTTCTGTAATCTGGCCTACACTGAGTCAGAGTCTCAGAAAATGGCCTCAAGGTGTGGCCGACAGAGACAGAGCGGACTCTCGAACAGGTGCATGAGCACAGCCTGGTAACAGGTGCATGTATTCATTCATTGTTCACTGCATGTTTGAATGGAGTCGTGTTTGGGTTGGAGACTGTGGGATGAGTATAATGGCATTGTCTCGCTGATATTACATAAAGAGAATTACTGTAATGCTTCTGATTCAGACTACAGGTAAAATTGGATATCTTTTCTTACTATAAATAATTCATGTCTACTCGTTGGATGGTGAGTCTCACCTGCAACAGAGAGTAGAGTCCAGCTCCCGTTGCTGACGGTCTCATCTGTGGTTTTGTCTAGCGGGAGGATTCGGCACTCATACCAGCCTTCATCCTCCAAGAGAAGCCCCCTCATCTGCAAAGATGTTCCCCTGATGACTGACACTCGACCTGGACACGATCAGTAGACGGGAAGGGTCAGAAACAGCAAACACGTACAAAACACAAGACTATTTCAACAATCAAACAAGCTACAAGCTAATAAAAAATTAGATATAAAGTGTTTAAAATTTTCAAATGTGTTTGATTTCTTTATATGCGTATTATTACTATTTTTCTATATTAGAATTATTTTATTTAGTTGTATTTTTATATTATTTTAAGCAAATTTAACTTAAGTTCACAATTTTAATCTGAATTTAAAATAAAACACAGTACATGGAATTTGTGAGTTTGTACAAAACAAATACAAAGCATATGCTGCAGATATAAATTACACAATTTAATTAATTTTAAGCTTCAAGCTAATTATAAATACAAGTTTACCATTTTAATTTCAAGTATACAAAAAATTAAAATACACACATACTAGTATAAATATTAAGTATGACTTAATATTTTAAATCAATATTGCAAACAAAACAGTTTACATTTTAATTGAATTTTGTATTTAAATTTAATAAATTAATTTAAATTCTAAAATACAGATTGTAGATGTATTTTAGTTGAATAACTTTAAAATCAATAAATTCATTAAAATATATATTTTTATTTAAATTTTATGCAATAACATAATTACAATAAAAAAAAAACACATACATTTAAGTGTCCAATATACCATGCATTTCAGCTGAATAACTTTTTCAAATCAAATTGCACAAATGAACTAAATTTGGTTCAGACTTAAATAAATAATAATAAAAAAAAATTAAATAATGCAACAAAATAATGCAACATTTTAAGTTTTAATTTAAATGTAAAAAAATATATATAAAATACACATTGTATATTACATGTCTAATATATCATTTATTTTAGTTTTTAAATCAATTACATTTATTTCAATAATGCAACAAAAAACTGTATTTAATGATTTTATTTTTATTTACATTTAAATTCATTTGAATTCTAAAACACACATTGTATATTTAAATGTCCAGTACACCATTTATCTTAGTTGGACAAGGAATTTATATTTTTCATGATTTTCTTTTTTATTATTTATTGAAATTAATAATTAAATAAATAACTAAAACACACGTAAGTGTCCATTATGCCATTTAGTTTAATTGGATAAGGTGCAGATAGATTGAGTGTTTAGTCTAGATCTTTTAGCGCTTGAAACTCTATCTCTCGGTTGCCAGGTGACTGCACCCTGTAGCTACGGTGTTTGCTGACTCACCCCTCCCTCCTCTTTCATCTCTCTCTCTGTCTTTATCTCTCTTTCACTCAGTAAAAAAAGCTTTTCAAAGACTTCTCAGACTCTATAGTCATTTAAAGAGACCAGCGGTTAAAATCTCCACCACTGAAGCCACATCAAAGAAAAAATTGTCTCAAAACTGAAAATGCATCATCTGCAAACACGTGTGCGGCCAATGCATGGAGTATAGCTATGATGTGTTTATGAAAATAGGCGGTGACAGCAATCATTAACCGAGCTCCCAAGAGGAGTGACTGTGGAAACAGAACTCAGCCTGAGATAACAGCTGAGAGCATCATCATGGTCCATCCGCCCCTATTTATTTTACCCACATGGGAGCCGGAGGTCACGGAAAAGGGACACGGACACCATCATCCCAAGAGATTTGGGCTATACAACATGATCCTGTCCAGCCCAGACACTCAGGGTACAAGCCAGCACTAAAATGTTGCCATGGTCCCTCCTGCCAGTGGTTTGGATTTGAATTTAGTTGCCGTGGTGACAGGGATTAAAATCAGTTCGGGGGCAGGGCTTAGGAGGGATTTAAACTCTCAAGTTACTAGACACTCCTGAAAAAACCTGAGGAGAAAGTAAACTCTTTAGTTTTTAAATTTCAGACCAGTTATAGTAGGAGGGAAATCACAGAGATCTCTTTAAAGTTTCTTCAAAAGAGCAGTGAGATTAAATGAGCGCAAACTGAGATTTCTATTGAATATCCTGCTTCACAGATTTCTCTCCAAAAAAGTATTCTCGAGTTTCAGAAGAGATCTCACTAATGTCTCACTCTGTGCTCAGATTTGCAAAGATGTGAGTTAAAATATGCTTAGAAACAAGTTTTAAAAAGCGATTTTCATTATTATTTAAACCAGGATCTGCATGTTCATAAGTTTAAACAAAATTTTTCATTTTTCATTTCATTTTCATTAACCAGCTTATTCTTCAACACGAAGTAAGCCTATGGACGAGACTTCCGGTTCATTAGTCGTTGTAGGGAAATAACGAGAAGAATAACAACGTGTAGTAAACAGTAAAACTGCACAGCAAACCAGTATGTTTATAATTAATATAATACATTAAAATAATATAGTTAGACACACAAATTTGCAATATCATGCAGCAAAATGAGCTGTTTTGTACAGCTAAAAATAGCTGGACGCCAATGAGACTGGAAGCCAGACCCATAAAATTTACAAATGGCCGCGTCCGTTTTGGGGTAAAAATAAGCTGGATAAGATACAATAAACACAACTTTGTGCATCAAAACCACTTCTTTCACGGTAAAAAAAAACTAACAAAAAAAACACAGAACTTGATTTTCAAAAGTTAAGCTGAAAAAATGACATGCATAAAAATGTCAAAAAATTACAGGCATAATACTAGGTAGAAATTGCGAGAAGCCTGCCGAGGTCTAGGGAGTCCACGCATTTCCTGAAAACCCACACTATCGGATGTTTTGACTGCTTCATCACTTTCCGAGAAGAAGGAGAAAATGGCTGTTCCTGAGCGGCTTCAACATGCTGTCTGTCAAAGACGATAACATACCTAATGCATGCAAGTATCAATTTGTTCAGGTGACAGGTGATTTTTATAAAATGCAATTATTTATATAATATTTAATGTAGTTATTTAAAAGATTAAAGCAATTATCAAAGTTCGATAAAATATTGTTTGATTTTCCTATTAAAGCGATTTTTCATGATTTGTTACATAACCACTTCATTGACTATCAGAAATATCAGAAAGATTTCAAATTCTTTCCTATGCAATGCTCTCCATATTTATGTTGCAGTGCTACACGTTCATGTCAACATGTCTAATTTATTTCAATTTTTATTTAAAACATCTGAGACAAATGTGATCTACATCAAACATAATAGAAAACGTATCATTTCAGAGGTGTAGAAAAAAATCTAAGCAATAAATCTGCCCTTTGTGTATATTTTATGAGAAAAACATGAGTAAATGAACCATAGGGGAAGTATACATTCTAATACATTAAAGCACGAAAAGCACCATCTGTGTGTGTTCACCTGTTTCCTGGTGCAGCAAAAGATTTATCTGAAGTCTTCACACGCAAGTACAAACTCACTTGTTTATGACTGACTAACCATTTCCCACAGCAGATGACGGTCGTACAAACAAACACTCACTCTGTTGCTTAGTTGACGGTGGTTCAAATCTCAGGAGAAACTAATATTAGACTCCTTAATGTATGAAGTAACATATGCTGCATTTGTATCCACTTACTTCATCATATGAAGCCAATGTTAGATAAGGTTTTTGCTGGAAGAATTACAATTGTTTTAAGTGCTTCACAGCTGTTAAATTGTGTTTAAAACTTTAGGAAGACTGTCCTTCGATATAGTAACACTCAAGTAACCACATCCACCTATTCAAATTAAAAAAGGTTCAAAGTTTGAAGGTTTGCTATTTGGAGGTTGTATTCAACAAGTCTGTGACTTGAGGCTATGAAACCTGGAGTCTAAATCCTATCCGCTACCTTGTATCCCAGAGACATTGTGTCACCTCTTGGCACAGGTTTCCCAGGTAGGGACTCTCCAGTTTCAGCTCATGAAAGTGAGGGTCAGATTTCATACCATAGTTGTCATCTGTATTCTTTTCATTGTGTTTCAAGACTGTTATCTTTTGAAATTTGAATCACCACAACGGGCTACGGGGAAGCTGCTTGGTTTGATTGGACCAATGGCCATTCAAGATAGTGTGCTGCTAGTAAGAAAGAGTTTTGACTCAATTGAGTTTTTGAATGCTGACAGATGAGGGGGATGGGAGGTCATTTGGAACAGAGAGCGTCAGTAAAAAGTCCTGTGATGGTCACGCTTTTCACTGCAATCTATAGATCGCTTCTACTTTACTGCCTATGTAGTTTTAGGTTTCTAGCCAGCTAGATTCTATTTAGTTAAGTTATATAAAAAATACCATCACAAACCCTAAATGTGCTTTATTTTGTGGCATGTAACAGTTATGGCATATCACTAAGAGCTCCAGAGTGGACACAAGAGACTCTATATTGCCTAAGGTGACGAAATTCACACCAAGCTCACCCTTCACCTCTTCCCATGCTGCACCTACATCCCCACCCCCCTGTTTCTTCTTTGCTTCTCATCACATAAAACGACAGTTGTGACGCCCTCTAACCTTTATTGAGCTGTTGTTTTACATGAGGCCATTCATTCCTTCTTTCAGTTCACAAGGAAGGAATGTGAATAAAATCGATATCCAGTAGTGTTCAGTCTCGAAAACCACTGAAAATGCTACCAGAAAATGCTAATGCAAGCTAAAAGATGTGAATCCACTATTAACCAAACATTTGTTTATGCACAAAATATTCTCACACAAGTAAACAAACAAGTAAACAGAGATTGCTTGTCGCACAAGTAAACAAATTTGTTCATAAACCATTATTTGATGAATAAGTAAAAAAAAAAAAAAATACAAAATTGGTGGGTAATCCATTGCTTACCTCAAAACAAATTCACTAATAAACAATTGTTTAGTGCAAGAGTCAATTAATTTGTAACTATTGCTTGTTAAATGAGTCAATTTTGCTTACATTATAATTTGTTTGTCCAAGAAAACAAACTTGCTTATAAACAGTGTTGGGAAGGTTACTTTGGAAATGTAATAGGCTACAGATTACAAGTTACCCTATACTTAACATGTAATAAGTAGTGTAACTTTTCAATTACTTTATTAAAGTAATGTAACTGATTAAATTTGATTCCTTTTTGATTACTTTTCTAAATTTCTAATGTTTTCAACTGTTAATCATTTTCAAACATGTAAACCAGGCAGGGTTAACCTTACAGTAGTACTCAACACTGATTACTGTCAGATTTTTAAAGTCTTTCATCACTTGAATTAAGATTATAATATTTTAATTTTAAAGGAGACACTGAATGCAAAATATCTTCATTTGCATATAAACGTGTATTAGCAGTGTGTGGACACAACCACGCTACAATGATAAAAATTAACTCCCTTTTTTTTAATCTCCTAAAAACCTAAACAGTCTCAATTATCGAGCCATTTTGATTTTGGAGTGAATAACCAGCGCCCTCTTCCACCTTCAATACCATGACTGAGGTGAGACCCTTGAGACAGGCACCGAGTATTGGCTGCCCACTGCTCCGGATGTGTGTTCACTACTGTGTGTGTGTGCACTTGGATGGGTTAACCATACTTGGCCAGATGTCACGTCACGTCACTTTACTTCACTTTCACTAAATTCTTTTATGTCTGGCTGCGCAAATCATTTTACTCCAGACTACTTTCTGAATGAGGGACAATTCAAGGCAGGTTTTGTTAAAATGTTCAAACTCAAGGATGGATCAGTACCCATGATCCAGCTGCACCTCCAGAAGAAGTAAGTCTCAGACTTTATATTTTTTTAATGATTATTTGCGAATCACCTTTGCTCTTCCACAGAAGAGAGGGGCGGGGTGAGCAGAGCTCATTATCATGTAAAGAGATATGCACCGAAAGGAGTCGCTGTAAACAGAGCTGTTTTTGACAAGGTAAAAAGGGTGTTGTTTTACACGACCACTGAGACCATTTCAAGAATACCCTAAAGAATCATACCAACTTGTGGAAAATGGGCATCCGATGTCCCCTTTGAAGCACAGCCACCACAAAATCAGACTTATTTTAAAATCATTCTGAGGTTAAGTACAGATGTAAAATCATAACAAGAAATAGTTTAATAGCTATGATACTGTTTTTTAAATCAAATCTTTGCATAGCTATGACAGGAAACACTGGAATCCAACAATGCCTTAGAAAAAACAGTTAATCTTAAAGAAAAAAAGCATATACATAAACCCATTTAGGACATACAAGAGTTATCGGATAAGCATGTAATCTACTGAAGCATTGGTGTTTCATATTTTAGAGCAGTCACTGCAATTTATGAAAGAAATCAATTAAATCTGTATCTGGGAGTATATATGAAAAAATCAGATGTAGCCCCCTTTGCAATCCTTAACATTTTCATAAGTAACTGTAATTTAAATTAGACATTTTTCACTGATTACAATTACTTTTATTTTGTAATTAAATTACGTAATTCCGTAACATGTATCTAGTTACTCCTCAACACTGCTTATAAACCAGTGTCAATACACTATAACCTGTTGCTTGTCATGCAAGAACTGAAATTGGCTTATTAAGCATTGCAAATTCACCTAAAAACGTTGTTTATTGCACATGTACAGTATACAAAATTGTGTATTGTGCATGTTTCACAAGTAAAAAGTTCACTTGTTGCTTTTCGCACAAGAAATTCATTTATTAATGAATTTAATAAATGAATTGTTGCACATATAAACAAATTTATGAACTATTACATGTTGCACAAATAAACAAATTCACTTATGAAGTGTTGTTTGTTGCACAAGTAAATAAATTAGCTTACAAAGCATAGCAAATTCACTTTAAAAAACGTTGCTTGATGTAGATGTAAACAAGTTTGGGCGTGAAGTGCTGTGTGTTGCAAAACTGTGTTGAGTCACTAAATTGTTCCTTCTTGTACATGTAAATAAATTAGCTTAAAAAAGCTATCTACATTCACTTAAAATGTGGCTTGTTGCACATGTAAATAAATTCACTTATAAAATGTTGCTTGTCGCACAAGTAAAGATGGTGGAAATTCACTTAAAATGTTTCTTTTTGCACAAATGTTGTGTGTCACAAGTAAAGAAATTAACCTATAAAGCACAGCAAATTCATTTAAAAGCATTGCTTGTTGCACTTGTAAGCAAATTTGTCTATGCTAGTTGCACAAGTAAACAAATTTGTTTATGAACTGTCACTTGTAAAGAAATTTGTAATTCTTTGCACATTACCAGCAGTGTTGGGTAAGTTACGCTAAAAAAGTAATTAATTACTAGTTACTAATTACATCTTCAACAGTGTAATTAGATTACTGTACAGATTACTCTCTCCAAAAAGTATTTAATTACTTATTACTAATTACTTTGTAAATCCTATAACAGCCTCGGCAAGTTAATGATACAAGGATAGCCATGAAACGGTTCTTTTAATTCTTTCAAGTAAGTACATAAATTATTCTGGTCACACTTTAGATTTGTCACAGTGCACACAGCAGGGAGGAACGAGGAACACGGAGACGAGGATGAAACTCAATGAAGACATCAAGGCAGGGCAAGACAAGGCATGGCTGACATGGACAGAAACACCGGGGAGTAACATGTAGACCAGACGAAATGAAAACGAACAGACAGGACACTAAATACACAGGTAAATCATAGATAACGAGACAAACACAGCTGGACAAGAATTAACTAATAATCACACTAGATGAGGACAGGAAACAAACCAAATACGGACACAAGAGGCAGGAACACATGACACACACGACAGAGGACTGACAAGATTAGGGTCCAATTCTCACTATTAATTAATTATTAACTATGACTTTTGCCTCAATATACTCCTAATTACTGCTTATTAATACTTAGTAAAGTAGTTGTTAAGTTTAAGAATTGGGTAGGATCAAGGATTTAGAATACGGTCTCACAAAATAAGACATTAATATGTGATTTTTAAGTAATAATAAACAGCCAATATCCCAGTAATATTCATGCTAATAACCAACAAGTTAATAGTGGGAATTGGACACAAAACTGTTACGAATATTCTTATTAACTCACCAAAGTATTTAAAGTGAGAAGGGCACATAAAAAGCATGCATTTTAAGGTTAGACTTTAAATTTTGATGTTAAATCCAATATTGTATTGTGTATAAACAGTGTACAGTCTATACACAGTATTAAGTTTAATTACATAAGAAGTAACTGTAATTAAATTACAGAAAAAATAAGAGTAATCCCTTACTTTACTTTTTCAAGAGAAAAGTCATTAAATTACAGTAACTAATTACTTAGTAATTAGTTACACCCCACACTGATTACCACATAGACCATTGCTTGGTGCATGAGAAAATTAATTTGGCTATGAACCATGCTATAAGTTAACTTAGTTATTGCTGATGCTCAATAGGTTTGCATTCCATTGCCCGGGCAACATCGCAATGAACAGATGCAGTTGTGTCTTTGAGAATTTGTTTAATTGCACAGGGACGCACTGCGCTCATGCATAAACTGCAGGGCTGAACCTGTCGCCCGCTCACTGCCTGGAAGGTGAGACTCATCCAAGCACAGAAAACTTGCAGTGTTGCAAAGACAGCCTGTTTCTTTCTGTATTAGAGCCACTGATTTTTTAAAAACGGGGGGGATATATTCTGCCTTTTGAAAGACTCTTTTCCCTATAGACACCCTTTGTATTCCAGCTCCCAAAGACACAATAGGGACTTCAGCAATGAGAGGAGGAGAAACTAGCAGGTCCCACAGCACACAAAAGAGCAGAGTTACTGTAACCTGAGACACGCTATGACCGAAGTGGCACTCAGGAGAACGAATTTCGAAAGAGGTGAGAGAAACTCCATTGTCCATAGTAGGATGTGGTTTACAACACGGCAGTCCATGGTTGGCAAGCTTTTCGAAAAGTGCCATACCGGTCCATATTTAGAGGTAACAGTATAGACATTTAAATGTATAGTTCACCCAAAAATGACTATTAGGTTATTAATTACTCACCCTCATGTCGTTCCAAATCTGTAAGTCCTTCGTTCATATTCAGAACACAAATTAAGATATTTCTGATGAAATCCGAGAGCTTTCTGACTCTGCACTGACAGCAAAGCAACTACCACGTTAAGGCCCAGAAAGGTAGTAAGGACATCGTTAAAATAGTCGAGACATCAGTGGTTCAACCTTAATGTTATGAAGCTATGAGAATAATTTTTGTGTGCAAAGAAAACAAAAATAACAACTTTATTCAACAATTTCTTCTCTTCCGTGTCAGACTTCATCATGCGTTCACGAGAGTACCACGAGAGTACCAGCAAAACAAGCTGCAGCGCATCCGGGTTCTACTTCAGAACACCGGCTCCTGCGTTAGCAGCATCACACGCATGCAATGTGGAACACTCGTGAATGGCGGTGGAGACTGACTGGAAGAGAATAAATTGTTGAATTAAGTCATTATTTATGCTTTCTTTGCACACAAAAAGTATTCTCGAAGCTTCATAAAATTATGGTTGGACATGAGCTATTTTAGCGATATCCTTACTACGTTTCAGGACCTTGAATGTGTCAGTTGCATTGCTATCTATGCAGGGTCAGAAAGCTCTCGGATTTCATCATAAAATATTTTAATTTGTGTTCCAAAGATGAATGAAGGTCTTACAGGTTTGAACAACAAATCTGCGACCTTGTTATTTATGATTAATTCATAATTGTATTCCAAATTTATCTTTTATTTCAATTTGATGCATATTATTTTTGATGCATGGTAATACCTGGTAACATGTTGTGAAAATTTTAACACTGTTATTTATTATCCATTCATATTTTTATTCCAAATGTAATTTTTTATTTTAATTTGATAGATTTTAAATTTAATGCATGGTAACAGATTTGAAAAAACAAAAAAAAAATGTTATTTATTATCCATTCATAATTTTTATTCCAAATTTTACTTTTTTATTTAAATGTAATACTTTTTTTCTGTTTTTAAGTTTTTTTTTAATTATTATTATTTAACAAGATTCCAACCCTTCATGTGCCTGAGGTTGCTGACCCCTGTAAAAGCTCTCAGCGTTGAGGCACTCACCGTCATAGTTGGGATGCACTCTGGGATCATGCACTCCAAACTGGATGAGGATGGGGATGTCATAGCCCTGACGCACCCACTCTATGACGTGCTGAGGAGCAGAGCTGCCCTCATCCAGGGCTGGAAGACTGCATGTCAACACTGCAGTGTCCCCTTTTTTGGCACGGATGTGAACTTCAGCTGCACTTGAGTTATCTAAGATTATGAGACAATATATGGAAATCTTGTAAATATCAATAAAAACTATACATATATATTTAAACTAGTGACTAATAAAGAGAAGAAGGTTACTGTGTATATCCGTTGTAAAGTAGGCCTAGTAACTTTATAATACTCACTGAATATGGAGAGTACTGCAACAATGACTTCCAACAGAGGAAGGTTCTTCAGTAGCATGATGGGTATTCATACAGATTCACATACCTGAAGAACATCAAACATACAAGATCAAACGACAGGCAAACAAACCTCAACCACAGAAAGCATTATGCTATACGCGACCTGTGGAAATGAGCTAAACCATATAGTATGTCACAAGCACGTCCACACCTCCTTTGCTTTGCCTGTTCCTGTAATCTCAGAGCACACAGAAGGATTATGGCATCTTATGTATGCATTGTATTTTATATACACAGTAAGCTCAACAACATTTGTGAACTGAACTAATTCATCTATAAACCTAAACGCAGTTGAAGGGAAAGTTGTAAAATGAGTTTGACTGAAAAGCAATGAGTCAAACCTCTAGTCCAGTACGTGATGTCGTAAACTCATGTGAGGATCCTCCTGAGTGTGTAAGGCAGTTAAACTGAGTTTCCCAGCTATAAATGTGATTAAATACACTGTAACTACCAAAGGCCTATGCAAAATTAAACATTTACATTATGATCTAATTCCACTGAAAAGCCTTTTGTTTTAAAATCTCATTTATATATCCATATCTATTAAGTGTGTTATTTATATAGGATCACAGACACCTATTTACTATACTATAGGAACCTTTAAAAACTGTAAGAGAATCAATATAGGCTCAAATATTTTATTAAGATATAAACAAGGAAACATCGAGCTTGCCATCAAAACATTTTATTAGAACTTTATAACCTACAAGTTTTTGAGCAACGTAGGCTATAATTAATCTCTTTAAACAACAACAAAAAATGGTTGTGCTAAAATCAGCCGCTTATGTTCGTGTTCCATAAAAAAGTAACGAAGTAATGCAATTAGTTACAATTTATTGATAATTACTATATCATAAGGCATTACTTGTAAAAGTAACATTCCCCAACACTGTTTAGAACACTGGTGTCACTTCTTGACATGTCATATTAGCTACACATATATAGATACCGATCTACTTAACCTGTGTAATGATGACTTTACAAGTGTGAATACCATCAATAATGGCCATGTGGGTAGACAGGAAGTTGTGAGACCATTGCAAATATGCCCTCAACGAGTGCCGGAATATCACTGAGTCATCAGTCAAACACTGCATGTCTCCAGTAAATAATTAACACATCAAGAAGCAATAGGTCTGTTGGGTGCCGCTGGAAATACTAAAGCGTCTGACTTGTGCAAAGGGTAAAGCTAGCACTCCACTCAGCTCACTGTGAGCCTTGCGCTATGCACCAGTGCACAATGCAAACGCCTGCTCATTATCCCCCGCGCAGTGAGGGAGAACCATTCTTAAAGGCTCCTGATAGGGGTCCCAGGACAATCCCACAGGTCACACGTTTCTCACCGCACACTCGGCTACCATTCTGTTTACTTTGTTAACATCTACTCAGCCATTCAGAGAACATGTGATACAAAATCATGAGAACTTGAGTAATTAAGTAGAATTTTGTACAAATGCAATGCATCAGCTCTATGGGATGCTGATAAACCTGTTTTTCTCTGACAAAAGCTGGTAGGTAAGTGCTTTGTTACTGTTCGATGTGGCTTCCCACAACTTAAGCTATTGTTCTAGCAAGGTTTTCCCAAAATTGTGAAAAAAAACTTTCCACCCGTAATGTTAATAGAACAGTTATGTAGAATTTAATAGCATTCTCAAAATGTTACATCATTCATGGTACGTTTTTTGACTAGCATTCTTGTTGATATGTACTACTTGTTTCAAAATATTTAGAGAACGTTCAAAAGTAACATTGCCAAAATATTTGCAAAATGATAAAAATGAAACATTCCCTTTTCTAGGCTATAAAGTTCTAAGATAAAAATGGTCATTTTAAACATTCACAAAATACTGAGAAATAATGTTTTCAATCTTAATGGGAATGTTAGCAATATCTTAACACCATTCCAGCTAGACCAAAGTCCTACATAAATTACTAAGCACACAAAGGCTGTCTTTTTGATTTACTGTTGTAGTTTCAATAAGCAGCAGTAAATCCAATTTCTTAACCTTCGAGGGCAAGGGTTACAGCACTCGATCATTATAAATATCATCTAACCGGGGAGCAAACGTTGAATTATACCATTTTCTGTCTTCAAATGACACCAAACTGCGACCATATTGTAGGATATGCTAATTCAAGGCACTGAAAGAGTTCAATTTGGTCGTCCATTAATTCTTGGGTTTACAAAGGACAGGCTGAACTTGTGTCACAAATTTCTCTCAGTCCATAAATCTGGTTGTGATGAGATGGAACTGGGCCAATTCGAGCATGAAAGCTAAATATAGACCATTCATTACAAGCTTGAGCTTAATGCAAAAGGAGGACCTATTCTGCATTCAAGTAAAAAAGGATGACAATGCAACTCAGAAATGTTGTTTAATCAACCTGGGCTGTAAACATGTTCTAATGTATCAGATAAAGTCAACAAGAAATCAAACTTGACTCTAAAACATTTTTTCAAAATACGCTATTATCTTTTGTAACTCTTGTTTTGCTAATTGCGATTGTAAACATGCAATAACTTGTGCTTCCCACTTTCTTTTTCTGCTGATGTCACTTAGGCCACACATTTAGCAATTGTTCAAGCAAAATCTGCTACAGACTGAGGGGATGATGTATTTTTGTAGGCCAAAACCCAGAAACAAGTTAGTATTTTAGCACTTCTGGTTCCACCAAGTTAATGGGTTTTTTAAATGGGTTTCATCATGAAATCTCATCTACTAGTTACTGTCACAGCCTCACTGTGTTTTTAATCACACTCTTTCAAAAAACGTAAACTTTCAGGGATTTTTTTTTTAAATAAAGACTGAAAGACGTGGGAAGCTTAGTGAAGGTGGCAGTGAAGTCATGTGACCGTGATGTAGTTTGTTTATAGCCAATATTTCGCTTTTTACCTCTGGTAATTGTATTTAGGCTTTAAAATGTAAAAAAAAAGGAAAATCTTAATTTTTGAAGATTTTCATGGTGAAAGATCCAAAAAGCATAATGGAAAACAAATCCTGTTTTTCTTTTTTTGTTTGTTTTTTGTAGAGGGAACCAAGATGATGCTAATTTGCAACCAAAAATCTTCACTGCAGAAAATCCACTTTAAATGTTTAAATACCCACTTTGTAATATTGTGTCATTGAATATCCTATTTCATTTCGTAAAAGTAAAATGAGATTCTAAGGGATATTTATGTATTATGGGATTAAATTTAAATGATGTAAAGAAAACCTCACATGACTGTGCACCTCTGAGATGTGGCAAAGCAATAAACTAACCTGAGCTTCAAAGAAGCACAGAAAACATTGTAAAGGATAAAAGAAAAAATAAAATAAAAACATCACACTAGCAACCTGCAACTATTTACTCTTCAAAAGCTTTTAAAACAGTAGTCACATCATACTGTGAAAGCAAGTCCTACTTTACAAATGCATTTGTTCACTAGAGCAAATAAACAGATCATCTGCAGCAGCTGGACCTGAAACTCTGAGGCTCAGAGCAGATTCCCTGCTGACGTGATCGCAGTTACACCGGAGCTAACGGATTTAATCAGCCAAATGGACTAACCATTGATTTGTAGAGATCCGAAATATTAACCCACTTTCCTTATTTTACAAAGCTTTTATGAACTCAACGGATGATGCAGCCAGATGTGCACTTAAAAAAGCATCCAAACACATTTTAGAATGATAATAGAGATTTAACTGCTATAGGTGGATTGCTTAAGTTCATTATAAACCTGTTAAACTAAAAAAAAAACGAAAGGAATGAGATCACTGTTTGTATAAGGAAAAATATTTCAGTCAACCCAAAAGGTGGCCATGAATTGGTCAGTCCTCACCAACATGCAAATTCCTACAGTGGTGCAAACACAAACAAAACTAACAGTGACAGAAATAAACACGTACAAATTCAAAGGTGTCAAACCCTCAAAAAACGTCATCAGACATTTGGTGAGGAGAGAAAGTGCCATGTCCACGATTGTGTTGATCACAGATTATCCACTGATAATGATTTAACACCATTGCATATGCAAGCATCATAATCCATACATTGCATGGTTCTGTGCATGAATGCTCACTGATTCATGATAGCTGGGATCAGACACAGACACCCAGTGTAATCCAGGATAATCTGGCTGCAGTGAGCCTGGAAAAAGTGACAGATTAATATCACAGGAAATAAGAGCGATGTCCCTACATTCACTGTGGTGTACTGTGAATTTGACTACATTACGCATGCGACTGACTCAGGATCTACACGTGAGTCACACTGGGCTAACATTTGACCAAAAGGAAAATCCATTGTTTACACTCAATAAGGATTGTTTGCACTCAATTAGGGAAGTTAGATCAATGAACACTTAATGAACTTCAATAATGGCAATACAATAAGAGTTACCTAACCTGA
Source organism: Barbus barbus (assembly GCF_936440315.1). NCBI lineage: Eukaryota > Metazoa > Chordata > Actinopteri > Cypriniformes > Cyprinidae > Barbus > Barbus barbus. The sequence continues at coordinate 15,948,571 of NC_136723.1, forward strand.
GAGAGAAAAAAATAAATAAAAAGATTAAATGTCCAAATCCAGGAATGAATTCAGGTTGAATGGGAATTTGTTTCCATTGAAATAACTGGTAAAAAGTGTCGCAAATCAACCATCAGCCTGAATTCACCCTATGTTGTATGAACAGGTCAGAAATTGATCTGCAACATCCTGCAAGCCTCTGTTGGGTAAATGCTGGAAATTCTGCTTGATCTGCCCCCACAAATCCACTTGGACCCCTTGCAGGTGCAATTAAAACCCTTTAATCTGTCCTCGCTGAACTGCCACTGACAGTTAAATGCTAGATAAATCCCCCACTTCTCAAACAAACAGGCAACTACAAAACAATTACCATAATCTGCTATGTATCAATAGAGCCAAATTTGAGCATATAATTGTTGCTTACAATATAGTTCTTAACTTTGGCAAATGAACATGATCCTGTGTGTTATAATATAAAAACAGACAGACAGACAGACCCACAGACAGATAGACAGCTAGGTAGGTAGGTAGGTAGATACCCTGCGCTTAAGTAGCCTACAAACAATTTAAACTTAGCCTACTCTGAATTAAATAGTGTTGTAATTACCGTTCATTCGGTTTTAGGAATACACAAAAATTACACATTATATTTTTAATCTAAATGTTCCTTCTTTCCAACCTAGTCTATCTTAAAGAACAGAATTTGTAGGTCGGAGTAAACTATTGTTTATACTCACCTGTGTCACTTCATCTATCAGCTGTGGTAAGCAGCGCTGTTTTGCGTTGAAAACGGAAAAATACCACGATGAGAATTATTCCAAAAGTAAGAATTTATTTATACTCTCTCAGCGTTAATTCCAATCAATTCTCGAGGACAACTTCAAACATTTTGCCAGTGATGTTTCGTTTTTCTCTTGTTTCTATGAATGTAGTGAGGAAAACGAATCGCATAAACTTTGTCTCTATGGAAGGTTTGAGCTCGCGCATCAGCGCACCTCTCGCGTTGAGTTCACTCACTCCTCCCGCTGCTGTTTCACCGAACTCATGCAAACACTGCCGCGCATGCGCTCTGGACCGGACCAGCGCACACATTTACACATAATCAGCTGTCACGTCTAAAGAAAGAATCGGTTCTAATAACAAAGTTACACTAAAATGTTGCATGTTTCACCGGTCGCAAGAAAGCCGACATTTAATACAGAAAAACGTTTTCATCAGCCCTACATTTTTACAGCATAGTGTGTTTGACCTCATACTAAACAGCAGAGGTGTGTCTGATGTTGTACTTCGCTCAAGATTCTAAACTTGTTTGTCATCTGGGCACACGGAAATCACTCGAGACCGCAAAACCCCAGTAAACTAGTGATATATGACGACTCATGATAAGAGCTGGCAGAATTTGAAGTGGATAATGATAGCTTAAGTGAAAGTTATGGGTGTTGCCATGCATTTCAGTGCAGCTAAGCCATAGTATTTAAGTGTTGTATTCTACAATACAATCTATTACTATGCTTTAACTGCAATGAAATGCATATAGGATCATAATCCAAGACCAACTTTGTCTTCTTCTGAACAATAATGATCATTACTAATATTATTTATCATCACGGTTAATAATAATAGTAACCTAATCATTAATTGTTATAAGCCTTCTATAAATTAGGCTACTATACTGTAGAGTCTTCAAAGTTTGGCTTGACTTTATAGTGTCTTATTTATGGGCTCAAACAGCAGTTTGTGAGCCCCCTAGCGGTGGCAGATCACTTGCTATAGTGGGTCAAACAATTTCAATTACTGCCCACTAGAGGGCAGTGAGGTTCCTGTGTTTTCTCTTCAAGACAGGGGGCGTCTTTGGCTGTCGCATTTGGAAAAGTACACTACCCTGCTGGGTATTTCACAGAATATACTTTATAATACTATGAGAAACAAGTATGCACTGATAAACGTTCTAAACAGCTGTATGCTATGTTGCCCTAATTATGTTGCATGATTAATTCTGCAAACTATATCTAGTTTTAAAGTTAGTAATAAAAACTGTAACGAGTCGAAAAGGATACACTGAAAAGAAAAATATGAAGGCTGATATTACCTCTGGTTCAATAACACTGAAATCTGAAGGTCAAGTGCAGTGCCTTGTTTATTGGAGACCCAGTTCTGTTGTACAGCCTACTTCACATTTTGACAAATGTAGTAGTAAATCATCCAGGTATTCGATAAATATTTTATATATATATATATATATATATATATATATATATATATATAAACCCTTCGTCTGCTTCACTTAAAAGAAATAAAGCATATCAATATTTAAATGTACATTTAGTAGACACTTTCATCCAAAGCGACTTACAAATGAAGACAATAGAAGCACTCTATGCATAGATATCAAAAACTATCAAAACATTTTTACTTCTCATATCCTTCAGTGGATCTCAAAATATAACTTTTTGTTCCCTCAAAACTAAGCAGCACAAGGCGGCAAACATTAATACTTCCTTCAAACACTTTCAATAAAATGAATAAAACCAGTTTATTCCACAAAAACAATACTGCATAGCAACTAAACCACCAATCAAAAGTTTGGACACATCTGCTTGGTCAAATTATTACTATTTTCGACACTTCAAAATCATGGTAAGGTCATTAAAATGACAAAATAACATAGTATGGGACCACAAATAAAAGTATTTGAGGAAATGTAGTAAGCAAAAAAGGGAAACAACATAAATATCATAAATGTAACCACCCTTTGCCTAGATTCTAGCTCTGTATCCAGCTTAATTTTCAGTGTGGAGGTAAGCCGTTTTTGGTTTGTTAGTCGCTGTATAGGGAAATAATGAGAGGAATAACAAACTGCAGTAAACGCTCTTACGGGAAAATAATGCAGATACTCAGGACTTCATGAGGTGCATCCTGGGATACTTTAAGTTCACTTGAACATTTACTACTTTTTTGGCTACTTTTATTCACTTTCTACACTAATTCATCCAGTTGTTTATAAAAAAAAAAAAAAAATTATAATAAGAAAATGTATATTATTTTCATCTTTGGCATACAAATTTGTGTCCAAGCATTTGACAGATAGTGTATAGTAAATAACATGCTTCATTACAGATAAATACATTTTCTAGCTTCTAAAACAATACTTTTTCAAGTTATATAAAAGCTACGAAAATATCAGCATATTTCTTGTTGGCCTTTAATGTATTTAGCTAAATAAATACTCTATTTTGCTTAATATTGCACTTCTGTTTTCTTTTGGTAAAATAAAGATAGCTCAGTAAAGCACAGTGTGCCACAGTTTCTCTCCGACAGAATGAAAGTCTAAAAGGAAAATCATGCAACATCTGCAGAAAACACATAAAAGTAACAGCATTCATTATGACCAGATCTGTTTAGTCATCAAAGTCTGGGATGTCATCGTAAGAATAACCACGGTAACCCTTGGAAGCATAATAAGCAATCCGCAGATGATAGAATCCAGGAAGAAAGATCAGTATGCCGATGATGAGAACTGGAATCGTGCGATCTGGGTACTACAACAAAACCATACATTACTGTCTAACATACTGACAGATATTTACAATCCTGCAGATCTGTTTACTCACCATAACGTCAATGTATCCTGCCAAAAGAAGGGATCCAACAACAATCAATACAGAGCCAACCAGAAATAGGAACGTTGCCAGAGCAATAGCCTTGTAGGGTACTTTAGGTGGTGTTTTCTTGAACTATAAAACAGTGTTTATTCATTTACGCTACAAACAATACATATAAAACACAATTGAAATATTTTTCTGCATCAGTGTTTCTCACCTGTAGATCAATGTAGCCTTCATCACTATCTGTCAGCCTGGAGTATTTCACCTTATTATTTGGAGCAGCAATGGCTGTGTTGTTTCGACTTGCCATCATGATGATGTTCAGACTTATTGGCACTTGAAGATGATGAAAAGTAGCAAACTACACCGTGAGTATCTGAGAGTGCATCCACTTTTGATGTGGTTTATTCTGGAAACCAGAGAAAGTTTATAATCATTTAAAATACAGTGCATGCGTCACAACTAGTGCAGCAAAACTCATGTTGTCTTCTATCACTTTCAGACCGTCGTGTTTACTGTCAAAATACCAGTCCACATAGAAGTCCAAATACAGTCATTTGATAACATCCTAAGACAGGTAATGCTTTAATAGCAGCAATTATATAATTAGATAACGCACTCAAGACTCAAGTTGTTTCCGACTGTTTCTGCTTTATAGTTGGTGAGTTTATAGAAGCGTTCCTATACTCACCAGCTCGTCCCTTTTAAGTATATATTCTTTCACTAAATGACAATATAACCAGAAACGCAGGGTAATCTAACCCGACGGGGTTGATTTTTAACGGCTACTTCCACAGCACCACTATGCTTTCTTTCCCTTGAAAACACTGCTCAGTTCTCATCCTTGTGTGGACATTGTTTACTTCCTTATTCCCATTCCAACCTGCGCGCGCAGGAAAGAAGAAACCGCGCCAGCCAATAACAACTCGTTTTTTTATGTAAATGGAAGATATAATTTTAAGGAGTAAATATATATAAATAAATGACGGTTTTTGCTCAAGACATTAAAGAATGACTCATGAAATCGATAAAAAAAATACATTAGTAAAATAAACAATAATTAGGCTACAATTAGCTAATAAACATGTGCCAGAGGCATTTTTGCCGGTTAAAAATACTTCAAAGACAAATAAAACAGAATAATCAAAGACGTTAAAAAATTACTTATTTATGACAATTAACCTGCTTTTGTCATGGATCTCGATACTAGATTAGACTGATAATAGCCTAAAAAAAACAATGATGATAATGATAATAGCCTAATAATAATAATAATTTAAAACACATTTAAATAAATTGAATAAATAAAATGTAACAGGTGTGTGTGGAAAGGCTGTTGCCTCACACTGCTCATCAGATGCAGATTCAGTGTGAAATGAATATGATAAACACCAGCTCTTACACTAAATGAGGCCTACCAGACCAGTTATAGTCACAGCTTACCCTAAATATTTTCACTTTACATGTTGGTTTAGAGCAGAATGAGTTTAGCGAGTTCAGCAAGACTCTCTGTGCTCTGAGAGACAGTAGCCTACCATTGTTTTCTCCATTAAAGCACTTTAAACTCTTCCAATAATTTCCTGATGAACTTCAAATATGGTGTTTGGTAATATTGATTATTTTTAAATTTAATAAACAGCTTCTGAAATGCTTTGGACAGTGGTTTTGTAACCTGAGCACCATTCATTTTCACGGGGGGTGGAATTTGCTTTTTTTAAATGTGGGTTCAAGTAAGAAGCCTGGAAGAATTATGGAGAAAAAAACATTAATCAGAAATTGCTTGTGACATATATTTTCCCCAAATAAAATCACTAAATAATTTCATTATACACACTTAAACTGGCTGTGGGTGTGTTGATGATGTATTGGCAGAAACTCATATTTCATTATATTAATAATATAAACACTATGACAATGTATTGTTATGTTTGCTTATTCTAATATTCTGTAATGGATCCATTGGACTGAATGTGTTTTCTACAGGCTAAGGCACTTTTCAGGTGCTAAACATCATTCGCCAGATCTGTTGTTTGTTAGCGTCTAAGCGAAGGATTCATTCCTTCCTCTATATTCTTTATGGTTTGTGCAACTGCTGACGTTGGCTTGCTTCCAGAGTAACCCTACAACTAAACAATGAAGGACCCTTAACATTCGTGGCACGTCTTGAGACTGCAGCTTTGAGGCAAGTGTTTCAATAGCTTAAATATTTAAAGTGACAACAAGAGAGGCGATGGATTCCAATGCATTCAAAGTCAGTGCAAGCAATCAGTCATGCTTGCATTAAACTTCTGCATAAAGTTCTGCATCAAGCACGGCAAGGAGAAATATGAAGAACACGAGGAAGAAAACAAACAATAGATAAACAGTGTTCATCCTTGATTTAAGGACACAAAAGATCATGGTCACATGGTCTTGCATGAATAAGCGTTCCATGATGGAGGTGAGCCGCCAACTCTCAAAGAAAGTCTTACAGAAATGGCATGACACCTAATTTATGTTCCCATGCAGTGAGGCACATAACCTTTCTAATTCTGGTCATATTGAGGGCATGTATTATTGTGGAAAGAATTATGAAACAAATCATGATGATGGATCTTCGAGAGAAAGCAATGGACAGTTAGAGAATACAAAGCGACATTCACAGCCACAGGTGGACATGCCGTTTCATAAAGTCACACATAAATCATTTATTTTCTTTGGCCGTGACATTCACTTTCATTACCAAAGCTGACCTTCAGGGACATCAATGATCAGTGCTGATGAATTACACCGTTCTCCGCTGACTGTTCATGCAGAAACAAATTGTGCTCAGAAGGTTTCATATCAAACCAAAGACCTAAGTCCTAAGAGGCCCAAAAAAGCACTCAAGTTTTAAAATGCACATGGATCAATGGCATGACGTTTTCTTTCTCTTTTTTTTTTTTTTTTTTTTAGTTCAGATATATTGTTACTCAAATACATAAAAAATGTAATTAATACTGACAATGGCTAAAGTAAAAACTTGAAAACATTCTTAATTAAAATTCACTTCAGTCAAACTGTTGTGTAATTGCAAGAAAAGACATGTTTAAGCTGAAGTCTCAAATTCTTGAAAAAAAGAATGTTGTCAAAACTAGTTTGAAAATAATTCATTATTATTGCTTAAAAATGTAAGGCAAATTTCCATAAAATATATGTTTAATATGTCTATATTTAATGCGTCACATTAAAATATACAATTTTAATATGCCTATTTATACACTATCTTTGAAACATTTTTGTTTAAGTAATGATTACATTCTATATTCATCTTTGAAAAGTGAACGAAGTATTAACGCACTTATTTTTTAGCATCATTACTATTTTGTGGAAATTAGTAGCCTGTATATTTTTTTGTTTGAATGAATGAATGAATGAATGATGCATTTATATTTGTTTGTTTTTGTTAAATAAAATATAGTTTGACGTTTGAAAAACGTCATGATATGAGTACATTTCTAAGAACCTGCTTCATGTTTTAAACATTTTTTTTATAATCTGTAAGTGAATGTGTGTGTGTGTGTGTGTGTGTGTGTGTGTGAGAGAGAGAGAGAGAGAGAGAGAGAGAGAGAGAGAGAGTAGAAATAAGTAGCCTAGATGTTTGCACAAATACTGTTGCATCTCATCAGATTCCTCATAGACTCGTGTTATTGGTTTTATCAAAGGTCACGAGCGAGTGAAAATAAAACTCATTCGCCTTTACAGATGCTGCTCCGAATGACGGTAAGAGCAATTTATTTTGAGAAGGATACCTATTTAGTCGGAATGAAGAAGACACCCGCACATTGTTTGTCTGACTGATTGAATGAGTATAATTGCGAACGAGACATGCGATTATGATGGTCGGCTATAAGAACCGGTGACTGCCTGATTTCGAGTTCGTTTAAAATTGTGATTTGAATTTTTAGGCTATGAATTTGTTTAGCTCAAACTGTATTAGGCTACTGTTTAGTGTACCAGTCTAATCTGTGGACAGAACTAGCAGGCAACTGGTGTTGACGGGGTAAGTTATCTCAACGGTCATGTCTCAGTCTACACGGTTTCTTAAATCTTTTAATCCCCATATTATTCTAGCTGAGTGAGAGCATTTCACTCCAGTGGAAATACTTTTTTTAGGCTATCTGATTTTTTTTTTAAAAGCTGCACCTGCAAATGCATCTGAAAAATTGTAAAAGTTATACTGAAAGATGATGAAAAATTCCAAAGTAGCTCAATACCATGAATATATATATAAATCAGAAGATAAACCAACATGCATAGGCTATTTATACTGTGCTTACTGTGTTGCATTTAATGTAAACTACCTTGAATATGATTTTTGTAATGTGAATAAATCTGCTTATTCAAAGTTGGGCTCACAGATGTGATTTTATTTTATACATTAATAATACAGCATATAGCCTATATTAGTCTGTGTGTATGACGACACATGTTTTATGGCGCTTTAACAGACATCATCTTTTGGAGGTGCCAACTGGAATTAAACAGCTGTGCATGTGATCAGAATTTGCATATATATATAGAGAGAGAGAGAGAGGCCTAATATATATATATATATATATATATATATATATATATATATATACACACACACACACACACACACACTGCCGCTCAAAAGTTTTGGATCAGTAAGATTTTTAATGTTTTTTTAAGGGAGTCTCTTCTGATCATCAATGATTTATTTATTTGATCAAAAATGCAGAAAAAAACTGTAATATTGTGAAATCTTTGCAATTTCTAAAACTGGTTTCCTATTTTAATATACTTTCCAGCAATCAACATCATTACTCCAGTTGTCAGTGTCACATGATCCTTCAGAAATCATTCTAATTTGCTGATTTATTATGAGTGTTGAAACTGTTGTGCTGCTTCATATTGTTTTTTTGGAATATCTAATACGTTTTTCTTTGATTCTTTGATGAATACAAAGTTAAAAAGAGCAGCATTTGTTCAAAATAGAAATCTTTTCTGACAATATAAGTCTTTACTATGACTTTACTATTCATTTAACACATCCCTCCTGAATAAACGTATTAATTTCTTTAAAAAAAGAAAGAAAGAAAGAAAGAAAGAAAGAAAGAAAGAAAGAAAATGTACTGACACCAAACTTTTGAATAGCATTGTATATTGTAACACAAAATGTATTTTTTAACCCTTGTGCAACAATTTAAAAAAAAGTTACACTTAAGTCCATAGTGGACAAAAATGTCCATGTCGATAAACAGCTTGGGAGCACAGACTTAAGTTTGGTCTCATTTTAAAGAATTATAAAAAATATTGTTGAAGTAAAAAAAAGTATAAAAAGTGAAACCAAAAAAAAGTTATACAGGTTTAAGTTAATGAAAATGATTTATGAACAATATTTTGTATTTTATTTTATGAATATTTTATATATGAAACATGTTGAACTCTAAACCTGCTAGAAAATCAAAGCCATAAATCTAACCAAATTCTGTTCCAAATTTGAGGTTGATATCTCAAAAAATTATCTTTCAGTAAACTTTTGTTTGGGCGCAGTACCAAATTTTCCCCATTAGATGCCAGCAAAACTCTACTGGTGCACATACTGGATTTGTGATTTACAGTAGTTTTTTTCTTTCTCAAATATTACAAGCACACAACACACACAATTTTTTTTATGACACACATACAAACCACACTCTGACCTCTATACCAACACACCCACACAATTATAGCTGCATTATTTATCCAATTTGCTCTATAATATGCAGAAGCAGAAAACAGGAATAAAGCGAGTATTTGCTTTATAGACCCTTTATAGACCAAACCTGAAAAAATGGCACCATCTGGTAAAAAAATTAAAATAAAATAATTTTGAAGCCTTGCTGACAGAATGAAAGCCTATTAACAAAAATTGCACCATTTTACAGTCAAGCGGCACCGCGATAAAAATAGCAGTTTTAATGGGTTTCAATGGGGACATTTTTGTCCAAAAGGTGCTGAGTGGTTCACTTTTTTGTAACTAGTGTAAAATATATTTATTAAAGGAAATAAGGGTGGAATATTAAAATTCCAATAAAAATGCACACCTGAGCCGAAATTTATACAGTTAGCATTAACACAGGCAAAATTATGTAAAAAAAAAAAAAAACTAAAATGGATAAAAATGTCCATAAGGTTGCACAAGGGTTAAATAAATGCTGTTCTTTTTAACTTGTTATTAATCAGAGAATCCTAATATATATATATATATATATATATATATATATATATATATATCACAGGTCCCAAAAAAAAAAAAATGAAGCAGCACAACAGTTTCAAAAGAATTAGAATGATTTCTGAAGGATCACGTGACACTGAAGACTGGAGTAATGATGCTGAAAATTCAGCACTGCATTACAGAAATAAATTATTTTTCAAAGTATATTAAAATGGGAAACCAATTTTGCAATAAGATTTCACAATATTACAGTTTTTTTCTGTATTTTTGATCGAATAAATACAGCCTCGATGAGCAGAAGAGACTCCCTTAAAAACATTAAAAATCTTAATGATCCCAAATTTTTGAGCGGCAGTGTATATTTATATGTATGTATATATATATATATATATATAATCGTATTGAGAAAATCGCCTTTTAAGTTGTCCAAATGAAGTTCTTATCACTACATGTTTCTAATCAAAAATTAAGTTTTGACATATTTATGATATACCATAAATATAAATTTTCCTATAGGACATTTACCAATATCTTCATGGAACATGATCGTTACTTAATATCCTAATGATTTTTGGCATAAAAGAAAAATGTATAATTTTGACCCTTACAGTGTATTGTTGGCTATTACTACAAAAATATGCCCATGCTACTTATGACTGGTTTTGTGGTCCAGGGTCACATACTTACATAATTGCAATATCATATCATATCATAGCATAATACGTTTCATGTTTTTGTTGTTTTTTGTTTTTTTTGTTTTCAAATAACAAATTCCATTGTGACAACTTCCCTTTTAAATGCCTTTGATTCTAACAAAAATAATACAGGAAGCCTTTTGGTCAGTCCAGTTTCAGAATTTGTCAAACATTACACTGTAATAATATAATAAAATCATTATCCTTAAGATCCCCTCTCATTTTGGGCACTGTATATTTTGGCCCATAGCCAGTAGCTCACCAGATGGATGATAGACAGACTCAGAGTCAACATACACCTGATTTAAAAAAAAAAAAAAAAAGACTTTTGTTTAATTATACATTTTATGGTTTGAATGTATTCATCTTTGTTTTATTTGTAAGCACAGGGCAAATTAATTTCCATGTTGCAATGGTTTCCAATTGCCAAGACATTAAAGATGTCAGTGTTGCTGTGTATAAATCTTTCCCAAAATTCCCCAAGCTTTGCTTAATCAGCTTAAAAGCTTTTTCTATATGATTTCTGGTAACACACCTTAAATTGCTTTTGCTAAGGTGTTTGGAACAGGTACTACTTAGTTCTGTGTTAGTGAAAGACATATATTTTGGCCTGTATGTGGACTCCTGCAGTTCATTACACCATATTGACAGAAAGATCAGTCCTAAATTGCTTTTGTGGACTGAGGCGCCTAAACATCCGCAGGACACACTGCTAAACCGAAACAGTATCTTGAAGAAAACGGCATTCCATCCCATTACTTATTGCAGAGGGGTTAAGAATCAATCACATAGAGCTAAAGACAGATTTGGCTTATAGCCAGACATTGAGACATTTTTATGATAATATATTTGATCTGAATTGTGAGATTGTGATTGGTAGTGCCTCGAAATAATAGGCCTATATACTGAAAATAAACACAACTTTCAGTTTTGATAAGTCAATCTATGGTTCCTTCTAATGAATCAGTGAATCAGTCTGAGCAGAAAACAATGGCTGAATTCAGAATTGCATACTAGCACACTGCTCTTACTATTTCTGCCATATAAAGATAAGGAATGAAACCGATGACTCCGTCTGAAAAGAACACATAAGCTGCATCCGAAAAAATCACATACTGTAGGCACTACGATTGAAGAAGACTCAAGCAAATAACTGTTACTGTTTGGAAAGCCATGCTAAAATGCTAATTCATAAGGTTAATGGAACATAAATCACTGTAGATATTTATTAATTGTTGATATGTCAACTTGTAGGTAAAGATACATATCTGCAGGGTTGCATGAAAAAATAAGCATAAAAAACATGGGGAAAATAGCATATATTTTTTTAGCATGTTAGCATACACCAAATTGCTTGGTGAGGGTTGGTGCAAAAAAACTAAATCCTGTCAGAAACATTGCTTATAATCTGTCTTTTCATTCAGACTGGTGAAACAATCTGAATAGAATCATGGACTGATTCATTCAAATGTATTAGTGAATCAGTCTGAATACAACATAGTTATTAAATAAATCGGGCTGAATCATTCAGACAATTTGCTCTCTGACTGAACCACGGGTTATTTAGCTTGACACAAGCCAAGAACTGTCACTGTTTTATTTGTACTTCTCGAAAGCAATGTTAAAATGCTAACTCATTAAGGTTATTGAAACTTAATTAAATCACTTTAGATAGGCTACCCATTGGTTGTTTATATGTTAACTTGTCATTAAAGATACATATCCACAAGAATGCTCAGTAAAAAAATATTGGAAACATAAAAATATGGGGGAAATACTGTATCTAACATAGTTATTTTAGCATGTTAGCATACACCAATTTCCTCAGTGGCCTTTGGTCCTGCCAGAAACAGTGCTTACTTTTTTTCTTTTCTTTTTTAAGGTTGCAAGATCATAAAAACTAGGATGGCTAATGGCTGATATCAAAAGAGATACCTGAGAAGATGAAATGTGAGTCAAATGTCTTCAAGTGCTAACATGTTTGTGTTAAAACCACAAACATATTAAAAGTCATGGATGGTGATTGCTAGATCTTAACCCCATAACTTGCACATAGAGATTCTCACATCATGACCAACATGCTTCCAGCAGAAGATAACATAAGTTTGACCTTTTTCCCTGAGAACTGTCCCAACTGCACTGCGATACCTGCGTTTGACATAGACATTACAAAGACACTGGCTCTCGGCCTGGTGCTGGTGCTCTTTATAATATTCGGTGTGATGGGCAACATCCTGGTCATCCTCTCTGTGGTGTGCCATCGCCACCTCCGTTCCGTGACGCATTATTTTATCGCCAATCTGGCCATTGCAGACCTGCTTCTTAGCTCTATGGTTCTCCCGTTCTCCGCTGCATCTGAAGCCTTGGACCGCTGGGTGTTCGGCCGTGCTTTATGTAATGCCTGGACCGCTCTTGACGTGCTGTGCTGCACGGCGTCCATCCTCAGCCTCTGTGTGATCTCTGTAGATCGCTGCATGGCTGTCAGTTACCCACTGCGGTACCCTTCCTTGGCTACAGGTCGAAGGGCACTGGCCGCAGTGGTGGCTCTATGGGCTCTTTCGGCAGCCATCTCCGTCGGTCCGCTGTTCGGATGGAGGGAGCCCATGCCGGAGGACGATTCGGTGTGTAGAGTGAATGAAGAGCCAGGATATGCCATCTTCTCTGCTGCGTGTTCATTTTACGTGCCGTTGGCGGTGATTTTGGCAATGTACTGTAGGGTTTATGTGGTGGCCCGGCAAAAGACTCGTTGTATGAGTAAGGGCAGGCAGACGAATGGGTTAAATGAGCACGGAGTGACCCTGCGGATCCACTGTCGCAAAGCCCAGCAGGCCACCAGGAAGAAGGAAGCAATGCGCGCAAAGAACTTGAACTTTGCCTTCATCCGTCTGCTTAAGTTCTCACAGGAGAAGAAGGCGGCCAAGACTCTGGGGATTGTGGTGGGATGTTTCATGCTCTGCTGGCTGCCTTTTTTCCTAGTGCTGCCCATAAGTGAGTATAAACTTAATGTTTTTCTGAACACATGGCAAAAGCCAAAAATAAAATAATAAAATAGTTTTAAATATTATATTATAAATGTACTTACTTATTAATTTATAAATGTACAATATTAATTTGTAAATATGGTTACATTTTTATGGAGTCGCACCACATGATATTTTCCATCCTGAACTAACATTGTTTTTGTCATAAAATAATCAATTATGTAATATTTTCAGTGAATTTAGTTTTGTTTTGCTTTTTTTTTTTTTTTTTTTCTTTCTTTTTTTTCTTTGTGTTTGGTCACACTACACAACTTTGCTTTTTTCCCAAATATTAAGTGGTTTTGTTAAAATAATACTTTTGTTTTTAGTAAATAATGATAGTATATACAGTATAATGGCAAATTATTTAAGGTTTGAATGTGAAAGTAAAAATTTTAGAGCTACTAGTTTGAAAACTACAAAACAAAAAAAGCCTTGTTTTGTTTTGTTTGTTTGTTTTGCTTTTTCTTTTTTGTTTGTTTGTTTTTTTCTTGGTCACACCCCACAATTTATAAAAGTTTCTTTATATTAGTTTTGTTTTTCTTCAAAATAAAGATGATAAATGAGTATGAATATGAATATGAGATGAGATTTAAGAGTTGCTGCAGAGGGGAGATTATCATAAATATAAACAGCCACAAATGAATATCTTAAATTTGGGTCTGTTCCTCATACAAATCGATTGGACAGCTTCAGCAGAAATATAGTGCGTAAGTGTCATTTTGGCTGTTTCCTCCTCATTCATTTGCATTGTTCAGAAAACAGCCAGAAGAAAAAAAAAAAAGATCAGAATGGTAATGACATGAGGGTGAGTAAACAATGACCGGATTTTCTTGAGCATTTAACTGCAATAATTCAAAGAACCTACTTCTCTGAATATTTTGTTATTTTAAATGAGGTATGGGAGCTTATTTGTTTCCAAACGACTCAATGTTCTCCCACAATACGCCTATGTGAGTAAACAGCATTGACATAATCCTTGCTGGGCCTTTTAGATTGCATTTAAATGAGCTTGTTTACAACAAAAGAATGAATTATGAAAGAAAGAGAAAGTATCGCAGTCTGTTTCAACCAAGAATAGAGGCTTTTATATGCTAAAAAGCAGCCCTAGTTCAGAAAACCATCTTTTGTATGGATTCCACATGTTTGCAGGCGAATCATTTGAGCTTTCATTGAATGTTTGATGGAGATACAGCTTATTTATCAGCCTGTGTGTTTAGTAATTGGACATCTAAGATGCTATGAGTCAGTCATTTGTGCATCGGATTGAAAGCCTTTGAAAACGTATGAAGGAAATGTACACATCAAAGCAAAGGCTTTGAAAATATGAAACATTCAAAACCATTTGACCCTCCGTCTTGAGGTGACCCTAATGAATGATGGAGATTTCTTGCTGCATATAATGATTTTGTCTTTTCGTTCTTTCTGTGTCTCTGTAGGCTCCATTTTCCCATCCCACAGACCCCCGGACACTGTCTTCAAAATTACTTTCTGGCTGGGCTACTTGAACAGCTGTCTCAACCCCATCATCTACCCGTGCTTCAGTCAGGAGTTCAAGAAGGCCTTCCAGAATGTTCTCCGTGGTCAATGCCTCAGCAGAACGCACAGGACCTGGAGCCCTCCGGCCTCTGCTCAAGACCCTATGCATGGCCCCAAATCTACTCAGGGTTTCCCATCTACATCTACTGACTCCGGGAAGCCTACTAATGCATCACTTGTCACTAATAAGCACTTATATACTGCACATAGCAACAGTGGTCTGAACGCACCTGAAACAGCTCTGACAATGAAAGTTCATCAGGTTTCCATATTCGAGATGGAGGGTGAGGCTGTATGAAATGCTTCTGAAAGAATAAAAGACAGCTTTTCAAAGGAGTTTACAAAGCCACTGTGGAATAGAACAAAAATGACCAGGGATCTGGTTAATTCTCGTATACAGGAGCACCACCTTGTGGCAACGTCTATAATATGCATCTGCACTTTTGTGAAGTTTAAATCAACTTTGAAGATTCACAATTTGGCTTGTAAAAATTTAGCTTGGTAATGTTATTTGATTTGTGCAAATACAAATACACTTTAAGAAAAGTCCAATGTATTGTGTTAATATAAAGGAATTTTCTGTATTTGATTTTTCATGTGTTTTGCATATTTTGAATTGTTTTAGGGTTGAAGGAATTAGCTGTAAAATTACAGAAAATGTACTTGACAGTACAGAACAGTATTCATTTTTCTACAGATTTATTTTTATTTTTTTCTTAGTGTGTTCAATAGGGTCCAAATCTGTCTTCAATAACGGTCTGGTTCAGCTCAGCTACCAAATCTGACCTCAGAAGACTACGGAGAGTAGTCCGGACTGCTGAGCGAATCAACCCTCCCCAGTCTCCAAGAACTGTACTTATCCAGAGTGAGCAAAAGGGCTGGTAAAATCACTCTGGACCCCTCCAGCACACTCCCTCTTTGAACTGTTAACGTCTGGTCGACGCTACAGAGCTCTGAGCACCAGAACGACCAGACATAGGAACAGTTTCTTCCCTCAGGCAATCCATCTCATGAATACTCAACAATAAACGTGGAACACACAACTAATACATTATCCATTCACCACACTCACTAATTTTATTTTTATTTCTCATTTCTAATTTGCACATACTTGACCTGTACATACATATTTGTCTATATTATATATTGTGTTTCTGCTGCTTTGTACATTGCCTATTTGTATATTATTCTTTTATTATCTGTGTCCTGTCTTTATCTGTTGCTGTCTTTCTGTTGCACTGTGGAGCTTCTGTCACTATAACAAATTCCTCGTATGTGTAAACATACTTGGCCAATAAAGCTCATTCTGATTCTGATTCTGATATGTGGAAATGCTTGTATTTTGTATTATATATATTATCTTAATATCAAAACAGATGTTCACTATATATATATATATATATATATATATATATATTGTCAACATTTGAAGTGGATCAAAAAAGTTCATCAAAGCTGTCCTAAGACAAGAACGCATTTTGGTTTTAGGCCAACTTTGATGAAAGGTTTTGATCCACTCCAAATGTTGACTACTGTTTATTTATATGATTCAAATATCACGAATCTCATGATACTATATGATGAATTTGATTATATAATTATAACAGACTATTAAAGGATACAGTGTATGTAAAATGCATTAGTCTACTTAATTCTGGTGCTTTCTAATTCCTGATGCATTATTATTTATGATGTAAATTGTATATATGGCTGAAATTTAAGAACAGAGAAAAAAAATATTTTCTTCCTTTTATTAATTTTCCTTTTTTGTAACATCACCATCCAAGGGATTTGACACATTTTCAAGAGCAAGCAAACATCCTCAAACAGCACAGCCAACAGAATAAACACCAGCACACAACACGTTCACTTCTGGAGTGGGGGAAGAGAGGGTTTGGGATTATAAATAACTGGCAGTCTCAGACTGAACAATCTTTCAGTTCCCATCTGCATTTTACATAGATTACATACCACGCATAGAAGAACATTCAAGCGTACATAGCAAAGTGTGTGTGTAGTGTAGTGTTAGTGCCAACAGCTGCTCTGGGATCAGAGGAAATGCTTAAGGCATGTTTCATTTGAACTCTTGCATATGCTCATATGATCGAAAAGGAAAAGAAATCTCACATTGGACAATTCTGTTCTCAATTCATGCCATATTTTCACACCAACTTCAATGAAATAAAAATGAAACTAATCATTAAATTTAAATCTGAGAAGGAACATTGTGGATACACACAAATACAAATGAAATCAAATTTAAATGTTAAAACAAGAGTAAGATTGATTTTCTCTAAATTTATCTGGAATTAAATGTATTACCTGAACGTTTTCCGTCTCAGTAAGTTTTTTTTATTTTATTTTAAAAGACAAAAATACCAATAAAGAAGTCTCAAACCATCAACCTACAATTCAGAAGATATGCAAGAAAGGCGGGCTTCCTTTTTTTAACGGTGGGTACTTTATATGGTTTGTGTTACACTGTAATCACAACTTAGTTGAAATGATCCAGCCATTCAGTGTTGTTTTAATAGCACCAGGCCTAGAAGGGTTGCTAAGGGCATGTTTCCGATGTAACGTGTTGCCATGACAAATAAAAGAGTCAGATCCTGTTGTCTAGCAGGGACAGTCGTCATAGTAACAGTGGAAAAGCAATGAGGTCAGCAAGAAATGAACAAGAAACAGGAAGAAAGCAAACAATCATAACAGTCATGAGGTGATAGACTCTACAGGCCCTGCAAGGGCCAGTATTAACACATCAGTCCTTGCGAACAGATGAATAAATCATTATAACCTCGCGCCACCCTCCTCCATTTGAGAGAACACATTCCGACAGCACACAAAGTCTCACGGTGAAACGACGACCCGACGTTTCTCTTGCTCAGAGCCGATCCTCCCTATACACAGAATACAGAAGCTGTGTAAGGCCCCCGAAACACCAGGGGGCCCCTTGCTCTCAAAGATGTTTTAATTTTAGTTTAGTTTTTGATTTTGGCCTGCGGTTATGAAAACGTGAATGATCATTTATTTTAATGTGATGCACTGTCACCCTCTCTACGTAAAAATCAGCCAAATCATGTAACGTGAATGTCGTAGTCTCTTGCTCTTACTTAAAACCAAATAAAAAACGAGTTGCAAGCGTGCCGAACCGCGGAAGAGATACTGTTTCTCGAGCGCTTTCCGAGAGCGCGATTCTTTCATTCTTCCCAAAAGCATTAAAATAGGCCTATATTGTCCTCCCACCTCAATTTATTTGTCATAAACAATACTAAAGATTTGCAAGTGAACGCAGATGTTTTCAGGAAGACTCAAATGTTTTGTGAGTGATGCAAAGTTTCTCTGGGGAGCACACACACACACACACACACACAAAGAAAAAAAAGTGAGAAAACTCCAAGTTTTGAAATATAGTTTCTCCTTTCCTGCATATTATTAACAGGGAACGCAAAGTTTCTCTGAAGAATGCTTGTTTTAGTTTCTGTGGGGAAAACACACAAACAAAAAAATTAAATAATAATAATAAAATAAAAATTGTGAGAGAACTTACTAAACTTGCTAAACTTAAAAAAGCGAATGCAAAGTTTCTCAGGGGAACGCAAAAATTCAAAAGCATTGACATCCCCAACTCAGTTTTTTCCCCCCAACACCAAGTCTATTTAGGAGCATCATATCCTCAGTTTGGAGCAGTCAACTGTCTGTCTTCCAGTACACAATAAGTATACAACAACCAAGCAGCACTAAACATTTAAGTTTAAACCCTGTCAGTGCTGGAATGAATCAGAGCTGTGTGTGTGTGTGTGTGTGTGTGTGTTTCTCTGTTGAGTCACAGAGGAAAAGGCAAGCAATGAAGAAAAATGATACCGGCCAAGATTTTGCTGATGTGCAAGAGGGAAAAGAAAACAGCTGGAGGACAAGTTTACTAAATGAAAAACAGACTAGCCTATACAAAAATGTCTCGCCATTGCTAATCCACAGTGAGATTTAAGCAAGGCACGTTAAAACCAGTTAATGCCTTTTTATTACAATTTTTACTTTCTACTATGCCTTCTTTGTCTGAGCTGAACATAAGCTTTAGCACCATCCACAAAATGTGGATTATCCTTACTTTAAGTGTTATGTGGCGATATCTACTAACGAACCTAAAGATTACTCATAAGCAGATAAAACATTTCAAATGTCTTTCTCCTAACAGCAAATAATTCAAAATACTGATGACTAATCTTGTACTACACTGATTTTTGTCCAATCAGATGTTCTCTAGAATGTCAGTGTCCCTCCCTCAATACAACAAGCAACCAACTAGCTATTACTAAATACCAAATCATAATAAACGCCTGACATACCAAAAGCCTGGTTCTTTCAAATAAAAAGATGATCCCTTCAGTGTACTCTGTCCAAACTTCTTGTTTCAAAAGGAAATGCATCAAACACAGGAGAAGAAAACTGATACTAGCTGTATTAACTAACCTAGAGTACTAGCTGCTCAATTCACTGCCCTTTGTTTTTTAAGACATGTTTTTTTAGGTTTCCAGACCAACTTGGAAGAAAAACAAACAAACAAAAAACTCTCATTCATTCTTTGATAAAGTAAAATAACACCATGAAAACATGGAGCTGCCACAGGTGCAGTTGTTGAAAAGCACCTTTAACTTTTAACTTTTATTTTTATGATATTATTACAGTATGCAGCCTTTAAGTACGGCACTAAAATGGATGTCGACATTAAAAATGGCGCTGTGATAACTCATACTTTAAAAAAAGCCTTTCAAAAGCACTATGACGAGTTTAGAGAAAAATCTGGCACCTTCGTATCGGTTAACCGGCTATTTTACTTTTAACAGCCTTTGAGTTGTTTCAAACAAAAAACACGAACAAGCTCTTGTAGAAGTACTCAACATGATCAGTACATCTCAGGCACAGCTTGGAGTTAAAGATACAAAGAAGACACGTTAGCGTTAAGGTCTGCGATATCACTTTTGTTGACATAGAATGTAGCGGCATAGTCACTCAATATCAAATCTCACAACTCACATGGCACATTAGTTTTGCGCTGCAACCAAACTTAGAAACATCCATCTGGGTGTTTGACTCTCAGCCCAAAGTTTACTTAGTATGCATTGAGCCCGATTTTTGTAATCATGTGTAACTCTGCACCAACACACATGCACACTGAGGTTTTTTAATGCACTTTTTTTGCACTAATTACATTGCCCAGAAGGTGGCAACATGTCAAGTTTTTAGTTCAATTCTACTCTGCATGTGTCGAGTGCCTATGTTTGCACAGGCTATGAAATGAAATATACTTTGAAAGGCAACATGTTCGGCTGTAAACATTCAGCAAGTGTTTGCGTTAACACTTAAGTATACTTTGGGCTTTAGTGCATTAAGAAATTGCTGCTAATTTCATGGAGTTACATCCACGTTGTTCTTTAAAAGTGACGTAACAGCATTTCCTTTAGCTGACTATGGAAGGTACGCAGTTACCTTTATATTTTGTTATCCCGTGACGGAAACAAGCTTCCATAGATAACACTTGCTAAGTTGTCAATAATAATGCTCACAGTAGCTAAACAACTCACTTTTTTTTCACACGACCAAATACAAACTTGACTTTATCGTCTTCTTAACCTTTACGCATTAAAGCAGCTTGTGCAACACAAAAAAAAGGCCAAAACAGGGAAGGTTTCCAGCTATAACCATTTGCAGTCCTCTCTTATTTTCTCTAATATTGCTAAGCTGCTTGTTTTTACATGCGGTTTCTTCTTCAGTAACATTAACAGTGTTAATTAAATATCTCTGGTTGTGAAACAACACATGGTTTTTAATCAGCGACCACTGGAAAAGCTTTCTTTTATTGACTGGTACAGAAAGTATCGCATTGAATGCCACGGAAAGGGCACGGGCGGAATACGGTCAGGTGTTCATACTGATGTAAACTGATTGTTTGAGTAAAAAAACGTAATAAAAGATTCCCAAAAAATAACAAAATTCCTAATGTAATAGACTTAAAAGTCTTCATAGACTTTTAGCCACAAACAATGACACGAGTAATCCAGCGCTCTAACCCTTGCCTTGTTAATAAGTAACAATGATAAACAACTTTTCTAATACACGCACTCGATCCCTCTGATTTCAAAAAGCAAATAAAGTTAAATACAAAAATAATAACATGACTCGTGGTGGGTAGAAAGTACAGTATAAAAATCATACAATCAGAAGTGCTCAAATGTGGATGTTACATTTTTTCCTTCTCTCTTCACATGAGGCAAATACTTTGTTGTTGTTGTTGTTTTTTTCTCTAGATGTCTCTTTTAGGAAGTGGTGCAAGGTTGGGAAAAGAAAAACAAGGGAATCGGGTGAGAGCTCAGGGGTTGGGAGACTAGGGAGTGGAGAATCATAGGCCCTGTGGAGGGTTCTTGATGGGACACGGTGGTCTCAGCAAACACCTGCGTTATAGACACCCCCCCCCAACCCCCTATTCTCCTGTCGGCTGGAGGATGGCGTCTAGCCCAGGCTGGTGATGTTGGCCTTGCCACCAGGGGGTGCAACAATGCGCTGGGTATTACGGCGGGGGATGTTGTCATCAACCTGAGCGCCTGAAATAAGACAGATCAAAAGGAAATCAACATTATGGTGTATAAATATTTAAACATCATGACACTGTTCCTGTGAAAGTGTTGAAAACGGTTCATGATAGATTGCTGTGAATAATATAAAAACAACAAATCTCTCAGTATTATTACAATTCTGGCTAGTACTAAGCAACTAAAATATTTTCTATTTATTTAATGCTATTTCATTTATGTTTAACCTGTTACCCTGCGCCCCTATTTTTGAGCATTTTGTAAAAAACGATATAACCAAATAAAAATGTCTGTAGCTCTTGAACCCTAAGGTCTATATTTAAAAATCTGGTGTTGTTTGAAACTAGACACTTGATCCTTTGTTACTCTAGAGTCATAATAACTCAAAATTAGTATAGCAATAGAGTAAAACAAGGTAAAATATACATGAAATTGACTCGCGATATGTTTTAATGAAGCTCACTAAGGGAAAAATGGATGAGACTTTCATGCCAAAGGCCTGAAAACACCATAAAGATAAAGCTGAACATCTGACCATGTTTTGATTCAAATTTGAGGATGATACTCCCAAAAATGTAGTTTCTGTAAGCTTTTATTTAAAAAAAATCTAGGCGTCCTTTCAAAAAAGCCATTTGGAGACCCCAAATAGACACTTTGTAAACAAATGTCCAAATGAGTCAAAACTACATAATACATATATGTATATCAATTCAGAACTGCTCTGCCCACCAAAACACACAATAAAAAACTATTTCTGAACAGCATTTGTAGTGCTGACTCATTTAGTCATTTGGTTAGTCTACAAATGGCATTTTTGAAAAAAAACGCCTAAATATTTCCTGAAATAAAATATGAAATAATAAATTTTTTATAGGTAAAGACTTACAGAAAGTACATCTTTATGGTATTTCATTTCAAGAAAAGCTTTGGAAAAGTCATTTGGATATTTTATTTCAAGAAAAGTCTAGGAATCCTTTCAAAAATGCTATTTAGAGACTCCATAAGACACTGCATACTACATATGTATATCAATTCAGAACTGCTCTACCAATGAAACCACAAAAAAACACAAAACTATTTCAGAATTTGAACATAACTAAACAGTCTTTATTCTGAACAATTCCAATAATGAAAACAGTGAACCAAAACAGATTTGATCATTTTTGAACTAGTGAAAACACAAAACATGCAAAATACATTGTTTTTACAACATTTGTATTTTTTATTTATTTTATATGGTGAATATTATGAATATTACTATTTTACTAATATAGTAATAGATTACTATTACTAATATTACTAAATAATAAAAAAAAACAACTATTTACAGTATTTACAGTGGAGGAAGACGCTCTAGCAGCCACTAAAATGGTTTTTTTTCTGACCATCTGGATTCACCAGACCTCTGAAAAGACCGGGAAGAGTGAGAGAAAAAGAGTGAGAAAGTGTGTAAGCAAAACAAATCAAACTTGCAACACTGTTTACATTTTGTACACACACACACACACACGCGCGCACGCACACACACACAATAACCGGGACATACCCACAAACAAACACACCCACCCACCCACACGAACAAAACTCATGTAATCCCCTCATATTATCCCTCTCCGTTGTCATTTTTAGAATCTAAAACAGCTAACATGAAACAAAAGCTGCAAATACATGATAAAGACACATAAACATTCAAGAGGAGGGTGGAGACACTTACGTGCTAATGCTATCCACGCTTCCCAGCGATCTCAGCGCGTATTCGGCTACTAAATTAGCCATTTTTCTCCCCACGTCCTCCAAAACACCACCAAACGCCACAGAAACACTTCTCAAGTCGAAGATCCACGATGGAGAGATTCAGATGTGAGCTTTGGACAACATCTGTTCGCTGATAGCCAGTCTGTGTAGCGCTGCGACGCCATTATGTGTACGCTTCATGCGTAACCCGAGAGCGCACGAAAACACACGGACAATACGCCGAGCTATTCTCTAAACAATCTTACGTAAACTATTCAAACTGTCAATCACTGTAAACGTCCTTGTGGTTGGCTAACACTTCCATCCATCAAAACTGTGCTGGCGAGGCATTGGCTGGGTTCAAACACCCCTATTGTGATGTGTCCGGATTGACACCTCGCTGACCCATTCACGGACGCGCTTACTGTCCCGGGTTATAACAGCTCCTGCGATTGAAGGAGAGAGACGAGGGAGGGCTATTCTTACTCGGAAGAGACGATTCTGCTGGAAATAGATGGCGTTTCAAAGCTGGAATACGAATTATAATCGATATTTATTGGAAAATGGACGCTATCGATAACTATAACTCGAATCGCTTATGTAAACAAAGGAGGATCTATCGTGTTTTCCCCTATTTTTTCGTTGTTTTGGATTAAAAAGTGGATGCATTTTGAAGAGTGGACCCTTCTCTTGAAATGTATGCTGGTGTGTCTTGGAATAGTCTGAGCTGACCAGCGCTATTGGCGATCAAACGTGAGTACTGCGGTTCGCTTTGTTCATTTTAAATGGCCGGTCTTTCAGCATTTCTGTTAACCCTTTCCTCTCTGGTGTATTGATTTCAAAAACAAGCTCACATCGTTAATCTTGAGTGTTTTAGCTTTCAAATGATATATAGTTAATGATAATTGATTGAATATTGTTCTAAAACAAAGGTAATAAAAAGTCCGACCACGCCCGACCACGCCCTTCCGGCCCGCCCGCGGGCCGATGCGGGTTAACAGGTTAAAAATAATAATAATAATAATATTAG
The DNA here is from genome assembly GCF_936440315.1 of Barbus barbus. Taxonomy (NCBI): domain Eukaryota; kingdom Metazoa; phylum Chordata; class Actinopteri; order Cypriniformes; family Cyprinidae; genus Barbus; species Barbus barbus. The sequence continues at coordinate 15,972,962 of NC_136723.1, forward strand.
CCTGTGTGGTAATGACATATCATGCATCTCTATTGATTTTTAGGGTTAGATTTTTGCAAAGTACTCACCAGAGAGGCTGAAGCCGGACTGGTGCAGGTTGCGGACCGGTTGAGAGGGCTGCTTGGCAGGAGAGGTTTTGGCAGAGGAAGCAGGGGTCACAGCTTTGGGCGTCACTGAGACTTCACAGACCGGACCGTCGTAGAGACCCCGTGGGACACCCCTCAGTTCTGCAAGCTACAAAACAACAGTGCATGATAATCAAGTTCAAGTTCAAGTTCAAGTTGAGCTTTAGTGTCATTCTGCTACATGTGTGGACATATAGTGGAACGAAATTTCGCGTCTCGCAGGACCACGGTGTTACATACTAGTTAAACATAAGATAAACATACAACAATGCAAGTATAAGGAACAAAATAAAAATAAAATAATAATGTTAATAAAACACAGCTAATCTGATAACCTCAAACATTTAGAAAACTACAAACTTTTTTCGATATTCTATTTACTCGTTTTCTTTAAAAAAAAAAAAAACTTTTTTATGTGTACTGCGTTAGGCTAACCAAGACTTGTAATAGCACATGCATGTTGGTTTTGCTTCTAATGTCCTCATTTGTAAGTCGCTTTGGATAAAAGAGTCTGCTAAATGACTAAATAATAATAATAATAATAATATATATCAGAATGCTATAAAACAAAAATAAAAAATATAATTTTTTTAATTAAAGATGATAATAATAATAATACAAAATAAATAAATAAATAATAATCTATAATAAAATTCTATTTTAAAACAAATTATAATAATAATAAAACATGATAGGCATTAATTGATATTTATATTAACGAAAACAAAAATGTAATATGAAATACATGCATATAATATTTAAATACACAAAAACAAAAATATACAACACAACGTATAATAATAATAAACAAAAATAAAAGTAATATTCGACAGAAACAAAAAATATCTAAAATAGAAAATTATAATATATTTAAAAATCTAAAAGACAACAATGAACTAATATAAGCAGAAAATGTAATGTATGTGTGTCTATTATTAGTATTATTTAACAAAACAAATAATACTAATAATAACATTCTATAAAGATTATATTGCAATATTAAAAAATAAATCTGATAATAATACAAGTAATAATAATATGGTCAATAATCGATTGTTTAACCATACATTTAATTAAAGAAGTTGAATGCACAACTCACCCTGCTGCGAGCCTTTATCCTCTTGTAGACATAGTCAGCAAAGGGTTTGCGGGTCACGTAGCGGCCAGATCCCTCGGTGGTGTGGAGATTCCCATCCTCCAGCACGATCTTTCCCTGGCTGATGACCACCAGAGGCGCCCCACGCACCTCAGTACCCTCGAAGATGTTATACTCCACTGCCTGGAAAACAAGAAGCAACCACATCACAGAACAAGAACCTTTACAAACATTTCCAACATGTAGCATTTTAGAAGCTTCCGAAGGTTATGATGCAAGAAATCATTGCACAAACAATCCAAATCCCTTCCACATACTGAAGCATGATGTTCCAGTGGAAATGGAAGTAATGTTCTATGTCGCAAATCATTATTGATCCTTTCAGACAGCTATCTAAACAATCTGTCAAAGACATGATGTCAGAAGCCAGACCAGTTTAGAAATACAGTGCAAAGAAAACAAGGAATGTTGGAAATGAGAGGGAGTGAATGAGGGAGGAAGTATATTAAAGTTTACAGGGTGTGTGTGTGTGCTGGCAAAAGTGTGACCACCCTTCTAAATGCTACTGGCGCTTTGCTAAAAGCAATACAATTCGTCTCACAAGACCTAAAAACAGCATGAGCTTATTCAGCGAGTCTGATAATCAACACACACATGATAACACACCTACAACCACAGTTCTGAATAATAATAAAAAACTGCTTTCTTAATCAGGACTTTTGTTTAGTTTCCCAGGAAAGTGTCTAGACATTTTTAAAACAAAATAAACAATATAAATTTACTTGTGTAAATATTAAGACATCTCAGCTCACCAAAGCTGTGTATATTTGATAAAAAATATGGTAAAAAAAAATAAAGTAATATTGGGAAATATTGCAATTTAAAAGAACTATTTTCTAATTCGATATGTTTTAAAATGTAATTTATTTCTGTGATGCAAAGCTGAATTTTCAGCATCATAACTCCAGTTCCCTTTCAGTCGCTCACGTTCAACGTAACGTCGACGTGACGACGTAATTGGGATCACTTCAGAGAGCCCTATCCACTTCGATTATCTACAGAACAAGCCAATGAACGTTGGCGTGCGTGAACGCGTCACGCGCCCCCGCCCCGCCGCGCGGGTATAAACAGGAAGCGGGCGCACGCACACATTGTCTTTCGCTTCGGAGCCGAGCTTTTGCTTTCACTTCCGAACTCTACAAGATTGCCTTGAGAACAAAAAGAGGACTCTCCTGTGTTGGTGTGACGGCGCGATCAGCGGTGGCCGCGAGCATTGCAGCTCACAACTGCTGTTTTCACAGCACTATTGTTCTGTGTCTGTGTGTGTGTGTGTCGGCTCGGTGGGCGTTCCCCGTGTGTTCATTCACACCGCGGCTACCCCTGGGTGCCTCAGCACTGAGAGAGTTATTTTTCTGTTTTTTGTTTTCACTAAAAGAGCAACACAAGCGTGACGCTGCGTCTTTTTCAAGATGTCATTCCGCTTGTGCGTTTCTGGATGCAGTCGTTCCCTGGCGCCAGCAGATGGCCACAGTAGTTGCCTCTCGTGTTTGGGCATTCAACACGCTGAGGCGGCTTTTGTGGATAGTTCGTGTTCCCATTGCGGGAATATGACTATCTCAGCGCTTAGATCGAGACTCGCTTACCTCAAGGGAGGTGCAGTCCCCTCGCCTATGCCCCGATCTAGTGTTTATTCTGCCCCGCAGTATAGACCTACTTCGGTGCATGACCAGGGTGATCTGAGGATTACCGTGAGGGCTTCCCCGTCGAGTCAACCTCCGCGGGCCCCTCATGCCTCACAAGCGCTGCTGCCATTGGAGTCCCTTAGCGAGCGTCTTGGTCCTTCTCCGGAACGACCGGCCGTTTCCTTTGGGGCTCCTCCTGACGACCAGATGTCGATCGCACCATCGGAGGGGGAGCTTCAGTCCTCTGGAGATGATGACTCGGCTGCTTTACCCCCCTCGGGGCGTGTGGCGTCCGAGCCGGATCCAAAATGGGCGGCTATGCTTTCCCGGGCCGCCGAGAAGGTTGGGCTTGTGTGGAACCCTCCACCACGTCCCGAACCTTCTCGGTTGGACGATTGGTTTCTCGGGGCGGGCCGTGCTGGTTCTCAGTGCGCCGCCCCGGTACCTTTCTTTCCGGAGGTGCATAAGGAGCTCTCTAGGACGTGGAAGGCACCGTATAGTGCCCGAAGCCGTTCTAGTGGCTCCTCCCCCCTCGCCACCCTCGACGGCGGGGCAGCTGAGGGGTATGTGGATATCCCTCCAGTGGAGCGGGCCGTCGCGATGCAACTGTGTCCGGCGTCCGGCGTCCGCTTCCTCTTGGCGGGGTAATCCGCGCCTCCCGTCCAGGGCCTGTAGGTTCTCGTCCGGTCTAACGGCGAGGGCTTACAAGGCCTGTGGACAGGCTGCTTCCGCCCTCCATGCCATGGCGCTCTTGCAGGTTCACCAGGCCCAGGCGCTCATGGACATGAACGAGGGTGGTCCTGACCCAGAGCTCCTTCGGGAGCTCCGTGTGGCAACCGACCTCGCCCTCCGGGCGACGAAGGAAACTGCACGTTCAGTAGGTCAGGCGATGTCCACCTTGGTGGTCCAGGAGCGCCACCTTTGGCTCAACCTGGCGGATATGAGGGACGCCGATAAATATCGGTTCCTGGATGCCCCTCTTTCCCAGGTTGGGTTGTTCGGCGACGCGGTCGAGAGCTTTGCCCAGCAGTTCTCGGCCGCACAGAAGCAGACGGAGGCCATCCGGCACATCCTGCCCCGGCGGACCGCTGCTGCTTCCACCCGTCCGCCGGCCGCAGATCCTCCGTCTACTCGTCGCCGAGGTCGGCCTTCTGCGGCGTCCTCCGCTCCCGCTAAGCCCCAGCAGCAGCAACCATCCAGGCCGCAGCGCGGAGCAAGCCGTAGGAAGCCGACCCCGCCCGTCCAGGCCGCTGCCAAACCAGGAGGCAAGCGACAGTGCAAACGACCCTGAGACGGGCGGCCCAGAGGTGGATCAAGTTGCTCTGTAGGAGATGGCGAAGGCGTCACTCCTTCCCCCGGTGGAGGGCCGGGTGGAGAATCTTTTGTTCCTTTTCCTTTGGTACCCACTTTTTCAAAGAAAGAGCAATTTCTGAAACCTCTGGGCCCCAAGAGGGCGCGCTTGGCAGTCAACGACGCCACCATGCCTTGTCACTCCCGAGCCCCTCTTCCATCGCCAGCGGGCAGCAGTGGCTGTGTCCTGGATGTACTGACACCTCCGCACACTCTCTCTGCCCTTCGACGGAAACAGGTATGTGCTGCACCACACACTCAGACCCCACTTCGGGCCGCTGTGCCGTCCGAGTCGGGTCCCTGCATTCCGCCGCGCTGCCCCACCCCGGGTACGTCTGTGGTGCCCTTGGTCCCGCTTGCTCGGTCTCTGGGAGCATGGTTAGCGCTTCCCAGCCCGTCTCGCTGGCTCATCCGTACCATCAGACTCGGCTATGCGTTCAGTTCGCCCGGCGCCCCCCTGCTTTCAGGGACATTCTGTTCACCCGTGTTCTGGCAGACAGTGCCCCTGTGCTCAGGGCAGAGATCGCAGTCCTACTGGCGAAGGACGCGATCGAGCCGGTCCCTCCAGCCGATATGAAGACCGGCTTCTACAGCCCGTACTTCATTGTACCCAAGAAAGGTGGTGGGTTACGGCCAATCTTGGACCTGCGCGTCCTGAACCGGTCCCTTCACAGGCTACCGTTCAAGATGCTTACGCAGAAACGCATTTTCAAATGCATCCGTCCCCAGGATTGGTTGCAGCGATCGACCCCCTTCGGGCTGGCCCTGTCGCCCCGCGTCTTCACGAAAGTCGCGGAGGCGGCCATTGCTCCCATGTGCGAGCGGGGTGTTCGCATTCCCAACTACCTCGACGACTAGCTTATTCTAGCCCAGTCGAGAGAGCAGTTGTGCGAATACAGGGACATGGTGCTTAGCCACCTCAGCCACCTAGGGCTTCGGGTCAACTGGGAAAAGAGCAAACTCACCCCCGGGCAGAGGTTCTCTTTTCTCGGTATGGAGTTGGACTCGGTCAACATGACAGTGTGCCTCACCGAGGCCCATGTCCAGTCAGTGTTGAGCTGCATGAGCACGCTCAGACGCAGAACAGCGGCACCACTGAAACTCTTTCAGAGGCTCCTGGGGCATATGGCATCTGTAGCCGCGGTTACGCCGCTCGGATTGCTTCATATGAGGCCGCTCCAACACTGGCTCCACGATCGAGTCCCGAGGTGGGCGTGGCAGAGCGGCTCGTGCCGGGTTCAAGTGACTCCGCACTGTCGCCAAACTCTCAGCTTGTGGTCGGACCCTTCGTTCCTGCGGTTAGGTTCCCCTGGAACAAGTGTCCAGGCACTCTGTGGTCTCCGCGGATGCCTCTGCCACCGGCTGGGGGGCCACGTTCGACGGGCATGCAGCTTCAGGTCTGTGGACGGGACCTCAACTGCATTGGCACATCAACTGCCTCGAGTTGTTAGCAGTATGTCTTGCGCTGAGCCGCTTCAACCGCTGCTACTAGGCAAGCACGTACTAGTCCGTTTGGACAGCACTGCGACTGTTGCGTACATCAACCGCCAAGGTGGTCTACGCTCCCGCCGCATGTCACAACTCGCCCGCCATTTCCTCCTCTGGAGTCAGAAGCATCTGAGGTCGCTTCGTGCCGTTTTTATTCCGGGCCTGCTCAACCGTGCAGCCGACGAGCTCTCACGGCAGCAGGTGCTACCGGGAGAATGGCGACTCCATCCCCAGGTGGTCCAGCTGATGTTCAGGCGCTTCGGGACCGCACAGGTAGGTCTGTTTGCTACCCCGGACACGTCTCATTGCCAGTTGTTTTATTCTCTGACCGAGGGGATCCTCGGCACGGATGCTCTGGCACACAGCTGGCCCCGGGGCCTATGCAAGTATGCGTTCCCCCCAGTGAGCCTTCTTGCACAGGCCTTGTGCAAAGTCAGGGAGGACGAGGAGCAGGTCTTGCTAGTTGCGCCGTATTGGCCCAACCGGACCTGGTTCCCGGAACTAGTGCTCCTCGCGACAGCCCCTCCCTGGCCCATTCCTCTGAGATGCTCTCTCAGAGACGGGGCACCCGCGCCCAGACCCCTGGAAACTCCATGTCTGGCCCCTGGAAGAAACGGGACACGGAGGTTCTAGGTGACCTACCCCCTGCGGTAGTTGACACCATCACTTCCGCTAGAGCCCCCTCTACGAGGCGCCTCTATGCGTTGAAGTGGAACCTGTTCGTTGACTGTGCTCCTCTCATGAGGAGAACCCCCGATCTTGCTCGATCAGAGCCGTGCTTTCCTTCCTGCAAGATGGGCTGGAGCGAAGGCTGTCTCCCTCCACCCTTAAAGTGTATGTTGCCGCTATGGCTGCACATCACGATGCGGTTGATGGTAAGTCTTTTGGGAAGCACGACCTGATCGTCAGGTTCCTGAGGGGAGCGAGGAGACTGAATCCTCCTCGCCCACTCTCTATACCCTCTTGGGATTTGTCTCTGGTCCTTTCGGCACTTCAGAGACCACCCTTTGAGCCTCTGCAGTCAGCTGAGTTAAATTCTGTCCTGTAAGACAGTACTCCTGGTTGCATTGGCCTCTATCAAGAGGGTAGGGGACCTGCATGCATTTTCGGTCGACGAATCGTGCCTAGAATTCGGCCCGGATAACTCTCACGTCATCCTGAGACCCCGGCCCGGATACGTGCCCAAGGTTCCCACCACTCCCTTCCGGGACCAGGTAGTGAACCTGCAAGCGCTGCCTTCGGAGGAGGCAGACCCAGCCCTGGCTTTTCTCTTTCCCTATCGCGCTCTGCGTCTGTACGTGGAAAGAACGCAAAGCCTCAGGACCTCAGATCAGCTCTTCATCTGTTACGGAGGCCAGCAGAAGGGGAAGGCTGTCTCCAAGCAGAGGATGGCCCACTGGGTAGTGGATGCCATCGCCTTGGCTTACGAAGTCCAAGGCGTGCCCTGCCCGCCTGGGTTGAAAGCCCACTCCACTAGGGGTGTCGCTTCTTCCTGGGCGCTGGCACACAGCGCCTCGCTGACAGACATCTGTAGAGCTGCGGGCTGGGCGACACCTAACACGTTCGCTAGGTTTTATAGCTTACGTGTTGAGCGGGTCTTCCTGTGTGCTCGCTTCTTCTAGCCGGTAACACCGAAGCTCCCGCTTAGTGTCGGCTTGCTGCGCCACTCCCTTCCCAGGAACGGATACGTGCGCTTTTTACTCCAGTCGAGTTCCCCACTTGGCGAACCCTGTGAGTTCCTCCGCACCCCCTCGGCAGTCGGACGTTGCGGAGCGTCCGACGCCAGGCCTAGTGCTCGTATGCTTGTGTAACTTGTGCTAGGCTGGGTTCCATATGTGCGTTCCCTGCGGCGATCCCATATGTGTATTCTTCCACGACCAGCTCCCTGTGGTGAGCCCGTGTCTTCCCTTGGCAGAGTCTGCTCTGCCGTCACTGTCCGGTGTGTCTCCCCCTTCGGGTGGAGCCACCCCAGTGACATTCCATATGTTGCACTGCCCCCTCGGCCAGTCCATGTGTGTATTCTCCACATGTTACCTCCCTTCGGGCAGGATGTGGCTCCGCAGCGTCCTTTCCCCTGGGAAGGGACGCTTTCCCAGTGTTATTAAGAGTTCACTGTGTGGGGTGTAATGGAACAGCAGTTGAACCCCCTCTACGCAGGTCTTCCGCCCCAGCAGTTGGGGGGCTGAGAGTCCTGCGTAGGGCGCTGGATGTGGCAGCAACCGTGGCGTTTTCCATGGGATCCCAATTACGTCGTCACGTCGACGTTACGTCGAACGTGAGCGACTGAAAGGGAACGTCTCGGTTACTGATGTAACCCTCGTTCCCTGAAGGAGGGAACGGGAGACGTAACGTCCCGTCGCCACTGTTGCTGACCATCGCTGCATGGCCGTCACAAATCTCGGCTCCTCAGCGAAAAACAATGTGTGCGTGCGCCCGCTTCCTGTTTATACCCGCGCGGCGGGGCGGGGGCGCGTGACGCGTTCACGCACGCCAACGTTCATTGGCTTGTTCTGTAGATAATCGAAGTGGATAGGGCTCTCTGAAGTGATCCCAATTACGTCGTCACGTCGACGTTACGTCTCCCGTTCCCTCCTTCAGGGAACGAGGGTTACATCAGTAACCGAGACGTCTTCAGTGTCACATTATCCTTCAGAAATCATTCTAATATGCTGATTTGATGCTCAAGAAATATTTATTATTTTAGTATTATTATCAATGTTGAAAGCATTGTTTTTTTTATATATATATATATATATATATATATATATATTGGTGGACACATTCTTTTGTAACAATGTAAAAATATTTACTGCCACTTTTGATCCATTTAATGCATCTATGCTTCATAAAAATAAAAGTTTTTTAAAAAACTCTTAGCGACCTCACTTTTGAACAGTAGTGTATTTTCAGTGATTATATCTTAAATAAAAATTTTTCTGATTTATTCTTTGCAAAAACTTTTTTTTTCTTATCCAAAGCATAAATTATTTTGATATTTAGTGAGGTTTACGCTTAAAATGAGGGGGACAAAACTATTTGTATATGTGATTAAAAAAAACCCAGATATATATTTTTAATAAGTCCAGATATATTTTTAAAAACAAGTATATTTGACATTATTTGTTATTACACATTACATTAATTATTGTAAATTGATTATTAATATAAAATCTAAACAGCTTAAAAAAAATAAATATATTAAACTATAAATTACATATATGAATTAATTATTAATATTATTATTAATTATAAATGTAAATAATACCTGTAACGTATATACAAATATCTTAAAAGGGATGGTTCACCCAAAATGTAAATGTGTCATTAATTACTTACCCTTATGTCGTTCCAAACCCATAAGACCTTCGTTCATCTTCGGAACACAAATTACGATATTTTTTATGAAATCCGAGAGCTTTCTGACCCTCCATAAACTGTAACGCAACTAACGATTTAACGATTTTAAACATTTAATCATGTCCTTACTACCTTTTAAGGCCTTGAACGTGGACATGAAAAAGAAGAAACTGTTAAATTAAGTTGCTATTTTTGTTTTCTTTGCGCACAAAAAGAATTATCGTAGCTTCATAAAATTATGGTTGAACCACTGATGTCACATGGACTATTTTAATGATGTCCTTACTACCTTTCAAGGCCTTGAATGTTGCTGTCTTTGCATTATTAATAACAGAATCTTTGAGTGAAGCATCCCTTTAGGAATGTCACGATTCGTCGATTCATCGCGGCTAGTCGATTGTTAAAAATCATCGACTTCTTTTTGTTGCGTCAACCAAGCAGTTCTAATACAGTATATGCTCTTTAATTATTTCCATGCGTGTAGATTAAGATCGTGCGTCTCACAGCGGCTCCGTTCACAGTAGCTCCACAGAAACTTTATCATTTACATGTGGAGCGTCTTAAATTCCATCCCTGCATGTTATTGTGAGTTTGGGTTTATTATAACCTTCATCTGGGAACGCAACTGCCGCCATTTCATTGGATTTGTAAGGTAAATAATTTATAAATCTACACTAATACAGGAGAATACATCGCGATTTCAAAATAAAAGCTCAAACCCTCACTCTGAGTTTACACGGTTTGATGTCCACTTATTCATTTAATTACAGCGGCTGTAGCATTTCTGTCCTAAAGAAATGGACAAATATTAAAGATTAAGTGTACGCTTGAATTAAATGGTGTTTGGTCAATATTAAACAGTAATGTGTAAAAATAATAATCATCAGGCCGTCGGCACCTCCTGCAGGCTTTTGTTGTAATGCGTAATCTACATTAGCTCTATTGTTTATAATACATTATGTATTTTAACAGTTTTGTTCAATAAAACCATATGATTTCTTGCTTTTGATACTTTATTTGAACTAATTATTATTGCATCATTGCTATTATATATGTCATTTTAAAAGCTATCGTTCACTTAAATCCATTTTTATTACCACAAAAAAAAAAAAAAAAATATATATATATATATATAATTATAGGGCCCTATGAAAACTCTTTTTAATTTCCAAATTCAGTTTTGTTAAATTTTATTAATCAAAAAGCCTGTCTAATTAATTTAGTTTTGCAGTTTTATCTGTTTTCCATTATTTCTGGATTCCATTTTAATGGTTCCATTAAATTTTAATAATAAAAAGCATCTCCAATTAATTGATTTTATATTAAAAAAAAGTATTTTTTCAGAAATACTGCACATTTACATTTTTCACCTAAATAAATCCTGGTAAATAATATTTCTGGTAAATACTTCTTTAAAGAGTGTTTTTTGATTATAATTTTATTATTATTAGACTAGAGCGTGTGGATATGTTGTCATTCTCACACTATAATACTGAACTGTGATTTCAGTGATTTGACTGAGATGGACAGTTGCTTCTTGCACTCTGTTGCACTTCACTTTTGCTTTAAAAAAGGATTTCATAGAAATTTAGATTTCATTTGGTTTAATAAAATATTTTTAAGTAAAATTGTTGATTTTTTTTGCGGGAAATTAGTCGTTTAGATTAATCGATTAATCGAAAAATGAGTCGTTAGATTAATCGAAATAAAAATAGTTGTTAGTGGCAGCCCTATATCCCTTTAATATGTATATTATATTAATACATTATTTACAATATTTATCTAACACCCTTTTGCTTCTAAACTAATCTTTAGATATGTAGTTAAACAAAATCCACTAAACAAAAGAACACAACTCTCAAAAGTCAGTGTGTTGTAAGCTCACAAACACAAATAGACATTAAAGACACAAAAAGACATTAAAAAAGATCCTCATGGCGTTGTGCGCAGTTCCGCCTCCAAAGCAGGAGGGAGACATCAATTACCCAGCAGAGCTGAGACTGATATCACTCGCATGAGTAACATAAGCCACACCCAACATTCGGTCAGAACAACCAGAGCTCTCTCGTCAGGACTGCAAACCGCCTTCACAAGAACACATCTTAGCTCAATGGTAAACTACACTGAGGGACGTACATCACATAAACACCAATGAATCCTGCACTCTAACTCACCAGATTGTGGCTCTTCGCTGAGATGATCTTCATGACATCAGGGTCCCACAGAACCAGATCGGCGTCTGAACCCACGGCGATGCGGCCCTTGCGCGGGTACAAGTTGAAGATCTTAGCGGCGTTGGTGCTGGTGACGGCCACAAACTGATTTTCGTCCATTTTTCCAGTTACCTACGAACGAGTGGGACCACAGGGAGAGATGACAGTTTGCCTCGGTTGTGTTTGTGTTCACTTGAGTGTGCTTGTCTGTTCGGCTGGGACTATTTAGACTCACATGACCAATGACTGATTTTGTTTATATGACTGAAGGAAGTGTAGATGCTGCACCGTGGCAGCTTGTGATTAAATGTCTCCCCTTATTATTTGCAGACTAGTATTTCTGCCTCACCACACATTTGTCCCAGATGATGGACATCCTCTCTTCAGTGCCGTTGGTTCCTTCAGGGATGAGGGTGAAGTCGTCTTTACCCACAGCTCTCTGGGCGGTGTTAAAGGTGCAGTGAGCGCTTCCTGATACCTGCAGATCCCCACTGGAGCAGGAAGTGGGTGAGGAGACAAATTTCAATTTAGGACCAAAAAATTGAGTCTATTCTACAAACATTTATATTTTTCCACTTAGCGAACCCTTTTCAAAATTGTGTCCTCTTTAAATGAAATAATCTCAGAGCAAACATGTTCTAAAATCCAATTTTAAATTTTTTGTTTTCGACCCAAAAAGTGCCACAGAATTCATTATTATTATTAATATTGTAAATAATAATAATAATAATAATAATTTATATTTATTAAAATGATTTAATAATATATTTTGGATATGCCATTGGATATCTGGATATTGTTATTAGTAGTAGTAGTAGTAGTATCATAATTATTTGCACTATTAAATTTATAACAATAAATACTAAAATATTATGATAATGTAATCATTATAAATAAAATCAATTATTATTATTATTGTCAATTAATATTAATACTACTAGTTCTTATAATTAATATTGCTAATAAAATCCATATAAAATACAAGAATTGCATCATTATTGCTTCACTTTGAATATTATTTTGATATTCACTATGATAATTATTAATATTATAATCTTAATAATATTAATGCAATAATATTAATAATATTAATTAATATTAAATGCAAGGTATATAATATATATCATATGTAATAATAATAACAATAATAAAGATGATGATGATGATGATGATGATAGTTATATTGCTAATAAAAACAAAAACAAAACAATAATTTAATCAATTGAATCCTTAATTCTTCACTAAGAATATTATTTTGTAATATATAGTGTGTATTCAATTTTATAATTAATAATAAGAAGAATAATTGTTATAATTAATTTTGCTAATAAATATACATGCTAAAATACAATAATTTTATAATTATTGCTTCATGTGGAATATTATTTTGTAATTAATTTTGTAATGAAATACTATTAATATAATAAACTTAATAATAATAATAATACTTTTATTATCTCTTTACTTAACACATCTGTAAAAGTAAACCATACTGCAAACTTGAAGTCAACTCCTAAACTTAAAGTCAACCCTTCAGTTAACGTTTAAGTCGTCTGAGGTAATATGGAATTTTTATAACCACTCTCATATCCCACAAATGAACCAATTTAATTTCTTATGGTACACTTATTACAGGGCTCTACCACTGAAACTAATCAAATCAGTAATGCATACTACAAATAAACAGCATACTACCATGACAGCAGTGAGCTGAGATAGTCCGGTGTGGTGGGATCCGGACTCAAGGGTGGGGACGTGATGTAGGCGGCGGCCTTGGCCCAGTTCTTGCTCCAATAGTGCGAGCCGTCTGTACCAAGACTTGCTGTGATTGGCTCACCGTACACAACGGTGCCTAAAAGGTTCAAAGATACCGAATTAGGAATAGGCCTATATAATTTCACTGTAATTCCCTTGCCCTGATTCTGGAGCCCGACCACCATGATGTCATTTTTTGCTGTCTAGCCAAGAACAGCTGAGTCATAGATGCTGTATTATTATTATTTGGGTTTTTTTGCATGACTGCAGTGCATGCCAGTTCATAAAACCTGCCTTGCTTGTCCAGACTTAAAGTGAAAGTTCACGCAAAAATGAAAATTCTGTCATCATTTACTCACCCTCAAGTAGTTCCAAACCTGTATGAATGTCTCTGTTCTGCTGAACACAAAGGAAGATATTCTGAAGAATGTGGGAAACAGAGCAGTTCTGGGGCACCATTGACTTCCATAGTATTTTTTTTTTCTACTATGGAAGTCAATGGTGCCCCAAAACAGTCTTGTTACAAACTTTCTTCAAAATATCTTCCTTTGTGTTCAGAACAAAGAAATTCATACAGGTTTGGAATTACTTGAGGGTGAGTAAATGATGACATCATTTTCATTTTTGAGTGAATTATCCCTTTAATAATACCTAATTTTACTGGAATTAGATCAGACCGCCTCAGAATGTTCTTCCATGGTGGTAATTCAACCTTGAATGTTTCCACTAGGTTTGGATTCATTGAAGACTCTCCATATTGAAAATGGAGTTGGCGCTCACCTTTCTTCCTGGCCTGGGCGATGATGTCAGCGGCACTCTTGCTCATCACTTTGGTGATGTAAAGAGGGCAGTTGGTCTGATTGGCCACTGTTACAGAGCGGTTCACTGCCTCCGCCTCCACCTAAATGATTGATAAAGCCAAGTCAGCACATGTTTTCTTGGGAAAACGTGGGAAAATTGATAACTTTTCCCAGAATTCCATGCCATTCACCTCCTCTGGACGACTGAGGACATGTCCCTCTGGTCCAGTGATACCCAACTCCAAAATCCTGCGCTGCTCCTGTTGAAAGAAATACAGAAAATGAGTAGGATGGGATGATAAGAATAGCATGAGATCGCTGAATCTTTCAATAATGATGTCATAGTCTCAATATATACTGTACATATTAAAAATGTCTTCATTACAAAGAGTTTGCTTATCTTGATCATGATAAATGCACAAAACCATGCACCAAAAGTCATCTGCAATTAATTATATCAGCCTCACGTAGGAATATTTGCTTTGGTTTTGCTTGCCAGTATAAAGTCTGAGCGTTCGTTGTGGAGCATGTGTTTTGATTTAACATCTCCAAACAGTTTATTGTTGATAGTAACTCTGAGTAAGTGGAGCTCAGTGCTGCACGGTGCAGCCTCTCTGAAGATCTCACCTCGGCTATGATGTCTCCATTCTCAGCATGGACCTGAGCAATGGCCCCGAGGTCCCGGATGACACTGAACACTTCGTAGATCTGCACATAAACACAACTGGAGTCACACAAATGCTGACACTCAGAAAGGAATGGCAAATATGACAAACCATGCTTAAAACAGATGCGACGGTCACCGGCAGACTATTCAAGCATCATATGTTTATAAATTACAAAGGGACTCTGTTTAGATCCCTTAACTGTTTTTATGGCACAATTGCCATTAGTAATTACAACGTAATCACACAAACCCCAAAAATCCTGGTACCGTGCCACCTAAAAGTGGTACCATGGTACTATGATGGTAACAGATGGCAGAATTTTTTGTCATTTTATAAAGCACATTTTAAGTAAAGTACATGTGGTTAATTAATATTACTCAGTATTTAAATGTATAATAAGAACAGGCTTAATTTTCATCATTTTTATTTTTCTCTTTTGATTTTGTGGTTAAATATGACCTGGGTGTGTTTTTGACAGGTTTCATGAGACTAATCGTAAGATACGTGTAAGTAGGTAGAATGCATGGAGGAAGCCATACCTGGGAATCAGTGAGCTGGAAAACATCTTTGTAAGCCAGGTAGACGAGGAAAGAGTTAACGCCTGCACACAAAGCCGGGGGATGAAATTACAGAGGGCAATGAAGGAGTCCGTGAGACATTAGTAAAACAGCGCAGCAGCAGAATTCCTGAGCAATGCAGTATTCGCCAGCTCTGCTGGGCTCGTACAGCAGATACAGATGTTGACAGTGGTTTACCGTGATCTTTGACGAGCGCCTCCATCTCCTCTTGAACACCCTTGTGCCATTCGGTGATGTCCACGTGAAGAGAATAGTCACAGCACGCTTTGGTGTCCGCCCATTCCCGCCACTGATTGAAGGCCGACATCAGACTCGTCCCGGGTTCAGGAACCACATGATCAACTGTTTTCACACACACGCACACACACACACAGTGGTTAGACAGATTTTAAAGAGCTCCTACGGATTAATAAGTACCTCAAATCAGTTAATAATGTTGCTCTGAAATGAGGACAACGGAGATGTTAAAACAGTATCGTGCTATTTTAAGCACACTGTCTCCATCCTGTCTGCACTGCTGTCAGACACTGTCGATGGCGGCTGCATTATAAACAATACAGGTGACTCAACAAAACAATACTGCTTTCATTACACTTAGGAAAAGGTAGCATAGTTTGTGAAAAGCTGCTCTAATCATAACTTAAAGGAATAGTTCACCTAAAAATGAAAAATTGGTAACAATCAGTTGCAGGTAGCCATTGACATTCATATTATTCAGGGCCCTAGAAATCTGTTTTATTTAAATTTTTCCCCCAAAATCCGTTGAATTTTTTCCCAAATTCGTATTTAAATTTTTTTAGTTTTAATTTTTCTGGATTCCGTTTTTTTTTTTTTTTTTTCATTTTCATTTTTCTAGACTCTGTTTTAATGGTTAAATTCAATTTTATTAATCGAAAAGCATGTATAATTAATGGAAATCATAAAACTAACAATATTCAACAGCAATTTACTAAAAGTTTAAGAAAAAATAATTGTTTAAGGCCCTATGAGTGTTGTGTTTTCATTTTTTTTTCTCAAATTTCTCAAAAATTGCTAGGGCATTGCTTACTGGCCCAAATCTCTACAATATTCTGGTTCCTAAATATGAGTGGCTGCTGAGTGTTTTGAGTAGTTTTAAGCATTACTATGCATTTGTTCAGGTGTTGTGGGTAGTTGCCAGGGTGTTGCTAGGGCGTTCTTGGTTGTTTCCAGGTAGTTGCTATGGCATTGTGGGCAGTTGCCATGGTGTAGATACTATGTGGCATTGTGGGTGGTTGCCAGGGCATTGCTAAGTGGTTGCTACTATGATTGGTTTCTAGAGCATTGCTATAGAATTGAAGGTGGTTGCCAGGGTATTGCTGGTTGTATGGTGTTGTTGTTGGTGACTAGGTATCTGTGGGAAGTAGCTAAAGTATTGCTGGGGTGTTGCTATGGCATGTGGGTGGGTGGTTGCTAGGGTGTCGTTATCATATTGAGGGTGATTGCTAGAACATTGCTTGGTGGTTGCTAAAGCACTATTAGTGGCTGCCAGGCCATTACTAGGGCATTACTAGATTGTTGGTATGTTGTTGTGGGTGGTTGATCAGGCATTGTTTTACTGGCATATGATTCTTTGAAGTCTATGAATTTCTGGTCCACAGATATTAGCGGTTTCTAAGCTGTAGTATGGTTTAAAGCTGCAGTCCATAACTTTTGTCGCTCAAGTGGTTAATAAACAGAACTGCGTGAGTCTTGTGAAGAACACTGAAGCTGGAGCTACTCTGTTTATGTCTATAACAAATCACGCAGGTACTGGGCTACTCCGCAGCGGTTCCACCAGAACCAGTCCGAAATAGTCTGAATATAAAACTTATTATAGGTGTACCGTAGTGATTCAGGATAAGCAAAAAACACAGTTTGTAAAATGGATTCATGATGTACTGGCTTATTATATTCATTTTGTAAATTAAAAAAGTTACGGACTGCAACTTTAACGAAATACTATGTGTTTGCCCGGGTGTTATGCTCAGTTGCCAGGGCATTGCTAGTGGTTGCTATTGTGTTGTGGGTGGTTGGCAGGGCTTTACTAAGTGGTTGCTATGGTGTTGTGGCTGGTTGCTAGAGCATCACTGGGGTGTTGAGGGCATTGTCGGTGGTTGCTAGGGTGTTGCTATGGTATTGTTGATGGCTACCATGGGTGTAGCTCAGTCATTATTGGATGGTTACTTCGTTTTATAGGTAGTTGCAATGACATTTTCTGGGTGGTTGCTATTGCATTGCTGAGTTACTGCTATGATGTTCTGGGTGTTTGATATGCAAACAGCACACAAACTAGTCCTGGCTCAGTTTCTTCTGTAAACTCATCAGACTAAGCACAATTGGACACATACTGATCATGGTGGTTCCTCCAGCCAGTGCAGCTCGGGTGCCTTGATAGAAGTCATCGGCAGCAGTCATGCCCCTGTCAGGCATCTGGAAGCGCGTGTGCACATCAATGCCACCCGGCATCACCATACGTCCATGAGCATCGATGGTTTTCACCCCGCCGGGCACGATCAGATTCTCTCCAATCTGCCTGTGAGTGAGATATGAAAAAGCAATATGAGTTATACAATCTGAGCAATCTTAATTTCAAGGGCTATTTAATTATTTCTTCATGTGTTATATGATATAAGGGCATATTATGCACACATTAACCTTATAACCTCAGACTACTAAAGGAACAGTTCATCTAATATGTTTTACACTCACTTGATCAGGCCATCTTCCATATAGATGTCGGCACAGAACGACTGATCATCGTTCACAATCTTTGCCCCTTTAATCAAGAGACGGTCACTCTGCAACAACAGATAAAAGTCGCTTTAGTATCCTATTGCAATACAAGTGCAAATTGTCTGTTCACCTTGAGACATTTAATATAGACTCAACATAAATATAGACAATTGAAATACAAATTAATCCAGGAGCCAGTAAATCAGAGCTTATAAAGCAGCAGTATAGCGTCACCCACATTCTTTATAAACGGCATCAGTGAATTCTGTGGTCTTTACAATTATAAACACATGTTCACCATGGAACATTTATCTGTCACTGCACTACAATGTGCTCAGCTGAACCTGGAAGACAATGATTCACCCTTACAATTTGAGCTGATTGCTATTTCTAGTATAATGTGTACTGCATTAGTGAAGGGGATTTTGATACATCTCAGTTACTCAAATCTTTCAAAGCTGTTCATCAAAGTTATTCATACTGATTCATTCAGTGACAATTTCTATAGGTTACCTTGCATTGTAGCAAGATAATCTTTTGTGATATGAGTGTATTACTGAACCATGCACTCAACTCATTTGATAAAAAGACCTAAAAACCCAAGAAGACAGTTTGGTTTTGATTATCATATCTATCGCGCTGAAATCACGTGTTTTAAAGCCATATCAGTTTAAACTTCGGATATATGGTTTTCTGAGCACACACTTCTGAAGCACGCAAACAGAAAGCAACTGTCACATGGCATGTGATTACTAAACTAAGTTCTCTTTCATGTCTTATTGCGCTTAAATACACACAAGTTTATGTTAAAAACACACATAAGTTACAAAAACAGTCAGTCTTATCTGTGAAGGTGAACAGCTTAGAAATAAATTGCATGTTTATATTAGATCTGTGTAGCAGCAGAGTAATATAAAGTAAATAAATCAATAAATCCACAGCTCTCTTGTCTCCGCTGAGGCTGGGAATAGTGTTTTGTGCTCATCAGTGCAGCCAAAGACAGTTAGCATGCTTTGCTCGAACTTTCGCCATGGTGTTAGAACTGTTACATTTATGCATTTAGCAGACGCTTTTATCCAAAGCGACTTACATTGCATTCAAGTTACAGTTTTTACATTTTTTTATCAGCTCTTGCTTTCCCTGGGAATCGAACCCATGATCTTGGCGTTGCTAGCGCCATGCTCTACTATTTGAGCTACAGGAAACTGTTACAGCATTGTCGCTTACGAAAACACAATGGCGGCGCTGTGGGTGGAAAAGTGTAGATTAAAAAGCGGTAATATTATAATAAGATCCCCCTTTCTACACAGAGGGAGCAAAATCTGAGAAACGTGTGCAGAGAAATTATTACCAAAAAAATGAAAATAATCCAAATTTTCAAGGTTGGTAGATGCACCAGGGACCCAATTATAGCACTTAAACACGGAAAAAGTCAGATTTTCCTGACATGTCACCTTTAACAAATATAGCAAGGTTTATTAAATTATTGTGTAATAATCATATCCTTGTTGTGAACAAGACTGACTCACATGCTGAATTGAATAAACTGCATGCAGACATTCATTTTCAAAGTATTAATTGTTTAGTTCATTCACAAACAAGACATCCCGGTTCATTCTCAAGTCTTGTTCTGATTAAAAACACTGACTCATTCAGTGAAGGGGATGTACTTGTTCAATAGGTCCAACCAATGAAATGCTCCTTTACAACCCCTTCCCCAATTTTACAGTAAGTCGTTGAAGGCAGGAAAGCAATCACACTTCAGTGAATGAAAAATATGAGACAGTACAAAGAAGTGAACAAGAATGAATTGTTACTTATTTACTAAATATATGTAATAGTTTTATTGTAAATGAATGTTTATTGATTTCTTTACAAAATAAAATATATTTTATTCTATTATTTTTATATATATTTGCTTTACGTATTTATTATTACTACAAAAAATATATCTAAATATTACTAACAAATCGTTTAATACAAAAACAGCTAAAAACACACATCTCTTCCATCTACACTTGACCCTGTAGCACAAGCACTCTCTATTCTATTTCTATTTTATCTACTTGTTTTCTATTTATTAAAAAAAATTGACCCTCTTAACTGCAGATTTTCTTCTTATTTAAAAAAATGACCCTCTAACACTAGCGTTCTCTATTCATTTTCTATTCTACTTGTTTTATATATATATACACGCACAAATCCTTGCTACATGTAGGCCTACTGCATTAGTCATTGCTGTTTTGTTGGTTTTGATTGCTTGCTTCTATTGTCCTCATGTGTAAGTCGCTTTGGATAAACGTCTGCTAAATAACTAAATGTAAATAAGTAAATATTGCCATTAATATTGAATAGAAATACTGAAGCATATAAACCATTTTTTACACTAATCTACTTATTTTTTTCATTTATTCATTTATTTTTAAAGTAAGTTTGGTGCTGAAAATCCTAGAAACTGTAAACAAGAATGTACCAGCCTATTATACACTGCCCTCCGTAAGTATTGGAACAGTAAAGACAAAATTGCTTTGTTGGCTGTGGAGTCAAGACATTTGCAAATATGATTAAAATATGATTATGAGACAAAACTACAGAAAGTCACATTTTATTATTATCCGTTTCAACACATATATGTTTTACCAAATAAAAAGAACAGCACTTTTAGAGTTCATCCCACTCATTAATGTGAGCATAAGTATTGGGACAGTTGAACATAAGGCAGATATAAAATATTAAAAGCTATTATTTAGTTGCAGATCCCTTGCGCACAATCCCAGCAGTGAGTCTGTGACCCATAGACATCACCAGACTCTTGGTCTCATCCTTTGAAATACTTTTCCCAGCCTTTAATGCAGCCAATTCCAGTTGTTGCTTGTTTTGGGGAGTTTCTGAAATTCATGTTCAATCGGATTTAAATCTGGAGATTGACTTGGGCAATCTAAGACTTTCCATTTCTTTGCCCTTATAAATTCCTTGACTGAACTGGCAGGGTGTTTTGGGTCATTGTCCTGATGCAATATGAAGCACTTCCCAATGAATCTGGTGGCATTTTCTTGAATATTGGTAGGCAAGATGGTTTTGTACCCTTCCAAATTCATTCTGCTACTGTCATCATACATTAAGTCATCAGTAAAGTTGAGAGGGCCTGTTCCAGAGACAGCCATGCATGCCCATGCCATGACACCACCTCCACCATGCTTTACAGATGAGGCTGTATGCTCGGGATCATTGCAGTTCCCTTTTTTTCTCCACATTTTTGCTTTCCCATCACTTAGATAAAGGTTAATCTTTGTCTCATCGGTCCATAAACACAGTTCCAAAACTCTTCTGGCTCACCTTTATGCTTTTTTGCAAACTCTAATCTTGCCTTTCTATTTTTGGTGCTTGTCAGAGGTTTGCATCTTGCTGTGTAGCATCTGTAATTCTGTGTCAAAGTCTCCTGAGGACAGTAAATTGTCAGAACATCACCCCAGCTTTCTGGAAGAAGTTGTTGGTGATTTTACAGACATTGGTTTTAGGATTCATTTTCACAGCTTTTATGAATTGTCTGTCATCAACTACTGTTGTTTTCTCAGCCGATCAGGTCGTTGTTGATTGCTGGTGTCGCTGGTGGTTTCCAAACTCTTGATTTCTCCATGCCCTTTGTTTTTGCTATAGCTCTAATTGACTTCCTCTTTTCTTTTAGCATCCAAATTGCTTGCTTTTCTCTCAAAGTCAGCTCCCTCATCTTCATCCTGGTTTGTGTGCGTCATCATCGAATGCAAGATTCAGAATACAGAAGTAATGGATATAACTGATACGACACATTACCTGCTTTAAATATCTGAAGAATTAATGCAACAGGACACAGCTGATCACTTAGAAAGACCTGTGAGGCAACTGTTCCAATACTTATGCTCACATCAGATAGAGGGATGAAACTCTAGAAGTGCTGAACTTCTTAGCTGGTAAAACATCTATGTGTTGAATCACCCAATAATAAAATGTGACATTCTGTAGTTTTGTCTCATATTCATCTTTTAATCATATTTGTAAATGTCTTGACTCCATAGCCAACAGAGCAATTATGTCTTTACTGTTCCAATACTTTTGGAGGGCACTGTACAAGTTATTAATAAGAAATTATGTAACAATGCCAGTAAGAAATTAATGTGAAAATAAGTTAATTATTTTACTTGAATAAATATGTATTTGTTTTCTTTATTGCTACAGAAAAATTATCAATATTTATAATAAAACTTTCACCTTTCTGTAGCAATTAAATAAATAATTGGCAAACAAACTAACATCTTTATACAGAATAAATAAACTGGCTCATTCAGGGAAGGTTCAACCAATACAATGCTTCTTCACAACATGGTCCCAAATGCAGTTGATTTGTGCTAAATTCAGGCTTTGTAGGCAGGAAATCAGTCTCATGCTTCAGCGAACGAAAAAAGAAAGAATTGTTATTTAAGATCAAAAACACTCATTGGGTTATCTTAATGTCAAAACATGTCCTAATGTTTCTTGAATTAGCTGTGTGCTTTTCATTTTCCAAGCAATAAGTGAATTAGATGAAAATAGTATCTTTGTATCTTTCCCTTCAGCAGTATGAAGGGTAAAGTTGGCTAGATACCACGGTCCAGACCCCGCCACCACCCAAGAATCTCTTTACATTCAGGGCCCCAGAAGTACGGCCATTTTTCTGAAAGGGGAGCGGTGGAACAATTCCAGTCACAAGGCCCCTTTGCACCGCACGGGGACAAAGGCGGCTCTGTCTGCGTTTCTGCCTCTTTGCGTGCTTGTTGGCAACCCAGCAACATGAGGCCCTGGGTGGCTTCCCAAGCCGTGCCCTGATTCACTTAGCGATAAAAGCAAATACTCCAGTGACCTGACATCTCCTACCACACATCCCACAACAAGAAAAACAACACTACAGAACCCAAACGCTGCTTCATTTGCTCTCATATACCTTTACTCAATTTAATTTATAGAAAAACCAACACCAGCTTCCACATATAAAGAATGCCTTCTACTTTTTTCACATCCAGATCTTTGCCGAGGGGCTTCTGGGACCATGCGAGTGGCTTTGGCGGTCAGCCACACTCAACAGCTGCTTCATAACATGCATTACATAACCCGGACAATCGCTGCCATCCATTTCCTCAGTCTCCCTGCACAAACCGACCAATCAGAAACATCGATGCTGGGTTAAGGCATTATGACATCATCAGAAAGGTTGTAATGTTAATTAGAGGAAATGTGGACTGAACTGGTGCTTGTTTTGGACCTCTTCCAGAGACAAAGTGCTGGATACTTAGTGCATGAGAACACTGACAGGAAGTCTTCAGGTCAGCATGTTTATTTTACTGCATGCCGTAAATGATAATGGAAGTTTAAACAGACGGTTTCGTGTCCATGAACATCAAACCATAAAGGACGTCACATTTGTGATCTGAAGCAAATTTGCGCTTAATAATAATCTATGTTGACTGACTTCCAGTCTTTGGGTTTAACCGCTCACAATTCCATCCCTCGGTCGTTTAGAAACGGATTTAGTTGAGCCGGATTCTAGCTGCCAGGTCGATCCGTTTATGATCCTCTTAAAGGAAAACCGAAAGTGTGGCTTGACTGTTTGCGTGCTTGGTGCCTTTTTCCCCTTTGAGGCGCAAACGTAGCTGTTATGAATGGAAATCCTGTATGTTGTAAGAAAACACGCTCCTCTCAGACTGCTTGATACAAGTCAGAGAAGAGATTGGGCTTTGCGGTGGGGGTGAACGTGAGGCACAACAGCAGGTCAGCAGTGCATTCTGGGACAGATCACAGGGTTGCACTGGAGCTGCTGAGGTTGCCATGGAAACCAGACAACTGGGCTGAGGAGGGTTTTTTTAAATCACAGAATGTTACACTGTATTACATTCGAAAACTACAAAAACATGCAAAAGTAAGATTATGTAGTTTTATATTTAATAAATATTTAATTCCTTAGACATTTTTATTTAAGAATTTATTTGTTAGCTTTTTTTATACATTTCTTATACATTGCTTTTTACTTAAAATTATTTATTAAATGTAATATTTTATTTTAATATTTATTTACTTATTGACTTTACTAATGTAATTTACCACAAAAGATGATAAATGTTTAAAATAAAAATAAAAAATATTTCTTTATTAATTTAATTAAACAATTGTCTAATTATGTAATAAGTAAATAATTAATAGATTAACGCATAAATATATAAATAAATATTTTTTTTTAAATCATCTGTTAAGTAAATAAATTAATACTGTAAATAATTACTTAAATATGAATTTATTTACTTAATATAAATAATAGTTTATCTTAAATATGTATTCATCCATTTATTAAAAAGGATATTTTATTTTAATAAATATTTCCTTTACTAAAGCAATTTAAGTACCACAAAAAGATGGTAAATATTTAAAATAAATCTTTCTTCTTCCCATAGTAAATAAATGATCAACTACTTGAGTAATTAATAAATGAGTACTAAATTAATATACAATAAATAAATAAATAAATATTGTAAATACATACATATTACATACACATAATTACATATTATTAACAAATATGTTTACAAAATAAAACTACTTGTTTTATTTTAATGAATAAATATTAGTTAATTTACTAAAACTTATCATTGTAATAAATGTTTATGTAAACATTTGCTTTACTTAAGTAATTATTTATTAAATTACTGCAGAAAAAAATAAATTTCTAATATTTCTGTTGTAATTAAATAATTGAGTAAAGTGAACATAAATAAATAAATAAATAATCGAATTCCCATTGTAATAAATATTCATGTAAACATTTTTTCTATGTAAGTGATTATTTAATTACTACAAAAAATTATAAATGTTTTAAAATAAAATTTTTATATTTCTGTAGTAATTAAACAATTGAGTAAAGTGAAAATAAATAAATGAATAAATAAATATTAAAACATACTAAAACTATCATCTTTGTTTAGTAAATAAATATATATAAAAACAAATGTTGACTATAATTATTAAATAAAATAAATAAATAAATACCAAAATATAATTTGTTTACTCATTTTCAATTTACTCATGAATTTATTTATTTTTATCTTTTACAGTAGGTCTGATGCAGAAAGCAGAACTAATAAGTGGTGACATAACAATG
This sequence comes from Barbus barbus, assembly GCF_936440315.1. Taxonomy (NCBI): domain Eukaryota; kingdom Metazoa; phylum Chordata; class Actinopteri; order Cypriniformes; family Cyprinidae; genus Barbus; species Barbus barbus. The sequence goes on from NC_136723.1 coordinate 15,997,966, forward strand.
GCAGTCAGTGATTAACATGAAAAACAAGTGACTTTGCCTATAGAGTCAAAGAATGTATGGACATAAAAATTCTTCTCTGATATCTGACCTCATAACTACAGTTGAAAGTAACCAGGCAGGTGGAGAATTAAAGCTAACATTCATCTTTAATGAGGCTCAAGAAGGTGTCACCCTCCTCCGCCTGTCTGCGCAGCTGACCAATGCAGCTGGTCCACCCCGACCCACCCATTAACCATCCCAGCCGCCCTCCAGCCGACCAGCCATGCTGGCATATGCTTGTGTGTCAACTATGTGTGCATCCAAACCACGCCTGGGTCTACTTATGCAGCAGAAAAAAATCACAGGAAAAACAGATCTATGATGGACAGACCGTTGTTTGCACGACCAATTGCTCTTAAATATCCGCTCTACAAACAATTCACCCAATTGAGCTAAAGCTTTTAGGAGGACAATATTTATGCATGAGGTCTTTGGGTCACAGTGTGCTTGGGAGGTCCGCATGAATTCCACTACAGTACAAGGGGTGATGACTGACGGGGCCAAGCTGTGACTACAGTTAGAACAGACGCAACAAGTAAAAATCAACCGAGCGACCTCTGCGTTATTTGATGTCAATCGACAGATCCATTTGGAAGTGTGTCAAATTCCATTCCCATTACTTTCCCAAATGTTGATGTGCCATAGACCCAACACTAAAGATGGTCACTGTAATAGGGGTGTGGCACACACAGCTTTAGGCAACTCTACAAACATTTCTCTCAGACAGCTCGTTCGTCATGCTTATTTTTCCATGTTTCCATTTGAATGTATTCTTAGCTGTACATTTCGGTCTTTTTCTGCATGCGATCCTGCCCGTGCTACTCTCCGACTGGCTTATCTCCAACCTCTTAGATCTTACTAAGAGCTGGATGCGGTTTCCTTAACATGCTGGATGGAAACCACAACCCACCTACTTCTCATTCAACATCGCTTAGGGAATCTAAAAGGGTGTCCTAAAGCTCTCCCCCAAACCTCAGCCCAAAGAGCTTCCTTTGAAAAGAAACAAAGGCACACCCGCCACCAGCCGAGCTGAGTGGGAGCTCCATTCGACTGTCTCCGAACAGCTATTTCCAGCATGTTTTACTCTAAAACAGATCAAATTAGGTGCATTGTGATGTCATGTGGATATGTTATAATCAGATGGGTGGGGAAGCATGATTATGTCTATTCTAGTGTGACAACTATTTCAATACAAGACTTGTGCAAATGCAAAAATATATAGAAGTGTGGGCCATGCAGCTATTATAAATCAAACCCACTGCCTTGAGGAAGGAAATGTGCTCATTTTCCCCCTGGTTTGCCATTCGTTTTTCCATTATCCTGTACCGCTCCCTCAAACACGTTGTGCTCGCCTCAGTCACAATTGGTCAGACAGTTGGTCTCTCATAACTGCTTGTTTTAATGCAATTATTAAATACACTTTGGAATGTTATGGTTTACTCGCTACACGCGAGCGACGCGACTCGAGCAGAATATTAGGGAGCGTTCCGGTTTGGTTGCGTCGCGGTGTGAATCTCACAAGAGTCCTAGAACGCAATGCCGTGCTGCAGTACTGCTTCAAGACATAAATTCAACACATTTACAGATTAATTTCGCTAAAACATCACAAGTTTACCGGCTCCAAGCGCCTGAGTAACGTAATGTAACGTAGCTACGCGGAGCAGGGGATCAGCGTTCGTGCAAATCAAACACATTTATTCTCACGAGATTTTCATTATTTCTAAACATGCTTTATACTTGGTTAATAATTAAAGAAGATATTCCATAACTCACGGTTATGCGGGGAATATTCTTCTTGCCCTGATAGCCAGACATCTTCTTTATGCTCTATTCCCTTTGATGAACCGTTATCACTGTGATAATGGATGCTACGATCTGTTTGGGAGGGGAAATGGCTTGGTTTAGGACCGTTTGTGTAGTCCTTTAGGAATTGAGAGGCGAACGGAGGAGGTAAAAGCGCTAGAAATGTAAAGGACAAAGGACCTGTGCCCAATATCTCCTCTCCACTGATGCACCAAGTCCACCCAGACTGTCTTAGACAAAACGAGAGATTTTCATAGCGGAGAGCAGCGCGCATGCGCACAACCCCGCCCTGAATAGCCAGCAGCTCCTCCTCTGAGTCCACAGAGGGTGACCAATGTTTCAGACAATGGGTTTAATGCACATGGATCAGTGTTTGCATGATCTGATCGAACATGACGGAAAACAAAAACTGTGCAATGAATAATAAACATAATTTGTATGCAAACGATTATGGAGATTAATAAAAGTGTCAATGACGTCATCGATTTTTTTTCTGGACTAATTAATGAAAAAAATACATAAAATGTGATTCACAGAGATTAACAATGATTATATATGTGAAAAAAATTAAAAGGCAGATATATCTTAGGGAAAATTGTAAAGCATATATTATTCATGATGTATTCTTATGTATATTTGTTATGTTATTTATTGTTCATAATATATAAATTATGTTTAAATTTGTATTATTTTCATTCTAAACAAACTAAATAATCTCAACACACAGTCAAGAAAATAAAATAATTAGATTAGATCAAATAAAATATCAAATTTTATGCAAAGGCTTGTTTTATTCAAATAAACCCTAAGAAAACCTAATTTTTACTTTGAATATTATGTTTGAAAATAAATGGTTCGATATACTTTGTGTGCACAGAAATCAAATAAATGTAACTTAAAGACTTAAATCTTCATATATCACTATAAATATCAAAAAGACACTTGAGTGGTTCTTAGATTGTCATATTGAGTAACAAAACTATTTATGTTTGCAAGTTTTAGTTCTAGCAATTCAGAACAGTATGTATGCCTTCTTAAAGTTGATCTTTCACCCCAAATCTTTAATTTATATAATATGCAAACACTACAGCTCAATATCCGGGTCCCTCTGGCTGCTTTGGGCTCAGTGCAGTAGACCTAAACATGCCATTGATCTCTGCAGTCATTAAGGCCTATCAGTGAAGAAGAAGAAAAAGCATAAGAGTGGCTTTAAATCACACTTGCCAAACATAGAGCAATTTTCTGTTTGGTATATTGGGTGACAGAGCGTTTTCTTGACTGTAGTATCATGTTACCATGTATAAAAGCACTGTCATATCAACTGACTGACAACATTCAGTGAAAAGGCTATATCATTTTCTCTTCTTGCGTGAAAAAGGAGGGTCATTTTCTGAATATAATTTTGAGTGGAGGTGATTCTGGGTTTTATGAGCTTTTTAACAGGTCCCAAGTTATTGCTCTTAAAGCCCTACTGGGGCGTACTTCAATCACAGCTTAGCATCTCTGTCACTGTAGCTATGGTTACCGCATCCAGATACCAAGGCCCACACATATAGCCTCTGGAATTATTGGGCTCTTAGGAACAACTGGAATGTAAAAAAATCTTATTGCATGTTTTAATCATCATCATTTTCAAGGTTTGTACAATTTCCTTTGAAAAAAATGTTCTGTTGCTAGAAGGGCTGCATCTTATTTCTAAATAAATTAGTTCTAAACTTTGTGTTGTATAATGACAAGAAGTTTTATGTATCATTTGCCCTTTTTTCTGTGAGAACAGCAAATATTCAAGCCTTAAAATAATTTGTGATTTTATTCAACTGCAACAAGAAATATTGCACAGTCAACTGGTTATTATTACAAAATAAACCCAGACAGGATGATCAGATTTTGTATCATCCTGAAGGGACATATTTTATGATAATGATCACCTCACTGTACATTATCTCACATATTTCTACATACTCAATAAATAGACAGTGATTTGAAATTATTCTGTCATATGAGAATAAAGAGGATGCAGAGTGATACGACTATAAAACTAGCAGTTTAGGAAATGTTTTGCTGGGTAATAAGTCAAATATAAAGTTTAGAGGTTATTATACATATTTATTTGACAACAACATTGCGAATGACCAATCAGAATCATTCTGCAAATTATTAGCTGTGTAATATAGACTGCTAATTAGTAGAACAAAAATTTGTTTTACTTTTAAATAAGTACAAAAACAATCATTAAACAACATAGGGTGTCAACTTTAATTGCATATTCCATATTTTGATAATGATTTTTAAACCAGTATTCATAATTAATTGGATTATACAGAACCTTTTTAGCTACAATATGGAAATATTCTCAGATCTGGGTACATAAATATACTCCAAGCTATGTTTTTTTTATATCACAGCATTAAAACACAACAATAAAGCTTTTTGTCTGATTGATTGTTATCATAAGCAAGGGAGGCTGCATCCGAATGAAGATTGATTTATGCAATAGTGTTAATGTTTCCACCCACATGACAGTGCACAATCCCTGCAGCTCTTACCTCGTCGTTTAGGTTCTGCAGAATCTCTTTTCCGGTACTTCTCCTGATCTCCACCTTTCGTGGTTTGGAGATATCCTTCTGCCTCTCAATCACTCGACCTTTCCCTGAGGACAGCGAGCCAAAGTCCAGTGTCTTATTCTCCGCCGAACCCTCCACCGGGCAGAATACGCCACAGAATTTCTGCCGTGGCTGGTTGGGGCTAGAGCTTCCCATGTTCTGGAAGAACGCAGGCACATCTCCGGCAGCAGACATTTCTCTCAGTGAATACTGTCAGATGGATGCAAAGGCACATAAACCTCTGGCTAGAGAGCTCTGTGGACACTAAATGTTAGTTTTTCCATTGGAAGGTGAGAAACAACATTACATGTGAGGCGAGGAGGTTCCTATACTTGTCAGAGAAATCTTAAAGGAATACTAATGGAATGTAAACATAATTAACAGCATAAATAAGAATCTCCAAAGAAGGGATTTCTCTTTTATTTAAATGAAGTGAAATAATAAAAACAATCCATCAGCATTTCTTCAGGATTTTTGACTACGAGTCGCCAAAACAACACATTTTATTATCCACTCCATTCAGCCCTGCATATTAATATGCAATTGATCGCAAAACCCTTTAGAAAAGAACAATCTGTTGAACAATACAAAAACACGAAGAATGAATGCAAATGAATGTGGACCGTGCAAATTATGTTGTTATTAAACGCAACACATCAGGATTTGATAGTATTATATCTACTGAAGCCATGACAAACATTCAGAGAAAATCCAGAGATGTTACCGTGAGACCGACGGAGGATGAGGTGACGCTCTGCTGGAGAGATGAGAGGAGAAACAGCGGAAGTGATGCGGGGTTTTGAGGGTTAAAGATGTAATGTGTCCATATCTGAGGGCTTTTTCCCCGGATGACTTGTCACTTATGCCTATTGTGAGATGCCTTGGTTAGCGTTCGCTCTGTGTGTTTGCTGAACACGCGGTGGATGTGGTAAACAAAGAGAAATGTATGGTAGGTTTAGTTATAAAATGGATAATGGATTTTTCTATTATTATTTCTTTAATCTGTGGTTGCTCCGTTGATAGTTGAAGCGCCACGCCCATGCAGGTTAAAGTTAAGGGCGCTGTCCGTTCAGCACCACGCGCATCACGGTTATGATTCACTGTTTATATGATCTGTTATGAGTGGAAGTTCACACAGAACGCTTCTTATGCTCCATCTAGGCTATTTTTATGCACACGTGTCAGATGGGCGTTCAGTAGCTTATATGTACAGTACAGTGTGTCGTTTAAAGAAGGGAATTTAACGACATAACGATTTTTTTTCCCCTGGATTATTTTAGTAATTATGAGGGGAAAATATTTTGGGGAAATATCATTCTTATTTGTAGCCAAATTATGAGACAATTTCAGATTCAAACTAAATAAATATACATACAAAACAAGAATACAAAAAATAAATCAAAATAACATGATAAAAAAGTATATATATATATCGCAATAGGCTAAATACATATTGATCCCCACTATATACATAAAATACTAAATTAACAAAATGTGGTGACATTTCTGTTTTTTATTTTAATTTTAAAAAATGCATAAAATAGCTACCATAAACTCAGTGTCTAATCAATATAGGCCTACATGTACATGTTGACATTGATGAACAATCAGCCAATAGCCTAATTTCAGTCATTTAAGCCATGGCCATAATACAGTAACAGTTCTTCAATTCGATTCGAACGAAATTATAAATTATAATAACGTGGTTCAGTGAGTCAGTAACTGCTCTAACTGATTCATGAGTTTTTTTGTTGTTGTTTGTTTGTTTGTTTTTGATTTTTTTGAGCTGGTAAAAAGAACCGTCTCATAGTCAATCGTTCAGAAATCGGAATTCTGGTCATGTTGTAGCTATATGTTTTGAATCACTGGAAAGATCTGACTAATAAGATTCATTAGCTCAGGAGTCGAACTGAAGAACGGCCTCCTGACATCATTCGTTTTCAGAACGAGTCATTAAAAAGAATCAAAACACCTGAGTCATTCGTTGGGTAATCGAACTATTCTGAGAATACGGAGTATGGAATTCACTTTGAAGTAAAAAAAGCTTATTTTTTTTAAATTTGGCATTGTTTGCTGCGTATGTTTATAAACATATACTGGGCGGTGGAACATTTCGAAGGAGAATCACTCACTGGAGACTCGCCATTCTGTTTGCTTCTCCAAAAAGCAGCCTCACAATAATAGCTCCAAAAGCCCAGTTTCCATAACAACATGTGCCCTTACCCACTCAAAAGAGTTCCTGCTTTAGCTACTGTCTCTGCAGGCTGTTGGACTGAGGGAGAGAAAGTGAGAAAGACCGTTTGTGCCACAAAATGAACAAAAGATAAGCCCGTTTCATTCATTTCTCAGACTTGCATACATAAAACTGACGCTGCAAAGAGACATTTCCAAACCACTTCTCTGGTTAACCGAAGTCATTATGTGGCTTAGATAATGGTCTTGTTTTGGAGCACAACACACAGGCACACACAAGCATGCATACTTCAGTCATCATTGATACTACGGAACCTCAGAACACCTGTTTCAGCCAATCACAAGACGGGGAATTCAGTCACAGCTCCTCCCACTACAGCCTATGCGGAATTCAATCACAGGAACTCCAGTTTTATTACCTATCATTTGAAGGGCATAATTATTATTTTAAAAAGCTTACATTTACATACAAAGTCGCTACATGTGACGATTCACGAATACTTTTGATTGGTGTATAGCTGTGTGAATATGGCACACTTATGGCTAGATCAAATAAGATGCAATTAATCATGTCAAAACAAAATGCATTCAGATTCATGCCGATCCACTGTATTCTGATCTGATTTGCATCTGTGCTCAATTTGAAAACGCCCTGCAGGTTGCAGCAACTGCGGACTCATCACTCATTCGGCTTCTGCAATGCTATTTAAAAGCGTTGAGAGACCTGACAGGGGCAAACTATGGGGGGAAAATGATGTGTAGTTGTAGGCAACTGTATCCATAAACAGACACCACAACGTTTTGGAGAACAGATGATGTCGTTTCTCACCCAATCGTGTCCAGTCAGAATGAAGCACACCCTTAAATTCCCATCTGCGCTACTAGAGGGCAGTCGAGTACCTCTTTAGACTGCTAACGCCATCCAAACTGGTTTATTTTTAATTTAACTTAAACCAGATGAATTTACAAAGGCAATTTAGCCGTTTTAGTGTTGGTAAAATTGTTTTTTAGTCTCTTAGCTCTGGGTAAATGCGCGGAGTGCCCCTCGAGGATATAGCACAAATGAATTTGTACAGCAAAATCAATGGATGAAATGGATTCAATAGTAATAGCTTTTCTGCACGTTGCTGTAAAACCAATCAAAGGACAGATGAAGCATTTCAGCCACAGATATCATATAATTGGCCTTCATAAATGGCACTGTGGTGCTCATTCAACTCTCAGTGATTTACTATAAGGAGCTTAAGCAAGACACTGTGAAAAATTGCAAGGATCTCAGACAGAAACAATGACAGAGCACAAATATGACAGGCATTTCATATTCAGTTAGGATGAGGGCATGAATTTGTACAAGAAATATGAGTCAGATGTAAGGTGGGCCGGAGAGTTGCCAGAATGGTCTGAATTCATGTTTAAGAGGAGCCTGGGCTGGTTAACCCTCACATGTCAATGAGAAATCAAGCCACACTAATGGGGGGAATGTAGCGAGAACATAATAACTGGGAGTTGTGGGTATTATGACAAATGGTTGATGAAAGGACGTCAGACAGACGGCACTCTATCTGTCTCTGGTGCAGTCTGGATCCAAAGTAATCATCTCACAGAAGTTTCAACAACAGGCTCGGTGTGTGAACTGTATACAGCCAGAGAAGATCTGACCCCAGGTCGAATTCCCAGGCATTCCCAGCTCTGGAGATCTAATATAAGCTAATTCTGTGTTCTGAGTGGTTGCTGGTATTGCTGGATGGTTAAACTGGTAAAAAATTATGAAGGGTTATTAAATGGTATAATGCATTATAATTATTCATAATGTGCTTTGTAATACATTGCATCTTGTAAGTAATTATAACCAAATGTAAAATGCTTAGTGTAACAATGAATTTTTAAGTGTAATGTGGTTACAATTATTATAATGCATTATAAGGTGTATTACAAGTCATAATTAATGCAATAAAACTACTTTTATAATGCATTATAAGAACAGGCTTTGAGTAAAGTGGTACCCCAAACAAATAAAAATCTTAAAAATAAAAAACAATTCTACACTGAGCAACAGTGATAGTGATTTGACAATAAATAGTGACTTGACTTAAGACAATATAAGTGTATTTTTATATAATAATAATTAAAAAAACATTGCATGAAGCTAATGCTGCACTACAGAAGTTTTTTTTTTTTTTTTAGGTTAAATGAACAAAATTCCATTAATAAACAGGATTAAAATGCACGGTTCTTGAATATATTTTGAGCAGATATATTTGATAAATATTGAGGAGATTGGAAATGTCCACAAACAGAGAAACAGAGTCTGGTGGCAATGGGACACAAACAAAAAATGCAGATTGTTCTTTAAATTTTTAATTTTAAAACTTTGTCATTGTCCAACAGGGAAGGGGGAAAAAAGGTCTGTCAAATCAGTAAACTTAAAATTAATTTTATCATCGCATTGCAGTCCAGTCTGAAGAAATTATCTCCACAAACAAGGTTTCTTTCCAAACACAATTTGAACGCCAATACAAGTAAAACAACTAAAACCTTTAACTATCATGTACCTTCTCTTCTAGTTTGCCTTGATTGTTCAAGACTTAAAAAATCCAAACAAAGCATATGAGAAACCTTCCAAATCTCATGTACACCAAGAAGATGGTGCAAAACAACAAAAAGAACAAGTCTATGGCACAAAACACGCACATGATGACAGGAAATGATGACAGGACGTCGTATCAAACATGTTGAAGAAAACGAGGCACAAAGTTCATAAGAGTTGAGCTTTCAGTTGGTTTTGGCAGCTGTGGTTCGAGGAGAAGTAGATCCTCAGATAAACTAAAGGAGACGTGTTCACACATCCAAAAAACACTTAAAGAGAGACAAAAACACAGTTAGACTTGAGGATAATTCATCATAAATTAAACCCTGTTCCCAAAGATGGATGTTCATGTCCACAATAACACAGTCATCTGTGGTGCTGGAGTGCTAGAGTTCACTAAATGTGTGTGACTGTGACTGTGTAAGTGTGCTTGAATAGTAGCTCGCACAATAATTCAAATTCTGCCGTCATTATTCAACCTTTTGGAGAAATTTTAAAGAAACCCAAGCGGCTCTTTTCCAGTTTATCTCTATCCGCTTCCATTGTATGGAAAAGAGCAGCATGGACATTGTTCAAAGCTTCTTCTTTTGAGTCTCACAGATAAAAGAAAATCATATAAGTTTGAAACAACATGAAGTTGAGTAAATAATGACAGAATGTCATGTTTCAATGAGCTATTCCTATAAATTGAAGAAAGCTTTGTTTGTCCTCAAGCTAACAGCATGGAAATGCTATAAATCAGAACGAGACTGAGAAGTATGAGAGTGTACAAGAAAATTCCAGAAAGTCTGACACGGCTGTAATAGCATGGCAAAACACTGAAGCCGTTGTCCTTGTTAGCAAGATCCTCTCAGCTCTGAATGCTAATGGTAAATTGTGCAGTATTGCAAAGTAAGCTATGTTGTAGAAGCCTAGTAAGAAATCACTAGGTCCTGATATGTATGTGAAGGAAACTAACAAAATGACACAACAAACACAGATAAAATAATAACTCTTTTTTTCATACAGGGATCCGTCTGCCCCATCAAACTGGTGTTTTATCTATATTCATGAGATGAAAAAAAAAATTAATACGGTTCAATGTAACAGGTGTTGTCTCTGTCAGGGTTGTGTAAAAGGTTATGCAAAACTTGGTATAAAATTACATGTGATACAGTCATAAACGTATATAATGTCTGAGTTATTAAATTTTCCATCCTCACCAAATGAGTTTCCCAAAACACTTCCAAGTCCATCATCCCGGCGTTCCGCCCTTGAAGTCAATAAAAGAACTAAATTGGTAGCATTTATAGTAATAAATACAATTTTAGCTAGCACTCAGGCATGCTCGTATAACTTCAATATAAGTCATATATTTTGATTGATTCCATTTTGAGGGTGAAAACTATGTGCTTGGACCAAAACGGATATTTTTTGCCTCCTAGCTGTATTGAGTAAGTGTGGAGCTAGCATGTGTGCATTTGGTTTCATACAATTCTCCAAATACTTACAAAATGAAATAGTACTACTAAGGGTGTGTTAGAACATTCACAACTGGAAAAGGGATACAGAAAATGGTAAACGAGAAAGAAAAAGGCCTGAAATGAGGAGAAGTTTATCACTTATGCTTCTCAAAATGGAAAGGCTAGTTGAAGGAATTACTATAAAAGGAAGAAATGTTACTGAAAAGACTAAATGGGGTAGAAAGGGGCAGCAGGGGCCTTCTTCATACAAACTGCAACCTTCTCCCTAATCCTCCTGGGCCATGCCTGAGGCACTTGATCAGATCTGTGTTCAAATGGAGCTTGCAGGAGTTGTCAGTCTTTTCCCAATATAGACCCTGTTTTAGAGATACAAGACAAAAGAAAGAGAAATTAAAAAGTCAGACACTTCACTGTTAAAGGAATAGTTCACCCAAAAATACAAGTTTAGTCATTATTTACTCGTTTTAAAACTGTATATGTTTCTTTCTTATGTTGAACACAAAAGAAGATACTTTGAAGAATTTTGAAGAAACAAACAGTTGTTGGTCCCCATTGACTTCCATAAAGCCCGTTTCCACCGCAGGAACTTCACCAGTTCACACTACAGGATTTTAAGCCCGATTGGCAAATTAACAAGCTTGCAGACAGGTTGGGCTGTAATCGGGGGAAATTCAGCTGGTGATCGGCGCTCCTCAATCTTTATGTGTGAACTACACAACGATGCATCAAAGAGGCTCGCTGACGCGTCGCCAAACAAATATCTAGCATGCCAAATATCTGGACCGGTCGACCGACTCGAAATCATGTGGTGTCTATGGGTGTCAGGTGTCTACAGCCAATGAAAGAGCAAGGCATACCGTTCGCAAAACCCGCCCACCCTAGTTACTGTTGCCATGACCGACAAACAATGCAGCTCTCACACTACACACATGTTCTCACGCAGTGAAAAATACATCGCAGAGCAGAGGAAACTAACAACACACCGACAGAGAAGACAGAGCAGGTTACTTCTGATATGAAACGAGATTTCAGAACTCCCAGCTTTTAAATTGAGTTATTTTTAAATAAATTCAAACAATAAATAAATATGACAGATCACTGTATTGCCTCAAACACGTGAACCGATCGTCTTTTCATATGTACTTAATGTATGAAATGAACATGAGTAAATATCAGAAAGTGTTTTATTTCAACCGCGAAACACACCATTTTTCAAATTTAAGTCCACCAAAGTTAATCTACTCTTCTGTCTGATTTGTGGTTAAGGCTGGAAGGGCTACGATATGGTCGTCACTACAGAACACAAGATCCAGGGGGCGGGGTTGGATCTTGTTATCACCTTACATATACCTGAACCTACCCGTCTCCACCCCCTGATCCCTACACCCACCCATCCCTACCCCTAAAACCTACCAATCTCCACCCCCTAGATGTGGATCCAACCCCGCCCCCTGGATCTTTGTTCTGCAGTGACGTCGGATTCACACGGGGCGTCTGCGTCAACGCTTGACAGAGGGCGTGTCTGAAGCTTGGTGCTAACCATAGACTGTGGTGCTGACGCGCCGTCATAGTGACAACAGCCATAGTGACGCCTGCGTTGTCGCTTGAAAAGTTGAAAAGTTTTCAACTTCTGCCATCGACGTGACGGACCCACAATTCAGTTTGACAACGCTTGACGTAACTCCATTCAAAGGAAACGAGAGGCGTTGACGCCGACGCCCCGTGTGAATGGGGTGTGAGGGGCTACTGAGGGATACAGCTGCAGCTACTGGGAATGCGCATTTACATATTTTCCAAGCCGATAATATAACATGAAACCTATAAAAATAGTTTTACAAAGCACATGGTGTCATAGTTTCATCACTTTGAGTGTCGCAGTGACCGTCTTTTTGCAGTAAAGGACCTGTCAAAATATTATTAAAGAGGGCGAAGATGACATGAAGCGTCGCGGTTAACCAGCATTGAAAACAGATGAGTGCACATGTGCATATACATTACATTAGATTATTAGATTATTTCTTTATTTCAAACCATTTGGTCCATATCACAATAAAAATAAAATACACAAAAGAAGAAAATGACATACCAACATACATTCACATACAACAATCACTTAAGAAAAAACATACAAACTTGAATTCCAGTGCTTCCAGAACAAGGAAGAATACCTTGTATCACTCAATGTGGGATCATTTAAGGCTATTATAATTGTATTTCCTTGAATCACTTAATCGACACATGAAACTATACATATAATTCCTTAAAACAGCATGCAAAGTAGGAACATCACTAGATACAAACAATTGGCTTGCACTCAACCACCTTGGGAACTTAAGGAGGATTCTTAATGCATCATTAAATGCCACCTGAAGCTTTTTCAAAAAGTTTCAATACTTTTTTACCCCGTTTTAACATGTATTTCTATGAAGACTGGCCGTAGCTGTCGGGCAATTCACTGGGAAAGAGAGTTGTGTTTTCAAAGCTATTCTGAGAAAACTAGCTGTGAGATTTGACAAAATTGCATGGCATGCTGTCCATATCCACCTTTTTCCTTTTGTGCGTTTTTGAGGCCATTTGTAGAAAGTAACGTGCCCTTCAAGTTGAGTCGGAAATACTGTATTTACAAGTTTTGAGCACATGAATGACCAAGCTAATTTGTATGTACAACTGGGAAATTCAGAATTCTAGATACATGAATTGCCTATAGCTGTTGATTTAAAACATTGTAGAAACACTGATCTATGATATATAATATCATATAATGAATTTATAATCTACATAAAAAGATCAGTGAGCAGAAACGAAGTCTATAATTAATTATAATTAATATTTTTTTCAAGTTATTTTAATTTTACATGCTGTATTTCAATAACTTTAAAGGCATGATGTAGGGAACAACAAGATTTTTACTTAACTGTCACGGTCTACTTTATGTATTCCCAAAATTTAGCACTTGAAGGCAGCGTAAACTACATTATGTGTGAAGTGTGGTTGTGTTTTAAGGAGTAGCTACCCGAGACCCAGGACCAGGATGTGGGACAGAAGCAGCGAGGGGATAAACACTTTGAGGAACTCAGCAGAGAAGATGCCTCCTTTCTTCATGGCTCCAGTCTTCCTCATGCTGAGAGTCACTGAACGCCGCGGGTGCCGGAAATGAAACTCCCTGTCAGAAAGATAAATCTATCGGTCATCACAACAGCATCATACCACCTGCAAACTTTGTTTTGAGCCAGAAAAAAACTCAAAACACTATAGGTATGCCACAAAACCTAGTGAGCTCCCTATCAAGATCACTTGTTAAGGCATCAAATGCGTAATTACGGCATAAACATCGTTTTAAATTATAAAATGCCTCATTCTGATCTAAATTTGGCAATATTGCAGAATGATGTTGGCGCTGATAGCCTTCTGGGCAGTGCAGGGTTATTATAGTTAACTAAAACTAAAAGCATAAAAAAAAATCTGTGTTAGAACAAAATAAAAATGAATTCAAAAATGGCCAAGAAAACATTTCTCATTTTCATTTAGTTTAATTGGATGTACTAAGTCTTAAAGTGAAATAAAAACTATATACTTATCAAAAATACAAAAACATTAAAATGACAATAGACATAAAAGATTGAATATTAACACAAACTATAATAGTAGTTAACAGTATGTGCTTACTTCGGCGGAATATTCTCTGGTCTACTTGACCAGTCTGCGACCCGGTCTGAATCCTTCATTAAGATGTCATCATCTCTGATCTTCTCCATGACTTCCTCCTGAGTGGACACAGACACATCCAAACACAAGCACAGACAGGTAATGAAGATAAGCCAGAGAACGTTCCATAAATTAGATGATCCACAATGTTCTCAAGAGGAAGTACCTGACTGTCCCTCCTCATGTCCACGTCGAAAATGATCTGGCCTTCATCCTGAGGACTGTGAGGTCGAGGAGGGCTGTGGGAAACAGCAGTTTGAAGTAAGCTAAGAATGGTCATTAAAATGACATTTCTATGACTTCAGAAGATAATTTTATGATCATTTGTTGCCATTTTGTCCCAGCAGCTTTCATTGTATGGAAAAGAGCAGCTTGTACATTCTTCTAAACATCACCTTTTGCGTTTCACAGCACAAATAAAGTCATACAGGTTTGGAACGACAGTTTTCATTTCTGTGTGAACAGTGTTTGATAGAACATTAGTCTGTGTACATATGAGAGAGGAACGCTGTATTCCTACAGTAAACATCCAGAATCATATGACTCACTGAGTTTGAGGGAGATAAGGGTTATTATGGCCATATCCTATCAGCATGAGGTCAGTGTGACCACATGTCATTTGGTATGGATGTTAACAGCACAGCTCTCTATCTATGAGGTCATTAAACTCAAGCTGTGAACTCAGGTGACATTTGCAGATTATATATAAACTATGTAAACATCTTAAAGGGATAGTTCACCCAAAGATGAAAATTGTGTCTTGTATCATTCCATTTTTTATGTTTTCTCAATTCCACTCAGTTCTCATTCATGGTTGGCTTGGGTTAGGTTTGATTATTAGGGTGAGTAGGCCTACATTTTGTGCCATAAATGAGACATAAATATGGTGTCTACCTGTCGCATGAGGAGTTACTGCGGCTGGATTCGTGCTGGGCATCTAGCAGGATTTTTTCCATGTCTCCATTGTGGATGGAAGATGATGAGGGAACGTGTTCCAGCCCCCCCACCATCCCATCATCCTCCTCTACTACCTGGGCTAAAGGGGGCGGCACTGAGGCAGCGGAGGAAGAGAGAGATGCGGCGTTTCTGTTCATCTCAAGCTCTACCCATGACCCTAAAAAAGACATCAAATAACAATCACAACAATAATAAAGCTTATAAAACAACATTCAAAAACAAAATATTTTTAATAAAATGTTTTAGCTATGCAAAACATGTATGGAATAAATATACACAGAACCTAATATTTTGGTTCATATTTCACCCCAAAATCAAAAGATGGAATTACCGATAAAGCCATTAAGATTTTTTTTTTCACTGTGATGTTGTGGAAAAAGCACTACTTTTCATTATTGTAATTAATGCATAAAAGTAGCAATATATTATTTACAGTGTATAGTCTTTATTGTATGGCGCTCATTGCAAAAGACAATGGATAAACAAAACAAAGCCATGACTTGACCAAAGTTATGCAAGAAAAGCAAGAACATGTCCTATTTTAAATCAAAGTGATTTTATATCAGCTTAGAAAGAGGTCGCAGTGTTTAACTATAGTGCAGATCATTTGAATATTTGCTACTAAAGTTATAATCAAACTGTGCCAAATCATGTAGGTGACAAAAAACTTATATTTCAAATAAATGCTTTTCTTTTCAACTTTCTATAACTAAGCATCCTGAAAAAATGCATATCACGGTTTCCACAAATATATTAAGCAGCACAACTGTTTTCCACACTGATAATGATAACAGCATCAAATCAGCATTTTAGAATGATTTCAGAAGGATCATGTGATACTGAAGACTGGAGTAATGATGCTGAAAATTCAGCTTTGCATGACAGGAATAAATTACATTTTAAAATATATTCAAATAGAAATTAATTATTTAAATAGTAATACAATTTCACACTATTACTCTTTATTACTGTATTTTTGAACCAATAAATGTAACGTTGGTCAAAGCTTGGACTTCCGTATACTTCCATATAAAAACTGAATAAAATAAAATAAAATAAAAATACTACAGTGCAAAAAATCTTAACAGTCATAAAACTCGTAAGTCGTAAACTTAATTTTCTTTACAAAAATATCTAATTTTGAGGTGAAATGTGACCTGGAAATTATATGGTATCCAATGTATCCACCATTCAGAAAGCCTCGGAAACAAACCAAGGCAGACGGTGGCAGATTTCCCTGTAAATCGTTGGTGGTCTGGCTTGACTTCTATTTACTGTGTGGTGAAAGGGCAGTAAATGCCTCCCTCTCAGACTCATTACAAGCTCACACCTGACACGACCGCTGCATGCTCTACGTGAGTCTGAGCAGGGACACACTCCTGAACACATGGCCTGATCAACACAAACACACAGCCTCCTTTCATCCGTGAGTCAGGGATGAGCACTAAACTTCCAGTGTTCCCCTTTCATCCACATCTGTCGTGCTGTCTCATCAGAAACGTCTGTGTTATTGCACAGTCAATCCTCTGTTTACCACCGGCTCAACACACCGCTCTGGTTCCCCAGCGCACGCTGCTGACCAACCAGGATGAGCTAAGTATAAACCAAATGCCTGGTGGGCCACTTCCAGGAAAACAAAAAGAGGAAGACAAAGAAGGTCCACATGACTTCCTTGGGTTGAGCAAACATGGATCATGTGACAAGGGTCTGCTTTGACTCTACTCAGATACATCTTCTGATAAGTATGGATGAGCATGCACGTCTCCGTCCCATCCTGAGGGGGAAACGTGTGAATTCGGCTGCGCTAGAGACGACTGACCTTTGTCTCAATCCACTGACACAAACAGTGTTGCTGTGGCAGCGGGCAAGCTGAACATTCTGGCCAACGGTGGAACATTACTTTGGCTGTCATCAGGGAATATATAGAGATCAAAAGATCAGATGATAGTATTACAGAGGCTCATTTATGAAACGGCTGCAAAGTGATCAATGCGTGGCTCTGGTAGAAAAATAAGATATTGGGTGAATCTTACAAAAACAGGTCATTTTTAATCTTAAACTAATAAGATAAGATAAGATGAGATAAAAAAAAAATAAGATAAAATAAAATAAATATTTAAACAAGGACAAAAATTAAGTCTGGTAATGTTGCTATTTTTTAGTATTTCTTTTATTTTACTTTTATTAATTCTTATTACATATTCCCTATAATATTGTATTAATACAGAAAAAAAAAAATCAAGTTTGGGATCGGTAAGATTTTTTGTTGTTTTTAAAGAAGCCTCTTACGTTTTTATGTAATTCATTCCTGTGACAGCATATCCGATTATTATTAAATTAAATATTATAAATGTTGTAAATGGGTGTTCTACTTAATAACTTTACACACATATATACATACACACATATATATAAACAAACACACTTATATAAGACAAGTAATTGTAGCCAATTTACATTATATTTAAAAGCCATAATTTATGCATAAACTGCTAATTACCAAGCAACATTTGTTTATTCAGAGCAAATACAGAACATTATCAACTTTTAATTAAAACAAGTTTAAAACAAGATCGCCACTAAAAGTTGACACGTTCGTTCTGTTCGTCCCTTCTTTTGATTTTATGGAAGAAATATGACCCTGTCAGACTGGACATGTTCTTGACAGGTTTTGAGAGATTCACCCTATTAGATCTTTGGCTGTGGGCAAAGCCGTCCAGCTAGCACTCATCATGTCTAGTACACAGCCAGACGCATCCAAATTGTCAAACAAACAGTGTAAGCTGAGCCCAAATTTACCCATCTGTTACACTAAAAGAACCTGGCCAACAATAAGATGTCATTTCACTTTCCCGAGACAATCTCTCAAATTCACGAGTTAGCACTAGTGCATGAGAAAGCTGTGGTCATCAAATCACTGCATTGAGATCTGGCCAAGGAAGTCAGCCTCATCTGTGGGAGACCAAAGGCTTTATGAGATAATGGAGCTGTGGTGCTGATGATACAGTTTCAAAATCTAGTGAATGAGAAAAAAACAGCCACAAAATTCATTGAGGAAATAAAATTGCCTTAAACCAGGGTTATGTGCAGTGTGAAAAGCCTTTGTGTGGCAAGGAATCCGTGTTATTTTAGTATTGATACTGATACTACTATAATACAATAGTATACATAATAATATACTGTAACAGTTTTGCCAACATTTTAAGGGGATGTCGTGGCCTAATGGTTAGAGAGTCGGACTCGCAATCGAAAGGTTGCGAGTTCGAGCCCCCGGCCGGCAGGGATTGTAGGTGGGGGGAGGGAATGTCCAGCGCTCTCTCCACCCTCAATACCACGACTGAGGTGCCCTTGAGCAAGGCACCGAACCCCCAATTGCTCCCCGGGCGCCGCAGCATGGCTGCCCACTGCTCCGGGTGTGTGTTCACTGTGTGTGTGTGTGTGTGTAGATTTGTTCACTACTCACTGCTGTGTGTGTGCACTTGGATGGGTTAAACGCAGAGCACCAATTTCGAGTATGGGTCACCATACTTGACAATACGTCACGACTTTACTTTACTTAAATAAATTATGTTTATGTATTTTTTTTAATCAATTTTGTTGTAAGTTTTTGACTTTTTTTCCATTTTTAAAAATATATATTTTATATAAAAATGTATATTTAAGTTTCAGGTTTTAGGCTGTCTATTTTAGTATTTCATCTAAGTGAAAATGAGAAATAACTCAATTAATTGTTTATTTCAAGTAAATAAAATGTTTTATTGCTTTAGTTGATAACCCTGTAAAAATAATACTTTATACTTGTAAAAATGTAATAACAATATATATGAATTTTATAAATAATATGTACAGGCCTATATAATTTAATTACTATATAATATATTCAATTTCTAATTTTCTTGAGCATTAAAAAGCATAAGTTTGCCTTTCATTGCCATTTTCCATGCTCTTTTCCTTTTTTGAATTAAAGTGAAGGCGAAATGATAATTTATTTGAATTATTTTGCTGTTAAGCCTTTAGGACATCAGTGCAAGCACCCTCTTTATATATGAAATGAAAGATAGGAACGTCAGATAGGCAAACCATATTTTCTGCATGGGCCAACAGATCTCCATGCATTTTACACCAACACCACCCTTCCTCGTGATGACACAGTTACCTACTTTACACGAACCAAACTGCTGCTACTTCACGATCTCAAAATATCACGACTCACCGCCAAACTCACACTCCCAATTCTATTTCTTGGCTTTCTCTCTGACACTTTCCACACGTAGACACAGGACCACATTCGCTGCTGCTGCTACAAATAGAATAGAATACTACATGGTGAAATCGCAGCTCATGAATATTAACTATGTTCTACTGACACTGCTTTAACGTCACTGCATAGTTTGGTCACGTAGCCTCATTTAAATTCATTACTGCGAGTCTTTGCCATTAGGTAATTGGCCAGCTTGCTCAGTTGATCAGAATGGCTTACTGGCTCACTACTAATTAATATTCATGAGTCAAGCCTTTTCCATAGTATAATTTATAAACTGGCGTCCTGAGCTAGGGTCACAGCTGTGAGGACTAGTGACTAGCTTTGGTAGCTCACTCGGCATTACATTAATATTGGCTGTTTACAGTGAATGGCAGTTTAAGTATACTGCCCAAAATCAGTGGTCTTAATATTTAGACAGCGAGATTTAGCTTCGCATACCAGGAATTTCAACAAGATTTATTAGTCTCCTGTAACTTCTGCGCATATTTAGGTATTCCCACTATTTGTAACCAAAAATTGTATATGTAATGACGAATTAACTGATATGGATTTTAAATAGCAGGCTGACAAATAATGTTTTTTTTTTTTTAGCAAATACACACATGCTGTATGATAATGAGCTATTTGTTTATGGTCTGGCTCTAGATGTTTTAATGGATACTTTCTTCGCATTCTAGTTATTTTTAAATGCATTTCATACGGTTTTTCGTCTACTACGCCAATTAAATATTAGTTAAAACGTTAAATCTAGACCAGTTTGTTTTCAACCTCGCATATCACACAAAGACCTCATTCGCTGCTACATGCCATACATGTCAAATATGAACAATTTTTTTTTTTTTCTTGAGCCTCTTCTTATAAACACACCGGAGAAACACGGGTGTGTGTTACATATTTATTACACGAATAAAAATGGGGGTTCAAGCATCCACAATCTCCATTATCGAGTTGTTCTAGTTCTCGCCTTGTTGACATCGGCTTAGGCCAGCCTACTGAAAACGTATAGTCACACTATTGGTTTAGGTTCAGGTCAATCACTTTTTAAGACCCGCCTCAACACACAACCTCAACGGCCATTGGACAGAACGCTTGTCAATAAACATGACGCAGTAGTATTACAGCAAACCCCGCCCTCCTTATGGCACCGAAATGTTGACTGGAACTAAAAAAAGAACATTTTACATTAAGTAAAATAATTAAAAGTATCGAAAAAGACCAATACAGACAAGTCAAAGGCTTATCTAACACATTTTATAGATGTCAGTGCAATATAGCGAGGTGCTCCGGCTGTACATACCGTTTAAGCCAGGCTCCCCGTTGTTGTCTGCTGGAGCAGCAGCGTCGGACATCGTGGCTCTGTGTAGGGCGGCTTGCACAAGACTGTTATCACTGCAAGAACACACTCTGCGCGCGCACACACGCACGCATATTTGGACCTGCGCGCTCACGCGTGACGGAGCCTGATCACGGATCGGACTCTTAGTGGAGGGAGTGCTTTTAAGTTTATTAATAACTGCTTTCAGTGGCTGACCTCAGAACTGTTATTGGGAGCGCAGGATTTCTGCAGCGCTAAAATGACGCAAATGGGATCATATCTGATAACAAAGACACTACGTAATGGAATCAGAGGACTGCTTATTTATTAAGAAAAAAATAAACAAAAATAAACAAAACAAACAAACAAAAAAAAAAAACACGTGAATTATGAACGCAGTCTCTGTCAATAAACTAAAACGCCGTATGGCAAGCCCAATTAACTTTTTTTTTTTTTTTTTTTTTTTATAAACTAGCATCTGTTGTTGCTGATACTTTTTAATTACTTGCAAGTCGCAAAAATAATAACTGCTATCATTTTCAATTTCATTAGTAACTTTTCATCTGAAGTAGGTTTTCCTTTGGTCAGTACTTTTCCATTATTCACTATGCCAATTGTGAGTTCACCCCTCACTGTTACTGCAAACTTTAGCCATTTATTTTTATGTGCATCTATGGTTCAGATAACATCTGTTCACTTTTACGTAATATGTACTGCAGTTGTTGCTAATAACTATTCATGTGCTAGTCTGTACCTACTATTAACTATTTAAATAGCCATCTGGCTATTTCCAGTTTTCCATCCCATAAACACTGGTTATATTCAGTAGTTACTACTAGTACTACAGCCTAATAACGTGTACAGTTCTCCCATATTTTGACATATATTCGAGTGAAAGGTAACATATACACTTGGTTCTAGCACTAAATTTGTTGCTGATTGGATGAAGGTAGAAGCTATGCAAGGATGATTTGTTCACAATTAGATCAATAATTTGCATTTACAAAATAGATACCGTTATATGATTTTCATTTGAACAGTAAAGTTGTCATTCTGGCCATTCTTTAAGATAGTATTTTATATATAAAAAAAGAAATGTCTAAGAGTACGATTACAACAGTGTAACTGTGGTGTAATAAAAAATGAAAAAGTTTGACAGATGAAACAATCCCCATTCACACAGATCCATGAAAAAAACAACAACTAAAAAACACTGTATTATCCATGCCAGGCAAATAGTTGGCGAAGTCATTTTGTAAAGAAACTACACATGCTTGCACTTATACAGTACACAGCATAAAAGAGTACACCCCCTCTAAAACTTAAATTCAGCAATTACTTTTTACATAGACTCCATGTTAGGGTTCTTTGGAGATATAATGTTCCAACAACCTCCTGAAAGTTACTAAATAAAGCTAAAATAAATAATAATAATAAAAAAAATGTATAGGTTTAAGCTATTTTTGATCAACAGTTAAGTATATTGAACCAAAACTTTTAAAGACAAGTAATTTCCTGACAATTAAAAGTGTTTAATAGCCCACTGAATCATACACAGACTTAATGCTGGCAGCAGTGGAACCACTTGGGAGAAAACTGCCAGGTGACTTATTTCTTAGCATAAAAGAGGACAATGTTACAAGAGGAATACTAAATTATTGTTTTAAGTGTGAAAATATAGCAGAAGTAGCACAGACATTCAAACGCAATGGACTTGTGACAAGGCTCCTGAAATAATCAGGTCTTCACTTTGTTTTCATTTAGTGATGAGTGAATTTTTGCTAGAAAAAGAGTGTCTCAGAGCCAGCAAAAGCTATGAAAAGAGTGACAGTTTATCTCACAGAGTATGGCGCAGCCTGCAGAAGTGACATGCATGGTTTTAGTCACCACTAGAATTAGCTGCTGTAGCCAAAGCAAATTAAACTAATTTAACCTCTTCTAAGGCCCATATTTACAAAACAGAGACTTCTGGGAATCCATACTCTGGCCTCAAGAGACCAAGTCAATCATTTTGCATCCAATTGTTCTGGTGTTACTAGAGGAGTGCAGTGAGAAGTGCTATACCCACAGTGACGTTCAGTGCTAGTAAAGCTCTTATATAGGGATGAATGAGTGCTGAAGGTGTGAGGGAGTTGTGCTTTATCAATACTGTCATGAATTCTCACACACTGTGTGAAGGAATACAAAAACTTGAAACAGAAGATGCTACCCTCCCCTCATTCCCTGCATTATTGGGCATTTTTTCAGCATGGCAAAGAAGATATTCATTTTCCCAAGGTGAAAATCCTTCAGTGGACATGTATTTCGCTCAATCGTAACGCTCTTGAGCAGCTGTGGGGGATTCTGTAGAGACAAGCTGAGCAAAACTCCCCATTAAAGACCAGAGCATTCAAGGAGGTCGTCCTCCAGGAGTTAAACATGACAGATGTGAAAATTAGTCATGAACTAGTACACTCAGTGCCAAGAAGGGTCACAGCAGTATACTCAAAGTTCTGGAGGACATACTAAGTACTAGAATATTATACATTTGCTGAATTAAATCTAGGGTGTACTCATTTCTGCAAGCTTTCATTTAAACAAAATTGGCTAATTTACTTATCTTACAGAAAATAAGATATTTGTTTTTATTAAGTATATTTTTAATACATTTAAATTTGACCATCTTTCCATGAATAATATTAGTGATCATTAAGAAAATACATCTTTTATATTTATTCAGAGGGGGTGTGCTCATTTATGCTGTGCACTGTACCTAGTTATATGTAACATGCATGACATCACCTTTTTCAGTTTTTTATAGTTTACACAAAGACGATAACAGTGCCGTTTTCAAAAACATGCACTTTGAAACCGGTTTTTAAAAGTTTGCATTTTCAGGCCCTGAAAACGCTGTTTAAATGAACAGCCAAAACCCAGAGTTTACTGTTTTTAGTGTTGGGTAAACACCCCCCGACACTATTCAAATAATAACTAAGCAAAATAAATACATTTAAACTAAAAGTATTTATTAATAAAGCTGGAACTGGTACCAGTGACTAACTGAAATGATAAAACGGCTTGCCATACATCCCTGGCATGTTGAGGTCTCATTTTGTGGACATATTTCTGCCCTCACCATGTTTTTTTTTTTTTTTTAAAGTTTAATCCGGTATTAAAAAGATCCGATCAATGCTGTTAATCTATTATGATCTTACAAATCTGAGAGAGGATATTTAGCTCCAAAATCCTTGAAGCAACGTTCAAAATCATCAAATATGCAAATGGTCAACTGCAGAACATCCCTCATGGTTCTCAAGCCTTTAATATCCTATATTAGTTTGATGTCACACTCAAAAAGCTTTTCAGTTTTGCACCAGGCATGCTTTGCAAATTCAAAGAAGTGGACACGACTCTTGTTTAATTGTTTGTTCAGTTTATAAATACCATTTTGATATCGTAATCTCTATAATCTTTCTCAACGTGTAACTCTTGAGATAGAGAGAGTGAAGACAGAAATGGGCATGGATCACAAAGGAAAATAAAACCCTGTAAGTCTGAATGACTCGTACATGAGCGAGCAGTCCAACTGGAGTGTATGTGCTTGAACAAGCGTAGATGCTAAACTACTACAGGTACAAAAAAACAAAAACAGGATAAGCTCTTTGGGCCAATGTGATGGTGAGTGTGTGGAGATCTGAAAAGAAACAACCGAAACCTTTTGTAGCTGTAATGGAGTGTAACGGGACAGTATGAAATGTAATAAGTAGTAAACTAAAAAAATAAATCTAAAACAAAAAAAATAAACACTTATTCTTGAAACAGAATTAAAACAAACTAAACAACTTGGCAGTTTCTCTGAGAAGATTAAAAACAGTTACAATGGCACGAAAAACATATGGAGGATTAAAGGACACAGGGACACATCCACATGAGTTCAAATTAGTTTTTATACAGACAACTTGAAAAAAAACCAAAGCCAAAAAAAAAATAATAAAAAAATTCTGTCAGATTGCTGCCCATTTCATCCCTGGGCTCGGACTTGTGGGTAAAGGGAAAGGGATGGAGGGTACAGACACAGGTTGGCACAACATCACCAGAGCAAGGCGCGTGTCATGGTGCCACAGAGGCCAAGGCCAGGTTGCGCTCTTCTCCAGACCAGTTTGAACCAGTTTACTCAGTATTGGCAGCCGCTAGCTGGCTCGACTAGTTCATTCTGTCCTGGAGTAGGCCAAGGTTGGTTATGTGATGATAGTGGAGGTCACAGAAATGATTTTTGCTAGTTCTTTTTTTTCATTTTCACATAGAGAGAGAGGTTCGCAGGTTTTCTTTCCCCATGACGACAATATTAGTTCACTTTTTCCTGGAAGATGTAGAGGTTGTTGGTGGTTGCCACGGCGATGATATTTTCCTGCGGGTGCCAGGCGGTGTGTAGGATCTTCTTGTTGAAGTCCAGGCTGTCCACGCTGATCTCATCCTTCTTTCGCTTGCCGCCTGCACAAACCCTGCGTGGCTTCAGGACCTGTCGGGGCTTGCAGCTCTCGCGCGAAGCCTCCAGGGTGACGTCCCGCCGCTGGCTGCGGTCCAACATTCGGAAGAAGTTGTTGTAGGATCCAGTCATCACCACGCTGCCACAAAAGAAGAGCAACGGAAAGACAATCCCATTAATAAACCTCACTGTAAACACGATTGGAATTTTAACGGTAAAAGACTAATATGCAATATTAAAAAGTTCAAAAGAACAGAATTTATTTGATTATTTTGTCTTGAATGTCACTTTTGATCAATTTAATGCATAATTGCTAAATAAAAGTATTAATAAAATAATGATATCCCTATCTATGATGAGACATTAGGCAATTTTACAGTAAAATACTGTTAAATGTACAGTTTTTAGAAGTGAAAAAGTACAAATTACCTTATAACTTAGTGACAAAATTTAAATTGACATTACCTGAATCCCAGCTAACATCTGATGCTTTTACATTGAAATAAGTTTCATCGTTGATTTTGTTCCTTTTTTTTCCAATTATGTACATTAGTGTTTAGAAACACCTTGTGTTAAATGAATGTTTATTGTATTATTTTAGTGACATGTTTGTCACCATGATGGTGTTTTGTGATTGTTTACATGACACTGAGTGCACCTTCTATATATTAGCATTTACCTCAGCTTGTGGAAAAGGTACTGATAACCTTTCATTTCTCTTTATCAACTTTAAAAAATATATATATTTCAGTTTATGAAATGAAAAAAAAAAAAAAAAAAAAAAAAAAAAAAAAGAACAAAACACCAAGTTAAATGTCAAACTTTAAAAAAATAAATAAAAAAAAGCTGCTACTGTATTTTTATATTAAGTTCTGGCATCCACAGCTGCCGTTTTTTTAAGGGATGCATCGATCCGATAATCAATATCGGTATCGGCTCCGATACTGGCATTTTCTGTTGGATTGGGTATCGGTCAGACAAGACTGATCCAAATCCGATATTGTGCATATATATTACTCTGTGACGATCAGGTTCAGATCGGATTGGTTTAAAAAAATGTAAATGGTATTGTTGCATCCCTATTTTTTATTTTCTTTCATTAAAATTCACAAACTTGTTTGTTATAGTGCTGCCTCAGCTAGTTCTAGGTTAGTAATGGGAAAACTGCAGAATTCTAGGAGTGGGACAGGATGGTTAGCTAGTAGTCCAGTTATAGGCCTGATTGAAGTTGGTAAATAAATTAGTTGAGGAAGAGCACGTTCAATAGCACTAATGTGTCTTCATGACATGCTAACCCAATCTTCCACTACCCTTGACCAGCATTCAGTCTGTCTAAGAGTGATTAGAGGTTCCCTTCAGATAAGAGCCAGTCTGGGCCCCAATGGAGTCACGCAGGCTCAGTGGATGGCCTAAATGTTGACTACCACATTACTGACAGACTGATGGTCAGCTTTTAAATCTCAAAACTTCATCTTGAAAATTCATCTCATAACTATACACGGCGGTTTAATGCTTGCTTCTACATTTTACCCTGCTGTATTTTCTCAAAACATGCACGCAAAACAATAAAGCTGTCGGTGCCGATAACCTTGTGGGCAGCGCGACGACATGTAGCGCTGCTGCGCTTCAGGCGTCCCGTGTTCGAGTCCCGGCTCGCAGGCCTTTCCCGATACAGTCTCCCTCTCTCAAACTTTGTTTCCTGTCTACCTACTATCCTATCAAATAAAAGGAAAAAACGCCAAAAATAAAATCTTAAAAAAAAAAAAAAAAAAAACTTTAACGCTAACTTGATAGAACCAGAAATATTTCCGTACTCTCCTAAACTCGTTATTCATAATTTATTTACAAGCTAAAATGATGACTTCCTATATTTCAATGTAGCTACAGTATAATGAATCTAAAAATAGCTATTAGGAACTACATTTTAAATGTTTGGGGCTGGTTATGTTTTAAAATACTTTTTTGAAGTGTTTTATGCTCACAAAGAAACAATAGTATTGTAAAATATCATTACAGTTTAAAGTCTTCAGTGATCCTTCAGAAATCATTCTAATATCCTGATTTGCAGCTTAAGAAACATTTCTTACTATTATCAATGTTGAAAACAGCTGTGCTGCTTAATATTTTTGTGGAAACTGCAATACATATTATTCAGATTCTTGGATGAATAAAAAGTTCAACTGAAAAATGAAAATCATTATGGATCCCTATATTTTTTAAGAGTACTACAGAGCATTTTCTGTATGTGAATCTTGACTCCTGATTTTGGGGGGAAATAAAAGATGGAGCATTTTGTGGGAAACTAGTAGTTTAGAACTGGAAAAACAACAAAGCACCATTTTTCCTCTGCTGATAAAAGCAAAGTCGCTGATTCCAGAAACTCTTGTTTGACTGATACGTTTATATGAGTCTGAGAGTGTAAGCTAGTAGTACTTTTAAGTGTTTAAATTTAAGACACTTCTATTATGTAAATGATAAAATACATGCTTATGAAAAGTCTAACCTGTCATTTCCGTTCCAGCAGCATTCAAACTTATCAAAGATGCAGTCGTTCTCATAGAGAGAGCACAACTTACTCCTGAGGTACTCGTGAACCTGCAAAGACAAACACACAACACTATGATCTCCAGTAATAATACTCACTGCTGCGTCAGAGGCAATGAATCAACCTGATGCTCACATACAGAAAAATGACTGTGTAATCCATGCTGACCTCATCTAAGCCATGACCGTTAATCAGAAATATCTGGGTGTGTCAAGATACTCCCAATCGGTTGAGGCAAAATTGCAGACTTGTAGGTTCAACCTTAATCCTACACTTTGAAATAGTGCAGGTAGCGCCCCCTAATGTTGACTAAACTAGTCTTTTCATCCATATACTAGAATTTTCTGTTTGGAGAGCTGAATGAGTAACAGCAAAACCCAGAAGACTAATTTACGGCATTAGGCTAATTGAGACTTGTCATAACAATTGCATATTTAATTTGATTGCTTCCATTGTCCTCATTTGTAAGGCGCCTTGTATAAAAGCGTCTGCTAAATTACTTAATGTCAATGTAATTTTCCATGGATATTCTTGAGATTTTCCAATGGGTTTTTATAAAGAGGTTTTTCAATTCATGAGTAAAATAAGGTTTGCGGGAAACGTAACTGGTTCTCGGTAGTAAACACTATTTTTATTTAATTTTAAATTTTTAACTTTTAGCTAATATTTTAACTTTAAGTAATTAAGTATGAAAAACAGTAAACAAGTTTCACCCAAATTTAATTGGTCTAATTAATGAAATTTAAACATTAAATTTTTTTGGTAAATAAAGGGGATTTACAATTAAAATTAAAATATGGAAGAGACAGTGCGATTATTTCTTTAAAAATAAAGATTTATATATTTTTTTCAACAGTAGTAATAGTTCTACTAATTCTACTAAATAATAGTAATATATTTCTGGCACAATGTCTTTAAGATAAACTTATTTTGACGGTTTACTTTACATTTCTGTGTAGCTATATGATATAACGCTGGTTTTACTCAAATGAAATGGTAAAATGCTCGTGAAGTGACTCTCAGAGCAGTTCTGGTGTTGTTGTTTTATGCATTTATGTCCTCATTGAGACGGCAGATGCGGACATCACCGCGAGCATCAGGCGCGCTTCAGTATTTGTAATATATATATATAAAAAAAACAACAAAAAAAGCACGTCTCTGCCATTCATTCATTCACACAGAGACTCGCAGAACGTGCAGGATTCTTATTTGAAACGACTTTTGCGGCTTAATATTTACAGATACTAGTCAATGTCGCGATTTAAATTAAGTGTAATCACCTACTTTTGATTACCGGTAATTCATCCAAACTTTGACAAATTCCGTGACATTCCATGCTAAACTGGAAATTCTGTTTTTATAACTGGATTAAGAGATTCCGTCCACGTTTTCTGCATCGCGGAAATCATAGGGCCATACGCGTCAAGAACCGGGTTGACCGGGTACTCTGTACCATTGGTACTTAAAAAAATCCTGGTCCCGTGAAGTTTTAATTTCTTTTGTATCGACTTGTTACCGAAGTACCGGGTCTTTTGACAACACTACTTGGATGTTTTGTTGTACAACATAAACTAAACATTTATACTTATTACAAACATACATCTCAAGAAAATGCACATAACTGCTTCGAAATTCACAATTTCGGTATGGGTGTGTGTCGTAGAGCAAAATACCTATGTATTGTCAATTTATATTTACCACATTAAATATATACATTACATTCTAAAATGCTGATTTGCTACTCAATTTTGATGGGGAAAACAGTTGGCTGCGTAATATTTTGGTTGAAACAGTGATTTAAAAAAATTTTTTTTAAACCAATATAATTTCTTCCAGGATTCTTTGATGACTAGAAAGTGTGTATGCGTGTGTCTATCCATACCTTTTACCTTTTTTTTAAATTCCTTTTTTTTTTTTTTTTTAAATCAGACTCCTGTTTAGGTTCAGACATTTTATTGCCAATGACAATGTTATTAGTCAGTTATTGAAATGCCTTATTTTCAAAATGGTCACTTTAGTCAATTCATTGCTTTTTAACAAATAATTATCTCTTGCAGCAAAAAAAACCTCCAAGTCCACCTCTTTGGACAAGACAGTAAACAGCTGCAAAATCACTAAATTAAATAAAAGTGGTTGAATTTTTAGGTGACTTAACCCTTTAATGCTTTTTTATTATTATTATGGAAATATGAAA
This sequence comes from Barbus barbus, assembly GCF_936440315.1. Taxonomy (NCBI): domain Eukaryota; kingdom Metazoa; phylum Chordata; class Actinopteri; order Cypriniformes; family Cyprinidae; genus Barbus; species Barbus barbus. The sequence continues at coordinate 16,028,099 of NC_136723.1, forward strand.
TTTAGGGATGCACGATATTATCAGACTGATATCGGAATCGGCCGATAATGGCTTTAAATGTAAATATCGACATCGGCCTGATATGAAAGATTATGCCGATAAGTCTTGCCGATAAGAGGAATGTTAACTCGCATGTGCTCAGGGTATGCTAGTGATTAGATCATGTCAGCAGTGTGGCTCATTCTTGAAGCAGTTTTGTCTGAATGACGATTAGATTGACTGTTGGATCTTCAGATTAAACTGCATTTAATCTGTGAAAGCATTTACAGAATGTCACATTCGGTGCGTGATATACAGTGATCGCACATGTAGTGACAGCAGCGGTAGCAGTGACAGCCCCCCCCCCAAGGTCCTAACGCCCGTTCAGTAAGGAGTTTTAATCTGTAGGGGGTCGCTGTTGGCCTACTTCTAAATAAATTAAAAGTAAAATAGCCTACACAAATAACATTTAGACTGTGTTTCTGATTAAATAAAGCAGTAATTGATGTCATAAAATAATGAATATGTTTTGATTTAATGGTCAGAATCTAATTACTAACATGACACTTAAATTATATATATATATATATATATATATATATATTAATGTGTAATATGTTGAATTTTTGAATGTGTAAAATTTCTGAATTTTTACATTACATTTTACATTCTACAAATGTTAAATCTTAAAATAAAATGTTAGGGTTAACTACATCTTTCTGAGTAATAAAATGCAGCTATTGATATAGTTTACTTACAGTTATCTTCAAAGCTCCAATGTACTGTTAAAAAACCTCCATTATTTTTAAATTCTAATAAATAAATTAAAATTAAAAATATTTTGCTGATAATCTCTGCACAGGAGAGACTTGGTGTTGTTTCCAAACAAAAGGAAATATATATAATCGGTATCGGCCAAAATGAGTTGAAAAATATTGGCATAATGGATATCGGCAAAAATCCAGTATCGTGCATCCCTAATGAAATTATTTTTTAAATGAAATAAAATACTATAAATAACAATAAAAAACTGCCAGTGGATGGCGGTAAATGTCTTAAGTCATTCGAATGGTGTAAATGGGCCATTCATTCAGGAATGTAAATGTTTATGGATGGGCCATTAAATCATTGGTTCACCCATTCATTCAAAATGAGGATTCATTCAGTTGTGCATGAAATTGTGTATTGCTTGGAAACACACAACAGGTCTGCTGTGGCTTTATAGGTAATATTTTTATTGGAAAAATTGAGCAAAAACCAATTAAATGAAGACTGCTATAGCTAGCTACTCTGTCCATTTATGAACTCACCTGGTATGTCTCAACGGGTCGATTCTCCATGTTGAGATCCCAGATTTTGACAGACAGGTAGTCTCGGGTCATCATGTAGCGACCGTTGTGACTGAACTTCACATCTGAGATAGAGGAGATGATTTCAGAAAAGAAAGAGCGGTTGCTGGGGTCCTCAGGTTCTTCGAACACTAGACAAAGCAAAGGAGAAATTAACACCTTTATACGACTAACACATGACATCATAGTATATACTATTTGGAAAACAATCAAATTGGATCAAGTGGCATATATGATGCAGCCAGCTCATATATCTTACATTTATAGTGCTTGTCACAAAGTGCTGATGCACGCATGTCACACAAGCGGATGGTGCCTTTGCTGCTGCTGTAGACAAACGTGTTACATTGGTGAGGGTGGAACTCTGCAGCTGTGATCACCTCCGTCAGCTCCTCCATGTTGGCTGGTTTTATGTCCACAATGTCTGATGCAGAGTTAAAGCCACATAACGTCGCTGAACTGGCACACTGAGAGGTGTCAGGAGACATTCACAAGCCAAATCAACAAACACCCAACAACAATGCTCCTTCATATCCTCCAAAATAATTCCTATTTCACTTTATAGGATACTGAAGCTGCGGTCTGTGATCTCTAAGTGCCACAGGTTGATGCGAAGGTCGTCTGCAGACAGATAGGTCTCGTTGTCGCTGTTGACCGAGATGGAGTTGATGTGATAGGTGTGGGCGTTGGCAAAGACCCGCCGCGGACTGGCCTCCACCATGAGATCCATAGGCCTGAATACTGGCACCTGCACAAACAGGTCACATGCTTATTTGCCATTTCAGCCAAAAATAATTGCTTTTATGAATATACAACAGTCATTGAGCAAAAACACAAAAGGAGAGCAAATAGACACTAACTTTCAAAATGGGGTTAGTAAGTAGTTTTTTTCCCATCAAGGATGCATTGAAGGGAAAAGTCTGCCCAAAAATGAAAATTCTGTCATTAATTACTCACCTTCATGTCGTTCCAAACCCATAAGACCTTCGTTCATCTTCTGAACACAAATTAAGCTATTTTTGAAATCTGAGAGCTTTCTGACCCTCCATAGACAGCAACACAACCGAGATGTTCCCAGGTGCAGAAACGCAGCAAGGACATCGGTTAAATAGTCCACGTGACATCAGTGGTTTAACTGTAAATTTTATGAAGCAACAAGAATACTTTTTGTGCGCAAAGAAAACAGAAATGGAGCAAGCAGACGGGATTAGGAGGATGAATAAAGTTTTTATTTTTGTTTTCTTTGCGCAGAAAATGTATTCTCGTAGCTTCGTAAAATTACAGTTGAACCACTGATGTCTTATGGACTATTTTACCGATATCCTTACTACGTCTCTGGGTCTGGGAACATTTCAGTTGCGTTGCTGTCTACGCAGGGTCAGAAAGCTCTCAGATTTCATCAAAAATATCTTAATTTGTGTTCCGAAGATGAACGAAGGTCTTAAAAGGTTTGGAATGACATGAGGGTGAGAAATTAATGTCAATTTTTTATTTTTGGTGAACTGTCCCTTTAAATTGATCAAAAGTGATTGTTTTTAATGTATTTAAAAACGACTGATTTATATTTAAATTTATGTCACAAAATATTTTTATATCAAATAAATGCTGTTCTTTTGAATCTTCTAATTAATTAAATGTATCACAGTTTCTAAAAATATAATAAATATAATAAGCAGCACATTTTCTACATTGATAACATTTCTTAAGCAGCAAATCAGCATATTAGAATGATTTCTGAAGAATAATGTAACGCTGAAAACTGGAGTGATGGTTTCTGATACAGTTCTAAATTGTAATAATATATCACAATATCATTGCTTTTACTGTTTTATTAAAGAAAACAAATTTGAAAAATATTACTAACCCCAAATGTTCAATTGGTAACATAAATGCATAAAAATGGTTATAATATTCACTAATCTTCAATTAGTATAATATGATAACATTTGGGTAGATTTTACATCGATACCATGTTCTTGAATAGGACTGCGACGATAAATCGATGCAGAATCGATTCGTGGATCGATTCTGAGATCTTCCGAATGCATCACGAAGTCTCTGTGGAATCGATTCTGAGTTTAGATTTTTAACAACAGATGGAGTTCTAATCTAGTTTTTAAGCGCACACTCAAATACTCGTGAAGAAGTGCTAAACAGCGCTTGTCTCATGTAATTTCAACTCGGCTCAGAATGCTTTTATGACGCGAGATTAATGTAAACACAGCCCTGAACACCCTTGTAATTCGCTTCAACCTTTTCACATTTTATGAATGATTGTGTAAGGATTTGGAAACAAGCAGAGTACGTCTGTTTCTAAAGCCTGCAGTGCCATCTGCTGTTCAAAACTAAGCTCAGAATCAACTCGAGACAGAATCGCAATGCACTCCAGAAAATCTCAGAATCGATGCTGAATCATTTCTCGATTCGCGATGCATCAGTTTATTTTCCCAGCCCTATTCTTGAGTGAACACCAAGCCGGTTTCTGTTTTTATGAAAAGAAAAAAAACTTTGTGTGTGTGTGTAAATTATACCAGATTTTTATCTATTTTTGATAAAAACTCTTTAGTTATATTTGGTTTTGTGTTCTTGAGTGTACAGTGTGGACAAGCATGTGTGACTCACCCGTAGAGTTGTGATGGTAGCAGCATCTCTGTAGCGCCCATCCTCCTCTTTAAGATTGTATCCCTCTGGTCTCTTGTCACGTTCACTGATCTTCCACAACTTTATAGTTTTATCTGCAATCAAAAATACAGAATAATGTCACCACCTAATGTGGGACCTGCCCTCTGACTCATGCTAAAAATAACTGTGAACCACAAAAAAAAAACCAAGCCTATTTCCATGAGTAATAAGAGGTAGTTTAACTGGCATAACGAATCAAGTTGACAGTTCACCAAATTTTAAAAACATCTGGACATTTTTCCCACATCTAATCAGAACTCTGTCCCACAAATATCTTCCTCCAGTGTGTGGGTGAGCAGAAGATCGGCACTCAGTCTATTCGAGTCTTAAATACACACTGGTTGCATAACACGGCGGAGAGCTCGTATTTTTAGACAGCATGGAGACGCATCAGTGAGTCAGGGAAAAATCTGGAGAATTTGCAGAGCTCACGTCAACTCACAGAAGTTATTAAATGCATCTCCAGTTGAAAATACGGATATGGTATTGACTGTATTGCAAGTATAAATCAGTCTGTATAGTGCTGCACTTTTAAAGCCACAGGACCAAAAGTAGTAACCCCAAAGATTAAGCAATCGTTTAAAAGTGCTTAAAATAATAATAATAACAATAAACAGCATGCATTGCCATATAAATGAATGATACATTAGAGTTTGTGTTACAGGACGGCAATTTTGCAGTTTGCAGAGACTTCAAATTTTACTCGATTTTAAGGTTCAAATAAAATCATATATAAGAATTAAGTCTTAATAAAAAATAATAAATAAACACTTTGTAAGCTAAAAAATATAATAGAAAAACTGGAGTTGTCTTGACAAGAATTTATTAAATGAATCAACCGAGACAGACATATTATTGTTGTTTTAAATGAACTAAATAAATTAATAATAATAATAAAACCTAATCTTCTGTATGTTTTTGTGAACCACAGTAATGTAAAACCTTGAAATTATATGCATCTGCAATACTCAAATATTTTTTAAATAATTTAAAATGCACTTTAAAAAAAAACAAAACAACAAATAGCCCTAATAATGAATAATAAATGTAATACATATTATTCTATTTATTTTTTTACTTAGATATTTGCTTATTTTAAGTTACATATTACATTTTTAGAGGATTTTAGAACTAGATTTTAATATATAAATATTTTTAATTATTAATTAGATGAATCTTTTTTTGGAGGATTTTAGAATTAGATTTTTTCATTTGGCTTTTGTACAATGATAAATTACAACATTTTTGGGAGAATTTTAGAATTAGATTTGTACATTGTGTTTTATTTTTATTATTATAAACAGAATTTTTGGGGGAGAATTTTAGAATTACAAGTTTTTATTTTGTTTTGAATTATAAAATGCCAGATTATGTCATTTATATCTAATAACCCCCCAGCATTTAAGGTTCCCATTACATATTCATCTCCATCTTTCAGTAAAATAAAGAGATTTGATTGGTCTGCACTAACAGTAAGACTCCACAGAGCCCCACTGCTCTACTAACCATTTGTGGACAACAAAAATTGTGCAGCGTTCTTTTGTGGTAGCCAGCGGATCTTGTTAATCTTTTCCTCGATTTCCAAGCTCTTCAGGTAGTCGAACTCAGGCTCGTGGCTCTGAAATGTGCTGTAAACATTGTATTCACTACGGTACTGTGGCTGACTCTTATTCTGGAAAAAAGAGGACATTTTTGTGAGAAAGACATAAGAAGGAATGAAACCGGATTTAATGTTACTACGAAACGGCCTGATCCTTCACCTCAGTCTCTTGCTGGAAGATGACAACTCGACCGCCTTTATCCCCTGTGGCTAGCAGCTCCCCTGAGTGGTTGAACTCCACAGTAGAGATGATGTCGGCTGTAGGATGGGCAGAAACAGAAACATCTGTCAGATTTCCTCCACCCTTGTCCCCCCATAAGATGCATACAACTGATCCATCTCAACAGCCACTGAGATCTTGCCAAAAACACCCTTCGCCATCATAATTTAATGTGCGAATTTGCTTCAAACACATTTAGTCTCAAAAGTCAGAGAGTCACTGACTAAGATGAATCTTTAAATAAAAAGGCACCGAGACATGCAGATCTGTAACCCAGATTCCTGCCACAATATATGCTCCAGAGACAGATGCCTCAGTCATTGATGGGCTGTAGACTGACTCATAGCAATTTAACCCTTTATAAACCAGTAGAGCAGAAGAAAGCAGGAGAAAAGAAGAAAGCAAAGGCCCTTTGTATAAGTCAGACCTCCCTGAGGGTCAGAACTCAAACAAAGTCACTGAATCAGGCCAGAAGACTTTGATAAGAGGCCTGTAAAATACAAACTGGAGGCTTGAGGCAAAGATCTGCTTGGACTTTAGGTTTGCACAAGAACCTTCTTCTTATCCACGTGGCATCAAGAAATATTACAACTATATCTACAGCTATAAATGACAGGGAGGTAGAGCTGGGTGATATATTAAACATTTATGATAAATTCTATGTAATAATATATAATATAACTGGGTGTAATAATATATTGTAACAATATGTCGCAACAATATGTATTGTGGATAGTTCAAGTTTAGACATTTCATTTAGGATTTTATTTAAACCAAAACACGGATAGACACACACACAAAGAATGCATCAAATAAGTTAAACCCATTGAGCTTGCATGTTTATTAACTTATTAATAACTTGAAGTTTTTAAATGCATGCTGTCAGGGAGAGAGTACAAGCATGCGTGTCTAACATAATTCTGTATTTTTAGCCTAGCAGAACCATGAAGATTTCTGTTCTGGTCAATGAACAGTACTTTTTCTTAACTGTTTACTAGCTATATGCCTTAGAAGTAATATTAAAGTAACATTTAAACTATTTTGGCTTTGTTAAAGTATTGCGAGTAATTTATTGTATTGTGAGATCAGCATCACGTTTTGAACCAAATCATGACACGAGTGTATGGTTACACCCCTATATTCTATATTTTTTCTGTAATATAATTAACCAACATCATGAATAGTATGACATTTTTGGGTCATGAAATTTACTGAAAATAAACTGGTGTCAGTAGACTAGTTTAACATCTAGACCATTTTTATGCATTTTTGCAATGATTTAAGGAAAATCTGTTTAAACATGGAAAAATGGATTTAAACATGGAAAGATGTGTTAAAGGAACGCTCCACTTTTTTTGAAAACTCCCCTAGAGTTAAACAGTTGAGTTTTACAGTTTTTGAATCTATTCAACCGATCTCCGGGTCTGGCGGTAGCACTTTTAGCTTAGCTTAGCATAGATCATTGAATCGGATTAGACCATTAGCATCTCACTCAAAAAGGACCAAAGAGGTTTGATAATTTTCCTATTTAAAGCTCGACTCTTCTGTATTTACATTGTGTACTAAGACCAAAGGAAAATGAAAAGTTGCGATTTTCTAGGCCTATATGGCTAGGAACTATACTCTCATTCCGGCGTAATAATCAAGGAACTTTGCTGCCGTACCATGGGTGCAGCAGGAGCAATGATATTGCGCAGTGCCTGAAAGTTTAAATCTACACAACACATAAATCATAAAGAATGATTTTAGTTATATCACCTAGCCCTCTATGCTCATTAATCTAAATTATGCTAGACAAAAGAAAAATCTACTAAGATTTCTGTATAACCATCAGCATTAACAGAATGCAAGAATCACAATCAGCTTTGGCATAAACATGCTTCTAACTCAGAGATCAAGATCCAGGACTTATGAAACAGAGCAATAAGCATATTTCACAGTGAAGCTAATATAAGCAGTAGAGCTGAACGATTAATTGCATTTGCGATAATATCGCGATGTGAAAAAATTAGATTTTTCAACCACAGAGGCTGCGATTAGACGGCCACGTGACATGCGAGTGTATAGCAGTCTGCAGAGGAAGCATCAAGTTGGCACGCTAGACTGCACCTTAATTTGTTGAACAATGGCCTCAGGCTCGACAGAACCTGACACTGCGGAAACTTTAGTGTCAAAGAGGAGCAGTACATCAGTTGTGTGGGACTATTTCGGCTTTAAAAAAGATGATGTTGTGCAGCGTCAGGTATTGTGTAAAACCTGCCTTGCTCAAGGGTCATGGTATTGAGTTTGGAGAGAGTGTTGGTTATTCACTCCCCCCCACCTACAATCCCTGCCGGACCTGAGACTCGAACCCACGACCTTCGGGTTACAAGTCCGATTCTTGATCCATTAGGCCACGACTGCCCTGTATTTTACACACATACTTACATACCTGTACATATTGAACTGTCCATTTTGTATATTGTGTTTATGCTATTTGGCACATTGTCCATTTTTGTATATTTGTACATTACATTATTTTTTATTATCCGTGTCCTGTCCTGTTGCTGTCATTCTGTCGCACTGTGGAGCAACTGTCACTAAAACAAATTCCTCGTATGTGCAAACATACCGGCCAATAAAGCTAATTCTGATTCTAACAGAAAACACAAAGTCTGCAATATTGGACTCTTCATGCACTCAAAAGTCACGGTTTTCCTTACATAGCAGAAAAAGAAGGAACGGGAAAATCAGACAGGATGCTGGATGACAAAATAATTATCAAAAAGATGGTAGAGTGCAGAGGTGCCTACAACCTTTTCACTAGTTGGACCGAGAAATAGTTTTACCATTTATTTTTTTTTTCATAGGGATTTTTTTTTAATGTGTTCATTAAAGAGTTATAAACAATGAATCAAACGAACCAGCTACAAGATGAATCATAACATAACAAACCTTTGAATTTAAGCAAAACATATTTGAAAACGGCACTAATAATGGAAAGAACTACAATCCCATGAAGCATTGCAAAATGCTAATCATATTAAAAACAATGGTGAATTCTAAAATTAATAATTTATAGTTTTTAATTATTTCTATAGAATAATATATTTGAAATTTATTAAGAGCCACTTGATTACGTAATTTGCTGTGAGAGTAGACCTGCCCTGCAGAGCTCATTTGGCATGCTTTGCTCACAGCAACTCTCTGATTGGTATTTTTCTGTAATGTAGTTTTCCACCATGATTTTAGCTGCAAAATGTGATTTAAAAAAAAAAAAAAAAAAAAAAAAGTTTAAATATTGTGAACGGATGGCTTCAACAAAAGCTCCATTCATTAAAAACATTGGAGCTCACATCAGGTCTGCCTTTAAAGGTTTATAAGCTATCATTACAAATCAATTTGCCTATGGGGAAAATGGATGGTTTTTACTTCTGGATCCCAACTGTTGCACTCTATAGTGTCTATCATGTCACTGGGGACACACTACCATCTTTTTGCACACTTGACTCTCCACAAAGTCTGGTCCATAAATCGCCAGATTAGACTGGAAGACACTATATAAAGGTACTCACCTTCAGCTACGTCATCATCGATCGCACCTTTCACTTGTGAAAAGCACCACTGCACATCGTTTCCCCCGCCTCCGGCTCCTGAAACCACAAAACGCCACTTAAAGTTTGTTGCAGCCCACATATAAAAATTGATCTTGTACAAGGCTGGGGAAGATATTTTTGATGCTTTTAGAAATCTCAAATCTATCAGGAACTTTTAATTTGCTGACATTCTCTAGTATTGGATTTGATTGAAAAAAATCATTCCGTATGACAACAAACAAACAAGAGTAGTACTACAAGATAGATGCACAGTAGGAATTCACAGTAGGAAATGAGGCAGCACATTCTCATCCGACTAAAATTTGCCCTTTCATCACACAAAAAAGAAAACAATGAAAATATCAAATTTAAATGACAGCTCTTGCATCATTTTTTAATGAGAGAGGAGAAACAGGCTGAGGCAACTCCCGGGTGGCCTTTTTAGGCAGCGCCAAACTGGTTGGGTTTGTTCAGGAGACAAGTGGCTACAGGAGGGCCAATAAGAGGAACAACAACCGCCCTAATATGAGCCTAAAGGCTAGCAGAGGGGAAAAGTATTTGAGTAACAGTGCTTCGCTACTATAAGCTACTTGAGTACCATTTTAAGAAATCTGTACTTTAGAGTTCTGTTCAAACCAATACGAGGGAACAAATTATTACATCAAACGCACAATTTACTAAAAAAATTAGGGACAGACGGATTATCTTTTTATCAATTACATTTAACTTACGTGAAAAAATATATATTTGTTTTTACTCCACCAGTTTCGTGTAGGGCTGCAAAACGATTACTCGCGATTAATTGCATTCAAAATAAAAGTTCATGTTCACATACTATGTGAATATACATGTGTATATTAAGGAAAATTGTTAGATTTATATATAAAATAAATTATATACATGCATGTGTATATATAGCGGTTGAAAGTCACGGAGGGAAGCGCGCAGCGGTTTGACTGCACATGACTCTGCAGAAGCCGGTTAAAGTTCGCTACTTTAATGGAGGTGATTTAAAGAGGCCGAGATGTCGAGCACATTTATACACCAAGCCAGGTGATAAACATACACAGAGAAAGAGAAGTGGGACACGTTACACAATGCCTATTCATTTTTACAACCGACATATTAAAAAAAAAAAAAATCACGCAGCCCCCACCGAGCATCCCGCTAACAAATGATGAGTGGGTTTAGCCGGACAGATTTCCACGCAAATACAGCTCATCACTAAAACACCCTGCGCTCTGGGCCACTCACGACCACAGAGGAGCCTCAGTACTCAACTGATCGTCACATCACGAATAAAGCCCGACAGAAATCAGTTTTGCCGATTTGCTGGCTAACTGGAGGGAAACGAGGCAGCTAAGAGGCTAGGCTACTGTCAGTGGATCAGTATCGCCGATGATGGCTTCAGTACAACCGCTGCGCTCACTGTAACAAATAGAAGCTATCGCTATAATATAACTGATTTCATACAATCTTTGCTCATAAACTTGCCAAATTACCTGCCATGGTGAGAGTAGCGATGTCGGACCCTAGTCTTGATAAGCAGCGTGAAGGCAGCGACCAGAGCAAGATTTCCAAGAGAGTCGCCGGAAATGCAGTTTTTCAAAATAAAAGTGCTTGGACGTGATATTCTGAAAAAATGGAACAGAAATGCAATTAATAACATAAACATAGGTTTAATATTAAAAGTGAGTGATTATTAGATTAACAGCTAGATACCCTGCATTCTATGAATTAGTAAAGAAAGTAAACACAGGAAAACAAACTGATAAAAGTCCTGTGTTTCTACTGTCCAAGAAACTGATTCCATTCATTATTCTGCAAATCTTGGGAACATCAAGTGTCACCTATTTTTTCCATAATAGTTTTCCAGGAGGCCCTTCTAGGGTCTTGTCTGTTTACATGCATTCATAAATTATATATCTTCACAATGCAATGTTTCTGGAAATCTGTACTGTCTACTGTACCTGTGCATTCATGCACTTTATTTAATATTGCTTATGTTTTTGCAGCCATCGGGGCTGATACATTATTTATCATAAAACTTATTAAACAATAATAAAATATTGATACCGGTGATGGTAAATGATGCCAAAGAGCTTCATATGACAGCCATCTTTAGAGTTTAGTTTTAATTGCCAGTGCAGTGGAGCAATGCCCATTTTATTATATCGAATGATGTTTAAAGATGCATGATGTGCCAACGTTAGATGTTCCTTTTAATAATAATAAAACATATACTACATAATACATATACTAACAATACATTTTGAATCTGCCTTAAATCTGTTAATTATTTACATCTATTATTAATAAATGACACTGAGATCTTGAAACCTAAGTGAAACAGTAAACCAACTTATTTTAGTGCAATTTATTTAGATAAATAATTGATGTACTAATTCATAATTCAAATAATTCATCTTTATTTGACATTATTTTATGTCACAATTATAATAAAGTAGATTGTGAGATAATACTCTGACGTATTAATACTTAAAATGCAGGCACGTTAAAACTTATAACGATGTGTTTATTACATTTTATTAAAAGCTTCGATTATTCTAGCTGTATTTTGAAGGAAAATTGCGCTTTTGGGCCCGCTATTACGCCACTTCCGGCTCTTACCTTCGCTTGCTGCTGCTGCTTCTGCTGCTAATTTTTGGTAACAGAACTGTCCAGATAACTTTGCCGGATTTTTGTTATTGCAAGCAGTTCGTCTGGGAAGCTCTTTTCGGTAGTCCTTTGGTTTACGTCTAAATCTTAAGATCTTAAGGCTTTCTTCCTGCAACCCACCCTCCTCTCAGCTCTATCCTCCTACACTTCTCTCAACATTCAAAATGGCGCAACCCCGCCCTGTAGTGACGTCATCGGCGCTGACCATTCATTACTGGATGCTGGGGGGGGGGGGGTGATGACGTAACTACAATGATTTTTGCCTGGCTGTGTGGGCGGCTATGAAATTACAAACCGAACACAGCATTCAGCGTTTATACTATCATAATGTTTGTGTAAATATAGTTAAATACAATATATATGTGTGCGTGTGTGTGTGTGTGTGTGTATAATATAATGTATATGTATGTGGTTGAATGTTTGATTTTTTTGTGTAATTATAGTTTAAAAATATATATTTGGTTAAAATATCAACTCATTAATCTTAGCTTTAATCACTAAACAAGCTCAATTACACCCACAAACAAAACATTATTTTATTTTTTTGCACCCAGAACAGGTACAGGCAACTGACAGGCTTGACAAAAGCAATCGACAAAAAGGACACCTTAAAATAAAGTATTACCAAAAATACTTCTGTAAACAAGGTGAAGGAGAGTCAGTCATTGTGTGAGAAAATACTTTTTGACCCTTGAGCTGTACCTCAGGTTAAACTGGGTTGTACTGCCGTTCTGTAAAACAAGTGACAAAATGTTGCGAAAAAAATAAATAAATATATTTGATATAAAACTTAGTTCATAAGCAATAGATTGCAGGCGTATATGACACGTATTGGCTTGATGAATTGAGCTCTTTCCATTCAGAACATCTTTTAAATCACATATCAACTTACATATGGACACAAGATTACAAAGAAAAGAAGATTACAGATTCTCGCCGCGCACCAAAACAGAGATCAGAGGACGGCACATTCTGAAGGATATTCTGGTAAAAATAACAAGGAATATGGTAACAGATGGTTGCATTGCCCATCCAACAGACTTATTGGCAGTGCTGCTCAAAAACTCCTAACAAATGTGTACAGCACGGATAAATTGAAAAACTAGCAGCAGGTGGCAGTCTTGCACCATCAAAATACTACGGTATTGATCCACCCTTGCTGAACAGTGGGCAGATTTCTCTCGCAGACCATAAACTGATTTTGGATCAGTCTAAATGAATAAGCGCTGCCAATAGCGGCCTTATAAGTGTAGAAAAGCATTGGATGCAACCAGGAAGAAGGGCATCATCATTTCGCCTTCTCAATGTGATGGCGGCTAAAAGCTAATACACTTCACTACTGATGTTTGCAATAGGTTTAGCACTGAAGTTTAAAGATACGAGAAGAAAAACAGCCTGGGTGCTACCAGCAGACTATAGAGGGCAGTGCATTTGGCATTCAGATGCTCTTGGATCGGTCTCTGGTGTTGACAGACTTTTGAGGGACGGTGGTTTAATAACAGTGTGAAGAGGCACGCTCACACACGAGTGCCAGACCTCCAGGACACTCGGCTGCCAGGGCTCCGAACTTGACCACTGCAGTCATCCATTCCAGAGAGAAGCTCCCTCCACCGAGGAATATCTGCTCTGATTGCCTTTGCTGCAGTGTGCCAGAATCTGGCTTTTTGTAAACAGCCCTGAAACATTTCATGTGGCGGGTTTCAGAGAGATGAGATGAGCACCCGTGAGCTTTTTAAATGAGCACTTTCACTACTGATAGCCTTTTAACTCACAGTAGATACAGTGCCAATCGAGGTTATCAGCGTTTTGTATTTTCAACAGAAACACAGAAAACAAGACGTGAAATGATTTTCATGACAACACGACTCAATTCCAAAGCTGGTCATGTGATACATGTGATAACAACATTTGGGGGTGCCAATCAATCAATCAATCAATCAATCAATCAATCAATCAATCAATCAATCAATCAATCAATCTCTATCTAGCTATCTATAAAAAGATTGAGGTCAGTCAGAAATAAAAAAAAATGAATAGTTTTATTTAGTAAGGATGTGATAAATTTATCTATCAATCTACTGCAAAACATTTAGTTCTTTTGTTCCGTTCTCTCTGTTTCTTTTCATTCATCAAAGAATCATGAAAGAAAGTGTATCAGTTTCGACAAAAATATTAAGCAGCACAACTCTTCATATAAATGTTTCTTGAGCAGCAAATCATCATATTAGAATAACTTCTGTGACACTGAAGACTGGAGTAACGATGCTGAAAATAATGCTGCATCACAGGAATAATTTACATTTTAAAATGTATTAAAATAGAAAAGTTATTTCATATTGTAATAATATTCCACAATATTTCTGTTCTTACTGTATTTTTGATCAAATAAATGCAGCCTTGGTGAGCGTAAGAGACAACAACATTAAAAAAAATGTCTAAAAATGTTCTCTAGAAAATTATTTTAATTAGCAGTGGCACTGAGGCGGCTTTTTATTTACGAAGAACCAAAATAGGCATCAGAGTCTGCCTTTTTGAATACAGAAAGCAAGAAGAAACAATTTAAATGTCCACTCAGTAATTGATACCTCATTAAAAGGTTTTCCCCAACAGAAATGAACAGCACTTTTGGTAAACATGTTTAATACCATATACACTTGCATTATGAAGACTCATAAAAGCTGATTTGTGTTGCATAGAGTGGGTCCTCTCATGGGGGCAGACATGTTGAAATCACATGATAAGATGGCTTTATCTAATAATACATTAATCTAATATATTAATCTTATACAAAGTGCATTTTAACTATAGTATTTGTAACCAAAAATTGTGCTGCTTTATTATTACAGCATTTTGTTTTCTTTGCTTTATTGTTTTTCAGTTTCATGATCACGTTTTAAAACCAATCTTCATTTTAGACTTGGATAATAACCCTGGTGCCAATGAAAGATGCTCATCCCTGTCCACATTTACAAGTGTCATGCACAGAAAGATGCTCATCTACAGAATGTGTTGCTGTTGACTGTGTGTTTGTGGAACTCATTTGGTGATAAGAATGTCCTTCTTTCAGTAGCATCATTAGCACGCCAGATGCCATTTAGATCACAATTAACTCAAGTCACAATTAACATTGGTTTTAATTAAACAAAAGATAATTTGAGTAATGGTTTATCTGGTTTATCTCTCAAGGAAAGTTTGAAGTTGCATCCACATTAATCCAGATATATTTGAGAAACAGTGTTTTAAGTGTTCTCCACCAACACGTCTGAAATTGTTTAAATCATCTTGCTGCATATGCATAAAAAGTCATTAAAGCTCACTGAGATGATACCGAGAGACCAGATATAATAAAGTTCTCACACTATTATTCTGTTAAGAGTAAAATATCCCACCCCTCACTAGTCTAAATGTATTTGTGTTTATATAGTCTGTGGAAGGCGTAGAACTATAAAATGTTGGTCCAATCATATCCCTCGGTCTGAGGACTACGATAAGCTGTCCTACTTGCCTACTTGCCTACTTGTCAACATATGTATTTGCGCACCCTATTCACGCAGATATGATATGTTATCAGTGTGTTCCGTTAAGATTTTGCAGGCCGAGCAAGAATGGAAGGCATTGTTATTGTAATAGTATGCGCTTTGTACTATAATGTTCTGCTTAGCCTCTGGTCTGCCTGTGAGCGTTCATGTGTTTTGGAGAAGGAGTAGTTTTCGAGAGTGATTTTCAGGGAGGGTGGGAGGTAGCTATTGCTAGCCTCTCTGAAATTGCCTACCCTGTCTTTAATGTGAACATAGCCTGTTTATGACCTTCTAAAGCCATCAGATGCGTCAAGTAAGAATCAACTGTCAGGATGTCTTATTGTGATACATGACTGTGAAGATCACTTAGAGGGACAGATCATCCAATAATCATTTCATGACTTTATTTCCATGACAGAATGACAGAATGTTCATTTTTGGATGAACTGTCCCTTTAAATTTCAGAATTTAAGATTTAGGAACAGTCATTTTTGACAATTATGATTAATAAACAATGAAAAAATACAAGACAGCCAGTGGGAACAGGCGTATCCAGTGAAGCGCTATCCTTGTAATGTTCCTTTGAGGATATGGAGATTTGGGGTCTTATGGCCCTTCATTATTTCTCATTAAGACCTGTCTATGAGGACCATTAAGCAGACAAAAAGATAATCACCTCCCTGGAGTACTGACCTCTTTATGCTTCTGTTTAGGGTTAAACAGAACAGCCACCTCGATTGTAGTGTGGTCCACTTCCACAAAAGCCATCCACAGTAGTAAGTCTGGACTTTGACACATCATTAATTTTGTTCACGAGAAGACCAGAGCTTCCTCTGAGCTCGCAGCCTGTGTGAAAACAGAAAAATTGGCTTTTACATGTAACAATAAAGATCACAAGGGTGAGTTTCCCAATTAAACGATCAAAATAGATATGACAAATCTAAAAGTGTAATATGGTTTGTTACCAGCAGGTGTTTAATTAGAGCGCTACAACTTGACATCTGGTATGGCTATTATGCGATATGTAAACATACAGTCATCATAATGGCGCTATATTGGTAACAAGCCGCCATGTGTTTTTTGACATTATAATTAGCGAGCACCTGAATGTTTTATTCAGCACGATTCTAGTATATCACTTCATGACATATGGAAGCGTTTCCACATTAACGTTGTAGATTTATAAGGATGTTTGGGGAAAATAGATGTTCCCTTTTGAAGTATCCAATCTAAATAACTCAAAGCATTTATGTCATCAGAGAGCACTGAACTAAGAGATGTCAGGCACAGATAACGCGGCTGCTGGCATGTACCACTCCGACATACGTCACTTCATATTTTAAGATGTGATTCATCGCCTCCAGCTCCTCACCTCCCTTTTCCTTTCGGCTCCTCTGTGTCGGTTTAGCCTCAGGACTTGGCAGGAGAGCAGCCCTTGATCATTTTACCTTCACAGGATTTTTCTTCTTTAATATCAGTTTCCCGCAGCTCATTACAAGGGCTGTACTTTGCCGTCTCGAGGGGCTGAGTGGAGTTTCCAGAAGGCCTATTAGCGCAAGCCTCCCTGCTCAGTTTCTTAAGCTCATTCACTGTTATATTTCACCCGCTAGCGAGCAAGTGTTTCGGCTGAACTGCTTCATTACGAAGCGGCGCTCATTTCCACACTCTGGAGTGTCGCACATCCCGATGCTGAGGTTTTTTTAGGGGACAGCAGCACTCTGGAGATCTGTAATCGGATGGAAAAGTCTTCCTTAAATGTAATGTTCAATATTCTAGCATGGCGCCAAATTATCACAGTACGTATACAGGATAATACAGGTAATCTTGGAAAACCACACTCTGTATTCATACAGTTACCTTGGTTTACCTTGAATTTGACACAGGCAAAAACCCTTGTATCAGCCCGCACAGACACTTGAATAATAATATGCATCAGCTGACAATGTTATTTACAGTCAGACGTAACTGAATTAATTGTTATTTGGGAGGAATGTTTCTGGGAAAACCTTTTCTCCCAAATACGTTGCACTAAAATCATTTTAACTACTCAGAGGCCATCTGAAGAAGCAAACAGAGCCACAAAAGGTCAATTGTGTTTCAGTGAGAACTGATATTGGAAATGTCTTTTAAATTCCAGTTCAGTTCCTTGGATTTAAACTGAATTTGTATCAAACAGAAAGCTAAACTGAAATTCAAACTCAAATGTGAAGAAGTAGAATTAAAGTGAAATGCATGTTTTTAGCTAGAAAAGGAAAGTCTGAATATTGGCTAGACTTGTTTAAAAGTGTAAAAAGTCTAAAGAAAAAGTCTAGATAGAGTTAGTTAGTTTGATAGACAGACATACAGACTGATAGACTGACTGATTTATTGACAGAAAGACAGAAAGACAGACAGTTAGTTAGCTGGAAAGATGGACATATAAACAGACAGATAGACAGAGAGTTAGTTAGTTGGATGGATAGATGGACATACAGACTGACTGACAGACTGATTGATTGATAGACAGACGGACAGTTAATTGGACAGATGGACGGATATATAGACAGACAGAGAGAGACATTTAGTTAGTTAGTTAGTTAGTTAGTTAGTAAGTTAGTTATTTAGTTAGTCAGTTGAATAGATGGATGGATAAATAGACAGACAGACAGCAGAGGTGGAAAGAGTACGAAAATATTCTACTCAAGTAAAAGTACCAATTTTACTAAAGTACAAGTAAAAGTACCAGTCTAAAACTCTACTCAAGTAAAAGTAAAAATTATCTCATGTAAAAATTACTTAGTTACATTTTAACAGTGGGAGGGAGGCAAAAATGGGATAGGCCAAATGTCAAACTCAGTTCCTGTGGGCTACAGCCCTGCAGAGTTCAGATATAACCCTAATTAAACACATCTGATCCAGCTAACCTAATCATTTAGGCTTATGTGTTGGAGCAGGGTTGGAACTAAACTCTGCAGAGCTGCGGCCCTCCAGGACCTGAGTTTGACACCCCTGAGACAGGCCTATAAATCTCAAACTAGTTGTTTTTAATTAAAGGAATCAGGTATTAGTCAAATTAAACCAGTATCAACAAAATTCATCTTTGCAATGCAAAAGAAACACTTCACTTCAGAAGCTTCATCTGAAGTGGCATTCAGATGTATTTACACACTGTTTAATGCAGGACATGAATGCATTTAACCTGCGGTTACAAATGCAGAAATAATGTTTTGATATACAAGACATAAAATGTTGAATACTCATTTTTAAAAAAATTCAAAAAATCAAAAGATATTTTAAATGTGAAATTAAAATCGCCAGTAGGTGTCAGCAAGTCACTGTTAATAAGTGAGTCATTGCGATTGAACCGAATCATTTAAACGGTTGATTCATTCAGGAACGAAACACCATCATTGCGCTAAGATGCAAAACTGTGCTATTGTGGCTGTGTTTGGAATTATTTTTGTTGTCGAAATAGAGCAAAAACAGGCAATATGGTGTCTCTTAATTAACTTCTGGTTAATTGAACTGCTGTAAAAAATCTGATCATGCTGATTTTTGGAGAAAAAAATTACAATCTTCATGTGAATGAAATTATATAAATATATACATTTTCTGTCCCTATATCTTCGATTTTGTGATCATTCTAAATGCATTTTAACAGACTGAATCACCCAGTGAAAGAAAGCACAAATGCGCGCGCACACTAGTCTAAGACGTCACACTCACAGCACTCTAGGAGTGTTTTGTTTGGTTTTTGGCAAAATACTGATAATGTCAAATCGCACCGTTAAAACAACAATGACGATATTATCGCAGACGATATATTTCGCACACCCCGCACCACTATCTTTTTGTCTAATTCGTGCAAAAACTTTTGCTAAAACTGTCAAAGCTTCATTTTAACCATGATGCAAGTATTTAGCTACTTTACATCTACATGCTCGCGAGGGGTTGATGTGGAGATTTTATAAGCTGCTAGTTTGGTCTCCCTATGCAAACATGGTTTACACGGCATAATAGAGCATACACATGGCCAGGGGTTCACTTCATTTCCTTCGAGTTCAACTTCAACAGAATTCGATGGGGATTATTTTCAGCTCGGTCTGCACCACTAACGCCGGTCTTGTCCATCTGCATCTTTCATTGCGATTTTAGCACCAGTTTGTTCTCCTGCCCATTATTTACTGCAGTAGTTTCCAGGGAGCGATTTTTTATTATTATTTTTTTTATTCAGTAATCAATGTGTTTTAAAATGTAGGGAAGTACAATACTTCAAACAAAATATATCCTACTTAAGTAAAAGTAAAATGACAGATTATAAAAATTACTTTAAAAAGTAAGTTGCCTACACAAAAAAAGCTACTCAATTACAGTAACGCGAGTAAATGTAATTTGCTACTTTCCACCTCTGACAGACAGACATATAGACAGTTAGTTAGTTAGTTGGATAATTAGTTAGTTGTTAGTTGAACAGATGTATGGATAAATAGTCAGACAGATGAATAAATGCAATAAATTATATAATTAAATATAAAGTATTGGTGGAATAAACTGCAAGAAACTGTGTATTAAATGCTTGAAAACTAATAGATGATTCCCTTGCACACAGTCACTGACAAAAGCAACTGAGATGCATTTACTTTAATGCCTTTGGCAAACGGTTTTTATCCAAAGCCACTTGCGTTGAAGGTATAGATTTAATCCGCTCAAACATTCCCCAGGCATCAAACCCATGTTTTTGGCGCTGTTTGCCTCAGGCTGTTTGAGCTACAGGAACACTACAGCATCTGATGCTGCCTTTTTGAGCACAACCAAAGCCAGTAAGGGGCAAAAGAAGGTCAGAGTCAGCATATTTTAGTAAAGCTTTTATGCAAGATTGTATCTTCACAGAATTTGGAGACACAAAGTGCCTTCAAGGGTTTCTATGTGTTTTTATTTGTAATGTTTTATGGAATAGCATGCAGAAAATGTTCCTACTACCTGACACAAATCACACCTGCCTCTCTGACAGCCATAGACTTTGTAAACAACCACATCAAAGAATCTGACCACTATTTTTTAGTCAGCCAGAAGAATTTGAGCTGTCTGTCATTTTGAATTTAAAGGGAAAGTTCACCCAAAATGTAAATTCTGTCATTTAAAAACTCGTATGACTTTTTTTTTTTCTCTCTCTCTGAGGAACAAAAGAAGTTTTTCGGTTTTGGTGAACAATTTAAGATGGCTTAAAACTTGCACAGATCATCCAGAAAGCTACAATTTGGTTTCATAAATACATACAAAACATTTCATGCTGTTTAATATGTATACAGATCCAGAGGATCAGATCCAGTCAAGTCCAAAGAAATTGTTATGAATGGCAGTCAGAAGTGAAAGACCTGAGTCTGTGTAATCTCCTCAGAGCTAATAGAAAAACTCAAAGGCTCAGATATGAAAAGGTCAGGTCCTGTGGGACACAGAGAATGTATTTCCAGAGCTCACTGAAGTGTGGAGAGTGATAGCAGACTTATCACAGTGAGGGCTTGGATGGCCTTTGTTTCTGAGGGTCATGGGTAGCCCAGGCCTGATCACTGGCTCTGGAATTTATGAATATCATCAGAGGAGTGGCGATGTTCACACGCCTTTGAACTTGAGCTCCAAAACACTGTCTTTCGCTGACTACTCGTTTCTGTGGTGTTATTGCAGCAGCTGGGGTTTCTGTTTTTATAATTATCAATATCAAGAAGGGCAATTACATAGGATGTTTTTTGTTAATATAAAGGGATAGAAAATTCTGTCATCATTTACTCGCACTCATAATGTCATTATAAACTCATATTTTTTTTCTGTGGAACATAAAAGGAGATATTTTGAAGTATGCTAACGCTGCTACATATACAAAAAATATACAAAAAGCACCATGAATGTATAATAAATGCAGTCCATATAATTAGTGTTATGTTTTGTGTTTATAAGTAAAAACAGTAATATTGTGAAATGTTATTACCATTTAAAGTAGCTGTTTTTTTGTAGTAAATATATTATGTAATTTATTCCTGTGATGTAAAGCTGAATTTTTCAGCCTCATTACTCCAGTCAGTCAGTGTCACATGATCCTTCAGAAATCATTCTATTCTGATTTACTGCTCAAGAAACATTATTATTAACAATGTTGAAAATGGTTATTCAACTTTTTTGATACAGTTTTAATGTTTGATACATTTAATACAATACTTTTTACAGGATTCTTTGAGGAAAGTTCAAGATAACAGCATTTTTTGAAATAGAAATCTCCTGTAACAATTTAAAAGTATAAAAACATTCAACGTATTCAACTTTTTTGATACATTTTGGATGCATCTGATACAAAAAAAAAATAAATAAAAAATTCAGGACTCTTTGAGGAATAGAAAGTTGAAGAGAATACCAATTTTAGAAATAGAAATATATATAAAAAAAAAAAACGTATAGCTAGCTAGCTAGATAGATAGATAGATAGATAGATAGATAGATAGATAGATAGATAGATAGATAGATAGATAGATAGATAGATAGATAGATAGATAGCACAATAGATAACACAACATGTACGTTATATTGTGGCCAAAACAACCATATTTCAGGATCTTGATTTAAAACCTCTTTAAAACATGGAAAAACATCACATTAATCTGGGAATGGGAATAAGCTTTCATAGGAAGCTCTCACCTTAGTGTTGTTTGAATCACAGATGCAGTGCTTTGGCAGGCCGTGGATCATCATCTCATTAAAAGCAACAGAAGCATCAGGGACATGCTTACGCTGTCCAGACCACAAATAACTCTGGCATGGCGATGTGGAATCTTTTCACTATGATCCAGATTGCCGTAAACAGCTTTTGTCAACAGTGCGAGTAGGCACAGTTAGAGGCTATCAGAGAAACACTCGCATATGTTTTCACAGGGCTGGCTGACTTACAGATATTACATATTATGTGGGATGAGTGGAGCCTTATAACATTACACAAACATGAGTTTCACCTGTTTACAGTAAAAAGAAGAACTGACTCATGAATAAATCAAACATTATTGAATTTACCAACGTCAAAGCATGTATTATGTTGAATAGAATTCTGTGGTAGAAATTATTATTATTATTATTTTTTTTTTTTGGAATCACAGTTAGATTGTTATGCATGCAAAAAACAAACAATTGAATAAAATGTAATTAAATGGCAGAAAAATATCCGGTTACAATGTTTACCCTGATTTTCCTCTATTGTAGTCAGGGCTATTATAGTTAACAAATACAATACAATAGAATAAAATGTTATGATAAATTAAACATTAATTATATATATACGTCTATATATATATATATATACATACATACATACATTATATATATATATATATATATATATATTAATACTTTAAAACTAAAATAAAACAGAAAATATATATTTTTTAATTCAAACAATTAACAAACAAACAAACAAAAAAACTATGATCGTATCTCAATGATACTAAAATAACTCTGGCTCTGCTGCACAAAGTACTGTAAAAACAACCTTGATGGTGCAAAAAATATGGCTATTGTAGAAAACAGGCATAATTTGTTTAAACATTTCATAAATATTGAACTTGTTTGTGATTATTTCAACCTTTGTTTAGCTATTATAAGAAAAGGTAAAAATGAAAAGGAAGTAAAATAAAACGATTAAGGCATAATAAAAATCAGTTTTAATAAAAAAAACCTAAATCATAAAATTATCATAAAATCATCTTATTGACTATTTCATTTACATTGGTTGTTGTTTGCTATTTGTATAGTTTTCAGTTTCTTAAATATTTTTCATACTTTTTTAAACAAAAATCCTGTTTACTTCTATATTTCAAAGTAAAAATATTTGTATATATTACTTGATGTACTTTACTGCACGAAGTACCTCTTTTTTTTAGCAGGGCCCCAAAACACAGTTTTATTGTATCATATATCCTTTTCCAGTGTTTTATTCACCAGCTTCTGTCCTCAATAAAACAGAATCGTAAAAATTGACTGTTTGTTATTCTGACTTGTGTAAAGACATCCTTTGCCCAAATGAAAAGCTGTGAATTATAAATAACGGCGGGGAAATGTGTGTTTTCTGTGACAGCCTGTAACTGTGACAACATCATCTGAACCACGCTCTTGTTGATGCACAGTGTTTGCATGTACCCCCCACAGGTTTCCTGGGATCTGTATCAACTGAAGACGTCCTCTGAGGGCTTCGTAATAAAGTGACCTTTCCACGCCACTGTTCACACACCTCATTGACCTCATTTCCTCCTGTCACTGAGGGCCATTTAGTAAATGCAAAGAAACTTTTCTCACTTGAAGTATGGTATTGCAGTAACATGCTTAATGAGGCTGTAAAATTACATATTTTACTAAAGCACCCTGCTGCTGAATGTACATTAATAACCTAAATACATTTCTAATTGTATCTTTTCAATTTTTGTGTTTAGAGCGTGACATACTCTCAAATTAAAGTCCTCGATGGACACAGCCAGTGATTCGAGGCTAATTTGGACTTAAATATTCCATGACAGTTAAACACTTCAACGGGTCTTCCGGCGATAATCAATGGTCTTTTTCAAAGAAAATTCAATCTTCTTCTTAAAGTGGGAGGCATTGTTGGATTACAGACTGCATGCCACAAACTCTTCGATTGAACTTTAAAATCTCGGTCCACACCATCCCAACAGCGCACAACTGTCATACATATTAAGAGTCTCAATTTATTTGTGAAGAGCAAGCTCAGGAAGTCTATATTATCCGAAGGAGGATTTTGATGAATTCTCTACGAGCTACGTGGAGAGCCTGAGCAGATGTTCTGCTCCTATGAGGGTAAACAGTGTTTGTACGGCGTGAAATGAATGCCAAGACTCTTAATCGAGTTAAAAAGGGAAGAAAACACATTAAATTAAACCAATGGAGAACTGTGGGTTCACTCAAGGTAATAAGACAGCGAGAGAGAGATGAAGAAAAATTTGGCTGACAGAAACCCATTATGTCAGTTTTCAGAGCAATTGGTTTTTTTTTTTTATGCTGGTTAAAGTCTCGTCACATCCCTACAGCAATCACTAGTTAAGTGGTTTAAATGAATTTATATTGTTTGTGGAAGGCGTAGGACCGTAAAATGTTTGGCCTATCAGATTATTCGGTCCGAAAATTCAGATAGACTGTCCTACCTGCCTGTCAAAAAAAAGGTAGGTAATTTGCTCTGTAACTTTTACTGAGGTTGTGTGAGAAATGCACAGTTGTGATTCGTTGGGATGGGACTAAGATAACAAAATTTTCCCAGCCTCCTCAGGGAACACTACTCCCCTCTGAACAGCGATTTTGTTGATGGCAACTGAAAAACCTCTGATGCTGGTCAAGATAAACCATGTTGACTAGTGTTGAGAAGTACATTATTTAAAGTCATTATGTAATAGAAAGGGTTGGATCAGAGGTCAGGGGTCACGGATCATGGGTCACAGTAGCTACTGAAAGTGTGGGTCTACCTTTGGTGCAGTACATGCATGGGAAAAAAGATTACCTACAATCTTTACTTAATATTTTTATGATTAAAGAAAAAGAAGGGTATATACAAATGTATTTGTTTACTTATTTTATAACTGACATGTTTTATCCACTGCCTTTTATAGAGACAACCCTTCATTTTACATTAAAAAAACGATAATTTATTATTAGTCAGGAATATTTTATATCACAAAATCTATAA
Source organism: Barbus barbus (assembly GCF_936440315.1). Lineage (NCBI taxonomy): Eukaryota > Metazoa > Chordata > Actinopteri > Cypriniformes > Cyprinidae > Barbus > Barbus barbus. The sequence continues at coordinate 16,053,404 of NC_136723.1, forward strand.
TAATATAATGGGGCTAATGGGATCCGGCCGTAGTAGCCAGGTTGAGACCAAGGCCACGAAGGCTGGCCCGCCAGGGCTCCCCAGACTGTCTATCTCACCATGGCCCCGGAATTCCCAGCTCCACCCTGACTTCCCGGACTGCATGCTCCACCATGGTGTCCCGAGCTCCCTGCTCCGCCATGGCCTCCCGGAATAGGTCCCGCTCTGGAGCCCGGCCATCCCTGTGTGTGTTACCTGTCCTGAGGGGCCTCCAGAGTGCCCACCACCCCTCCCTGTTGGATGTAAGGAGGCGTGTGGATGCACCTTCTGGGAGGGGGGAGTAATGTCAGGCTTGTGTTTATGTTGTGTTGTGTTGTGTTTTGCTCCCCTTTACCGTGTTCTCCCATGTGTTTTGCCCATATTTGGTTGTTCCTGTTCTTGTTTAGTTAATTGATTTATCCCCTGCACCTGTGTTTGTTAATCATCCTGTGTACTTAAGTTCCTGTCTGTTCAATTCTGTTTTGTTGGGTCTACTCGTTACATTCCCTGTGTTTCTTTGATTTATGTTCAAGCCTTCATGTTGGATTATCCCTGTGTTTCATCATTAAAGACAGTTTAAGTTATTTCATGTCTCCTGCGTTCTCCTTGCGCCCACGTTACATGACAATAATATGAACCACTATTAATAATTGAGCACCAATAATAGTTGATACAAATTGAGCAGCAAATCAGCATATTAGAATGATTTCTAAAAGATCATGTGACACTAAAGACTGAGTAATGATGCTGAAAATTCGGCATTGTTATCACAGGAATAAATTACAATTTGGATTATATTACAATAGAAAGCAGTGTATTTAAATTTTAATAATATTTTTGAATTTTTGCTGTATTTTTTTTTACTAAATAAATGCAGTCTTGTTTTTTTTGAAAAAAAAAACCCAAACATTCTTAATAATCCTAATAATTCCAAACCTTTTAACGGTATCTTATGAAAGCATTTTTAAGCTTTTGAGCACACAGAAAAACCCCTTAAAGTAAAAGCCATATATATTCACTTTTTACAATGCAGTGTGTGAGGCACTGCCGACAGAAAGATGCTTTAGCATAGCAGACTTTGAACACAGTGCTTTTGCAAATGACCATTGACAAGACAAAGGCATCCATCATGTGAACTCCACTCAGGGGTTTCGACAAAAAGGGAGAAAAAAAGCATTTGAGGCAGCAAACGGAATTTTATCCTTGTGAAGAGAGCCATTCATCAAACATTACAAGTGGCACCCCAGAGATGCAGAGACGTTAAAGCTGAGAGCTGGAATATTGCTTGAATCCTCCCTCCACAAGATTTCTGCACCTCATAACAAACCACTGAAATGTCCTTATTACATTATGTATTACGATTTTAAATCAGCCGATAACTCAGGCTGCTGCACTCTTATAAGCAAACCTAATGGACTCTTCAGGCCCTCTAACTCTTGCTCCGGCTGATTGTGGAGCTCTTGATGGATCCGCCAAACCTCCATCTCCTCCAAAAGTGTTTTTTTTTTTTTTTTTTGCTGTGTTTAATCCCAGATCAAAGCTCACGGAAAAAAAATGTTGGTTTTTCAGGGCTAATGGTGCGACTTTTTTTCTGATGTCACAAGTGGACTGTTTCTCTTTATCTGCTTTCTGCAGGTGAGCTCATAGTCTTCTCTGATGAAGGCGGTAGTGCTGCTGTATTAGGACATCACTGCATTTGAAGAATGGGGACTGAACACTTATGTGCTGTTTGATGTCTTTTTCCTTCCCTCTGGGCCATGTTCAAGGATTCTGAGAAGTGGAAAAATGTCTGCCACACTCAAACATCTGGATAACAGTGAAATGCCTCACCTTTAATTCGATATGACGTAGTCATATGTAAGAGGACATTTTTATTAAGCTTAATTATTTATCTGGGAATTAGCATGACTTTCATTATCTCACTACAGGATTGCTGAAGTGTCCAATTTTAAAGTTTTTTATTTCCCAATGTAAGATTTAAAACATTCTGTCAGACAAATTATATATAAACCTAAAATATTATTAATATTTAATAATAGTATATAATATTATTAATTTCATTAATAAATAAAATATATCTACACTGTAAAAAAATGAAAAATAATTTTGGCAGGCGTGGTTGCCTGAATGATTTTGTAAAAAATACAGAAGAACTGTAAACACATTTACGGCCCAAAACTGTAAATTTTACTGCATAAACTTTTATACAAATTTCAAACAAGAAATTTTGAACAAGTAAATTTAACAACACATACTGCTATTAAAACCTGTTCAGTACCTTTAACATACTGACAACCACTATAATAATGCAGGTAGTAAAAGAGAAAGCAATATAAAGTAGCTTCATCACAAGCAGAAGTATAAACTTATACAGAAAAGGTGCACAGAGTCATTCATGCAAACACAAAACACCATCATGTTAACACACATGATACTTAAATAAAGCAAAAAACTTTCATTAAACAACAGAAGATGTGACATAAAGCCCAAATGTACATAACTGATAACAAAAACTATTAAAAAACATGATTATTTAAACAAAATACTTTCAAATGTGGAGTGTCACGCAGGGAATTCTGGGAATGTCAGTTTACAGTTTTTGACTGTAAATGATACATTGATTTGTTCTTTTTTACTTCTAAAAGCTGTACAATTAACATCATTTTACTGTAAAATTACATGAAATGTCTGGTTATATCTTTTACAGTTCTTCCCTGTATACAGTACGGGAATTTATTGTTAACTGTTTAAATTGTTAAATCTACTGCATAGATTATTTTATTTTATTTAACTTATGTAGACCCTCTGAAAAAGAGAGCGAGTCCCTGTACCTTCTAGTCTGTGCTTACGTCATCAAGACCTGGGGGCTGTTTCATAAAACAAGTTTACCGAACAAGCCAGGCTTATTTCAGTTAGTCTGATCAATTGACAATAAGTCAGACTGGCTTATCTGGTAAACCTGTTTTATGAAACAGGCCCCTGAAGGGTTTGTCTTCTTCCATGTTTGTTTTGTTTTTATTTGCATGTCTTTAGTTGAACCCTACAGTGAGGAGTTCACATCTGTTCCTGTTCCATTTAGGATACACCTTCCCAAACACATGCACAGTGTAAATGATACACTCAATTATGAGCTGGAAAAACACACAGGCAAAGTTGAACATACTCTTTCTATTGCTGCAGTATGTAGCATGTACTATGTGTAAGATGCATATTTTGTACAGTGTATAGATGCATATTTTATGTATGCACTGAATAAGTTTAATATATAATTGAGATACTATAATAGTTTTTATTCATATTTGGAATTATTGTTTATTTTTCCATTTTCTATTTTAATTTAAATGTTAGTTAAAATTATAGTATTTACAGGTACATCTAAAAAAATTTTAATATCGTGAAAAAGGTCAATATTTTTGTCACTCATTTCAGAAAGTGAAACACATATATTATATAGATTCATTACACATATAGTGAAATATTTTAAGCCTTTATTTCTTGAAATTTTGATGATTATGGCTTACAGATAATGAAAACCCAATATTAAGTGTCTCAGAAAATTAGAATATTACATAAGATCAATAAAAAAAGGATATTTTAAACAGAAATGTCAGGCTTCTGAAAAGTATGTTCATTTCTATGCACTCAATACTTGGTTGGGCCTCCTTTTGCATGAATTACTGCATCAATGCGGCGTAGCATGGAGTCAATCAGCCTGTGGCACTGCTCAGGTGTAATGGAAGCCCAGGTTACTTTGATAGCGGCCTTCAGATCTTCTGCAGTGTTGGGTCTGGTGTCTCTCATCTTCCTCTTGACAATACCCCATAGATTCTTTAAGGGGTTCAGGTCAGGCGAGTTTGCTGGCCAATCAAGCACAGTAACACTATGGTCATTGAACCAGCTTTTTGTACCTTTGGCAGTGTGGGCAGGTGCCGAGTCCTGCTGAAAAATTAAATCAGCATCTCCATAAAGCTTGTCAGCAGAAGAAAGCATGAAGTGCTCTAAAATTTCCTGGTAGATGGCTGCGTTGACTGTGGACTTCAGAAAACACAGTGGACCAACACCAGCAGATGACATGGCAGCCCAAATCATCACTGACTATGGAAACTTCACTAGACTTCAAGCAACATGGATTCTGTGGACTCTTCCTCCAGACTCCAGACCTTGATTTCCAAATGAAATGCAAAATTTACTTTCATCTGAAAAGAGGACTTTGGACCACTGAGCAACAGTCCAGTTCTTTTTCTCCACAGCCCATGTAAGATGCTTCTGACGTTGTCTCTGGTTCAGAAGTGGCTTGGTAGCCCTTTTCCTGAAGATGTCTGAGCGTGGTGACTCTTGATGCACTGACTCCAGCTTCAGTCTACTCCTTGTGAAGCTCTCTCAAGTGTTTGAATCAGCTTTGCTTGACAGTATTCTCATGCTTGCGGTCATCCCTGTTGCTTGTGCACCTTTTCCTACACAAATTCTTCCTTCCAGTCAATTTTGCATTTAATATGCTTTGATACAGCACTCTGTAAACAACCACACCTTTCAGTAATGACCCTCTGTGACTTACCCTCTTTGTGGAGGGCGTCAATGATTGTCTTTTGGACTGTTGACAAGTCAGCAGTCTTCCCCATTATTGTGGTTTCAAAGAACAAGAGATAACCGGAATTTATACTGTAGGGATGGCCATTAATTGAAACTCAAATGTAAATATTCTAATATTTTGAGACACTGATTTTTGACTTTCATGAGTTGTAAGCTCTAATCATCAGAATTAAAACAAAAAACCTTTGAAATGTTTTACTTTACATGTAATGAATCTAAAATATATGAAAATTTCACTTTTTGAAATAAGTTACAAGAAAAAATGAACTTTTTCAAGATATTCTAATTTTTTTGAGATACATAGAGTTTTTGTCATTTTAGTTATTTTTATTTCAGTTGTAATTTTAGTTATCATCAAGTTAAAGTAAATAAAAATGGGAAACGCTACCTTGGCAAGTACATTATTTAATTTCAAGTAATAAATACATTTAAATTCAAGTAATTATTATTATTTATTTTTTAGTTAACTATTTACATCCTGTCAGAATATATCTGTTTTTTCTGGTAACAGAACAAGTCAGCAAAATTGTCTAATACCCAAAACCTATTAACAGCAAGTCTTGTATGGTACCCAAAACTGTATTACCAGTCTTCTGTCAGCCAAGAAGTTGACTGAGGAAAGCCAGTGAAGAGCAGAAGCAGGAGATAATGATGATGACAAAATAGGAGCAGAGGTTAATGAATAGTCTTAGTTGCATATGTTTCAATGCTCAGACTTTGTCTGATTATAAATGAATGAATACATTAATGAAAAGTAAATGAATATAAAAGAAATGAAAACATAACAAAAATGTATGGTTGCTCTCGAAGGAAAAAGCACACAGTTTGCATATGAGGATCCTTAGATCCTTCAGTGCTAAATGACTTTATTTCCTAGATGACAACCTGATAACTTTGTCACTAAACCATGTGAAAAAACTGTAGCATTAGGCCTACTGTTTGAAATCTTATACTGTTTGCCAGATCAAACTCTCACACAAATTCAAAACGTTCTGATTGATTTGCCCAGTAGGAGCTGTTTAATGTGTGCACCATGAGGTAATAAATAATGCTACAGGCCACTTAACATCAGACGCATTGGGCAACAGAGTACAGGTTAGTAGTAAGAGTTTAGTTCCCAAAATCAACTGAAAACATGTACAGCATCATGTGTACTAGACATCACTTGTCAATTTTAAATAAACATTTGTGACTTTTACTTAATACTTATATTTATTATATGATCAACATTGAGAAAGGAAAGTCAGAACCTTTGCTTGCCTGTTGTCTTTTGTTTGTTTTTTTTGTTCATGTTTTATGTCAGACAGTTATAGAGGCAGTAGCTCTGAAATCCCGGTGAGATGCCTTGCTGTCTACTTCCTACTGTCAGACAGCTTCTGAGAGAGCTTTATGTGTCAAGGAACCTCATAAGTGACTGATTTGGAACTGTCTACACAGGCGGCAAGTCAGTGAGCCACACAAATAGTGCTCATCAAGCAGAGCCCACAGGAGACTTGCATTCCAATAGAGGTTCATGTTAGCATGTTGCTAAGCAAACAGCATAATGCTCTAACAGGCATAAAAAAACAACAACAAAAAAACAAAAAAATATTTTATGAGGCATAGCTTCTTGTGAAATTAGAATGATAAATAAATAAATGAATAAATGGTTGGTAATGCTAGTTAATGAAAAATAGTTCCAAAGTATTTCTTAATTGTATAAAATATAAAGTATTTCTTAATCTTATAAATATGTTAAATTCAACATTTACTAAGGCATTATTGAATTCAAAAGTGGCATATACTAATATTATTCAAAGGACCTGAGCTAACATAATGTATTTTTTATTAACTAATATATAAAAAAATAAGATTAAGAAATATTGTAACAAATGTATTACTCTTTGCTAATGTTAGTTAATGCATTAATTAATGTTAACTAAAAGGACCTTATTGTACAGTGTTACTAACTAACTAACTAACTAAGCAAGCAAGCAGGCAAGCCTATGGTCTTAGCTGGTTTAGGATGGTCTGGCTGGTCTGCAAGGGTTCAAAACCCCTCTAAAACCAGCAAACAAGCCAGTCATTGGAAATATGTGCCTCTACCTACATTTATGCGAAATTTAAAAAGACGTACCTATACACTCTTAAAAATAAAGGTGCTTAAAAGGTTCTTTACAGCGATGTCATAGAAGAACCATTTTTGGTTCCACAATGAACCATCTCTTTCTTACCTTTTTATAATCTGAAGAACCTTTTTTCACAACAAAGAACCTTTTGTGAAACAGAAAGGTTCTCTAGATGTTTAAGGTTCTTTTTGGAACCATTTATACAAAAAAGGTTCTTCTATGGCATCGTGAGGCACGTTTATTTTTAAGAGTGTACACACAAATTGCTGCAGTTTCCAGTTGAAATGAACACTAGAGGTAGTAAAATTGCAACTTTTATTCATTTTATTCCTAAAAAATAAATAAAAAATTAATAAATGTGAAATTAAATAAACAGGTGAAGAAAATACACTATATACAGGTATTAAAAGAAATAAAAGATGTACAAAAACAAATGGCAAACGCACAGCAAAATTAACTGTTTTGAAAAGAAGAGGAGATGCTATTACAATTTATTTTATATAAAATTAATTGTAAAAGCATCTCCTCTTCTTTTCAAAACAGTTTGAAGACGTCTGGGCATTGAGGTTATGCGTTTCTGGAGTTTTGGTGTTGGAATTTGGTCCAATTCTTGCCTGATATATGTTTCCAGCTGATGAAGAGTTTGTGGTCGTCTTTGGCGTATTTTTCATTTAATGATGCACCAAATGTTCTCTATAGGTGAAAGTTCTGGACGGCAGGCAGGCCAATTCAGCACCCGGACTCTTCTACTATGAAGCCATGCTGTTGTAATAGCTGCAGTATGTGTTTTTGCATTGTCCTGCTGAAATACACAAGGCCTTCCCTGAAATAGACGTTGTCTGGAGGGGAGCATATGTTGCTCTAAAACCTTTATATACCTTTCAGCATTCATTATGCCTTCAAAAACATGCAAGCTGCCCATACCGTATGCACTTATGCACCCCCATACCATCAGAGATGCTGGCTTTTGAACTGAACGCTGATAACACGCTGGAAGGTCTCCCTACTCTTTAGCCCGGAGGACACGGCATGCGTGATTTCCAATAAGAATGTCAGATTTGGACTCATCTGACCATAGAACAATTTTCCACTTTGAAACAATCCATTTTAAATGAGCCTTGGCCCACAGGACACGACGGGGCGTCTGGAAGTATTCCTGGGCCCATTTAGTAATGTCAATGACAGAATCATGCCGATGAGTGATGCAGTATCGTCTGAGGGCCACAAGACCATAGGCATTCAACCAAGGTCTTCAGTCTTGTCCCTTATGCTCAGAGATTTCTCCAGTTTCTGTGAATCTTTGATGATGTTATGCACTGTAGATGATGAGATTTGCAAAGCTTTTGCAATCTGATGTTGAGGAATGTGGCTTTTAAAGTATTCCACAACCTTTTTATGCACTCTTTCACAGATTGGACAGCCTCTGCCCATCTTTACTTCTGAGAGACTCTCTAAGACATCCATTTTTATAGCTAATCATGTTACATACCAGATGTCAATGAACTTATTTAGTTGCTAGATGTTCTCCCAGCTGAATCTTTTCAAAATTTATTGCTTTTTCAGCCATTTGTTGCTCCCGTGCCAACTTTTTGAGACCTTTTTAAGACCTTTTGAGAACTTAAAAAAAAAGAAAAAAAAAGAAGATATATATATGATCATATTGAGATTATATTTAAGGGGAAGTCGTAGCCTAATGGTTAGAGAGTCGGACTCGTAATCCAAAGGTTGCGAGTTCAAGTCTCAGGCCAGCAGGGATTGTAGGTGGGGGGAGTGAATGTCCAGCGCTCTCTCCACCCTCAATACCATGACTGAGGTGCCCTTGAGCAAGGCTCCGAGCCCCCAATTGTTCCCCGGGCGCCGCAGCATAAATGGCTGCCCATTGCTCTGGGTGTGTGTTCGCGGTGTGTGTGTGTTCACTGCTGTGTGTGTGCACTTTGGATGGGTTCAGTGCAGAGCACAAATTCCGAGCATGGGTCATCATTGGCTGTATTGTCTAAAGCAGTGGTTCCCAACCTGGGGGTCACTAAAGATTTACAAGGGGTCGCCAAGCTCACTCTAGTTTGACCACAAGATGAAATTCCCGACAATGAATATAAATGAATTAGAGGTGTGCGATATGACGATTTTGGATCGTGGATGATAAAAATGTCTCCACGATCTGCTTTTGAAGAAATATTGTAGTATCGTGCTACAGCACACATTATGTCAAATACAGTTCTGGCGCCTCCGTCTCTATATACTGTACAACACGACATCCAGCAGTAGAGTTACTCTGACAGGACACTGCACTTACCCACGTTTGCAAAAGTACATTATTTGCATACAAGCCTTGCTGGTTAAATGTTTAATTCGCGCGCTGCTCTGACGTGTGCTTTTTCTGAGCGCATACACCTGAAGCACGCGCACTAAAAAGCCTGTTTAACAGCGCCGGATTACTCAACCCAAGGTTTACATACAGACTCAGTTGGTTATCTCTAAAATGAAAGTAAATAGTTAAGAGAGAAACGGATGCGTGCCTGTACTGTATATTAGATGCGTGCAGGTCTTAAAGGGACAGGACACTAAACATGCTGTCGTCTGTCATTAAAGGGATAGTTCACCCTAAAATTTCTTTTTAATTTCTGTCATTATTTACTCACTCACATGTTGTCCCAAACTATTAAATATTAATCTATTAATTTCTTGTGCTGAACCCAAAATAAGATATTTTGAAGAATGAGGGTAACCAAACAGTTGCTGGTCCACAATGACTTTGATAGTAGGAAAGAAAAATCCTATGGAAGCCACTGTGGATCAGCAACTGTTTGGTTTTCCACCTTCTTCAAAATAGCATTTATGTTCAGCAGAAGAAAGAAACTCATGCAGGTTTAAAACAACTTTTGAGTAAATTATGGTATAAAAATAAAACATTATGACAGAATTGACAGACAGATGACAGAATATTTATTTTTGGGGGAACTATTCATTTAACGTTAACAAAACAACAAAACACAAAGAGAAAAATCACTCACTATTCTTGACTGAAAAACTTTAATACAGTTGCTTTAGGAATCAGTCTATGTAGCGTTTTATTTTTATATTTGTTCATTCAATTTTAAAAAAAAATCGTGATATGATATTTTTTCCATATCGCCCACCCCTAGAATGAATTATATGACTGTATCTTTGAATATAATTTTAATACATCCTCAGAAAAAATGTCCATGGTATTTTCTTCTCATCTTATGTCCATATACTGCCTAATAAAATTATTAGTTCAGCTGCTTTGTTTACAGCAGTTACTGGGCAAACATCTCTCTGTTCCATAAGCGCCCCCTGCTGTCTGAAAGGGGATTTATATTAAAAAAAGGTTGGGAACCACTGGTCTAAAGGTATGGCCATGCAACCCACCAATAATATAAGGTCATCCAGCAGTACAATGAGTAAAAGAGTCCAACCACAGCAAGGTATTTCAAAAGGCAGCATAATGTTGCTGCTTACTTGACTGAAGAGGCTTTGCACTGGGAACATGCCTCAAATGCTGCTGTTGACTCTCTTCAAAACGGCACCTTGGGAAACTACTTCAAAAGGCTACACTTTGGTGTCATTTTCCACTTTTCCTTCTTAATTATAGTGACAATTTTAATCAATCAATGTGCTTCCACAAGAATGACCAAATTAAACCTCCGCTGTTTACACTGAAAATGCCACTTCAACTCATTTTCTCACATGCCAAAACAATTCTCCCATAAAGAGAGGCCAGTAAAAGAGGGAGGATGAGCTGTAGAAATGGAGGGAGATTCTCAGCAGTGTTGTGTCTTTGTGCAAGCTCCACTTGTTTCATGTTAAGAAGATTCTGACAGAAACAGACAGATGGATGTGAAGTATCAGAGGGAGAGAAAACGAGGTCAAAAAGAAACTCAACAGGAAATGGAACAGAGGCCAGGATATCACAGAGCCAAACATTCTCAATAAAACATCACTCATCAATTGCTCACTTCATGTTTGCTTTAGCGGCATGAGAGACTTACATGAAAGCTTTGGGTATGAGAAATGAAATGCAGATCAAAAGAGACACTGAAATTGACCAGTGAATCTTGTGCATATAGTGCTAGCATTTTCAAGTGGATATACATACTAAATGTGATTAGATTTTAGATTAAAATCATGTTTATAAAAAAAACAAAAACATGCTTAACGAAGCAAATCCTGTTTAATTTTGTAATGTGATATATTTCACAGTGAAAAATATATGCCAGAACTTTATTTGATCCTTTGGGATTGATTTGGAAGAATTGTTCTTGATTTTAAATGTCATTTAAGATGAAGGGTAATCTTTAAAAAAACGGTAAAATAGGTAGAGACAATTAAATCCACTATTAGATGAAATATTAAAAGTAATGACAGATAACTGATATGGTGCCAATGTATTATTATGCATGCCTATAGATATTATTAATCAATATCTCACAATCACTGGAGAGTTTGATATCGATGTAGTTCAATGAACAAGTTAAGTTAATTAAGTAACTGCATCACTGAGCAATACATTATAGTGAATCATTGGCTTTCCATTTCCTTTCAAATTGCGCAAATTGAAATTGCAAAATGAAAATATGCCCAATGGGAACACGTGAATTTCTCAAAAACTCTCATATATTGCAAAACAAGTTTTTGTGTTCACATGAGGCGGTTTTCCAGGCAATTTGAAAAATTAATATTTTGCAAAACTGCAATGGAATCCTTTTGTTCACATTTACAGGTCACCTGGTGTACGTAAAACTCACACGATAATCCCTTAATGTGCTCAAAACCTAAAAAAATACCTCATATGTGGCCGCTTACACTAGCATAGATTACACAATGCTTATATAAGAGGCTTTCCGCATAGTTGCATAACATCGGTTAATGGAAATGCTTTTATCAACATTTATAAATTATCACAAAAGTTTTGCGCAAATCTATAATGGACATACACCTATTGTCTTCAAACAAACTGATTCAGTTAATGATTCATTAATCACCTAGAATGAAAGTCCTTACTTTCCTTTCTGAATGAATCACATTTCATTTTTAAATGAATCAATTAAGTGAATCACACAAAAGACAGTCCCTTGTTTCGTTCCTCAATGAATCTGTATTTTTGAACAAATCAATTTAATTAATACTTCAGTGATCATCTATTAAAACAGTGCTTTGCTTTGTTTCTGAATGAATTATGTTTTTAATGAATTGATTAAATTAATTATTTAAAAGACCGTCCCTTATTTATTTTATTCTGCCTTTTTTGACGAAACGCTTCAGTTAATGACTCAGTGATAACCTATAAAGACAGTCCTTTGTCTAGTTTCTAAATGAGCCATGTTTTTGAATCAATCGTTTGAGTGAATCATTCAAAAAAACTTCCTTTTTCATTCTTGAATGTGTTTTTGAACAAATTGATTTGGTTAATGGCTCAGTGATCACTTATAAAGACAAAAGTATTTTGATTTATTTATTAATGAATCATGTTTTTGAATGAATCAGTCAAAAAACCTTCTTTGTTTCGTTCCTTAATAAAGGGATCAATTCAGTTAATGAACAATAAAGAAATGAAGAAAGACTGAATCATATTTTTAAACGAGGTGCTTATGTGAATCAAAAACTCTTCCTTTGGTTTTTTTTCTTAATTAATCTGTGCTTTTGAATAATTCAATTCAGTTAATGAAGGATCACCTATAAAGAAAGTCCTTTGTTTCTGAATGAATCTGTGTTTTTGAATTATTAATTTTAACGAACGACTCAGTGACTCACTCTCAGAGACACTTGTTGCCATCTACTGGCACATGGACAATTTCATACACCTACATTGGTTCTGTATCCACAGACAAGCAAACTCCTCTATATTCCTATCATAATCTTAGTTCAATCATGACAACTCTCTGAAGATTTTAGCATGGTGATGGATATGACAATGTTAATGTATTTGGTCTTGGCGGAATAGATCTGCTACATTGCTGCTGAATTGCTGCTGCTGTTGATTATAGCTGTAGTTGTAGATTATTGCTGCTGCTGCAAGCAAGCACAGGAACTTGCTACTACTAATGCATATGGCGATACGGTGCCATGAGTATTTAAGACATACTGCTGCTGCACAAATAGCATATAAAGTAACCCTTAGCAGATCTATACAGGTGGAGCTGGGGAAGGTGGAGGGCTTGTGCCAAGTCGTTTAACTCTCTGAATATCATCAGTTACGTTAACAACCCGTCAGCTTGCGCCATCTAGAGTTTCATGACTGAACTGTATTATGTATACACATCTCCACACAGAAAAAAACCCATTGGTGTGTTGTTGTTGAACAGCAGTTTAACTCCAGTGTTTATCTCTCTTTCCTCCTTCAGCACAGCCAGCTAAAGCCATTGATTTTACCTTGAGGGCCAGAGAGGATGAAGGTGGCGTGCGGAGAGCCGAGTGGGTTAGAGTGTTGATGTTTGTATGCAGTATTAGTGGGTGTTGTACTCAAGCATCGCTCTCAAAGCATCTATTGTGCAGTCCACAGCCAGATCAATGAAGACAGACAAGCTCGAGCTGCACATTCTGCACCTGCAGAATAGGGTTATTTAAAAAGTTTGGGGAAATCGCTGGGGAAATTTCGGCTGTTCTAATGCTTTTGTCATTAAATCTTTAAACTGAGGGAAAGGTTCAGTGGTGTATGTGACCAGTCATTGCTGTTGTGTATTTATGAAGATAAATACTGTACGATGAATCCTGCAAGAGAAATTATGAATTTCTCAGTTAAGAGGTGATGTGATTTCAGTCGACCAAGTGACATTCCAATAATAGCTACACTGGATACATTATCTGGAATAAAAATAAACCTTTTCTTTATATAGCAGAGCAATCGTGCCACATCTGTGAATAGTTTCTTTTTTCGCTTTGTCTTTTCATGTATCATATAAACAATAGTTTCAGACAGAATGCCCGAGGGCTGTTCACTAATCTTCTGATATATTGCACTCAAAAATGGCAGCATTGCAAGCTCCAATCTGACTGTCAAGCAACTTTAATCAAGTTTTATCAGTTCTTCAGGAAACAAAGTTACAAATTACCAAGCCGCAATGAGACTTTTGAGTAAGAGCTCATTAACAGGTTTGACGAGTTTGGGTGGTTTGTTTTGTTGAATGGTTCATAGCTGAACTAACAAAGCCAAGGCCGCTTCATTTCCAGGAAACAATAGGATAAGATCCATACTTTGCTGAGAGGTTGAAAAAAGGAATGTGACTGAATCGTTAAAAGATATTCAACAGTTGTGTGAGAATGTTTGTAGCGAGTCAAAAAGAGGCTCTTTCGAATACTCAGTATGAGTTTTGCATATCTGAAACAGGAAATAGTTATTACTTTAAACTTTAGGATGGAATAATCAGACTCTTTGGAAGGCTTTTGAATGCACAAATTCACCCCCTGCAGTTTCTTCACAAACACTAGTTTAAAAACCCTTGATGTGATATAATGTTTAATGCACTTCATGTTGTTACTAACCACGAATATAATATATTTACTTTCTTTTTGTATTTTTATATCAGCGTGGCAAGATTACCTTATTTGAATCAATGTGAGAAACGAGGCAGGTCAAAAGCAGTCTAAAAGTAATAAATAAAATGTGTAATGTAATGGATTCTGTAACTAACTACAATTTTTGTCATGTAATTTGGAATCAATTATAGACTACATTTTGTAAGTAATCTACCAAGCACTGGATCTCAATCAATTTTGCTTCAGGACCTAAAAAAACATGACAATTAACAGTGGTACAGCATCCACAACAGTCCAACATCCACCAGCAGATGCTAACGGGATGCTAACAAGCTAATTTAATCCTTGACCCTTTGGACTGTTCAAAATTGTCGCTTTTTACGTACTGGTCTATTATCGCAGTATCATTAATTACAGACTACCCCTTTCTGTCTAATTTGAGCAGAAAAGCAAATATGTTGCCCAAGACCTAACAGCTTAAGTATGGCTCTGGAAGACTAAAACCGATTCCCATCTTGGAAGGATTGTCCGAAAAGGGTGAGTCCCTCAAAACTCCTGCCAGGAACTCTGGAAATCTGAGTTCCCGTTAGAGGTTGATGCAAACACGTGCCCTGTTATGAATGGGTCAGATAAGTTATCAGCACTGTGTATTTTACCCCCTGATGATACAGCTGAACGTCCCTGCAGGGAAAGTCACCAGCAAACCGAATGTGAAAACGCATACTCATTACCAGAAGGGTGGAAACAAATGACAGTGACTTACATGCGACAGCACATTAATTTGTGATTATTAACAATGGTGGCCATTGTGTGGCAGCATGCTAATTTTGTAGCGTTTCTAATGAGCTGTGACAAAAACTGCAAAACACACAAAAAAAGAACACAAGGAGGAAAGATGAGGGTAATCAGGAAGTGATTATAGTTTGTCACTTAATCACATGTCTCCAAGGGATGTCTCCATGTCTTAATTAAAGTGCCACTGCAACATCATTTCACCTCAGGAGAGAATGGCTGAAAGAATGTGCGTTATCTGCGCATATGGAACTAAAGCTATCAAAAGCTACCGAAAAGGAAAAGTCAAAGACACCTGAATGTATCAGAAAAAAACCCCCAAAAAACATTTCTCTCAACTTCTTTTAAATAAACGTTCCACCAGTAACATTAATGAACTGTTTGTTCAAAGTTAGCTGCTCTTTAATAACGTTATTAAAATGTTAGAACCCAAACGCTATTGCTCACTGAAAATTGTTCTTGAACATTTTAGTTTGACATTAGTGTAATGTTTTTTAAACATTGCTTATTACTACTTGTTTCAGATGGTTCAGAAAAGTAATGTTACCACAACGTTTGCAAAATGCTAAATCAATCATTCTCTCTATTCTCTCTCTCCAATGTTCACATAACCAAAGAAAAATAGTTTTTACAAAATTTTTAAAAACTTGACGTATTAAATGTTCTGAAAACATTAAGGCCCCGTTTACACTAGTGTGTTTTCATTTTAAAACGGCATTTTAGAATGAAAACGATTCTCGTCTACACTGGCGTTTTCTCTGCGTTTCAGAAACGATCTCCGTCTACACAAGACTACACTCTACACAACCAAAAATGCACGTCACATGACCATTCATGCAGGTACAACCATAGATATGTATAGATAGGTTCCCTATTATTTAGATGGCGGAGGCGTCTATGTGCTTGGAGCGGTCGAATGGGGAATCTACACATATCTATGGGTACAACAATGAGCATGATGTTATTGTTTACACAGTCGTCAAGGATATGCAGACCGAATGTGGGCAGCCACGCCATCGTTTTCAAAAATCTCCGTTTTGGTCCGTTTACACTGAAATGCAACCCTGGAGTTTTCGAACTAAAATGGGGTCTGCGGCATTTTCAAAAGTCTCAGTTTTTGACCTCGTAAACGCCAGAGTAGTGTAAACGATAGGCGTAACCGTAGCAAAAGTTATGCGTTTTAAAATGAAAAAGCACTAGTGTTAACAGGGCCTAAAAAATGTCTTAATGGGAACGTTCTTAGTACATAACATTGTTTGCTGGAGTTGCATATGATTCTGAGTCTAAATCATTTAAAAAAAGCTGGCCTACATTAGCAAATAAATAAATAAAAATAAAATTACAATTAATTGCGTTATTTATTATTATTTTATAATGTTCTCTGAGGTTCTGTTAGCATGTTAGCATTATTTTTACATGAAAAAACATAATTTAGAGATAATAGGCTATTATCTATTCTATTTTGACCCTATCTGCAGATCAGCATTCAAGACTCAGAAGTAAATGCCCACTGCTATGACTGGCTAACAGTTTTGCATATTAAAATAATAGACGGACGCTCATGTGATGTACTCTGAAAACAACGTGGGTCATTTAGACTACACTAATGCTCGCGATGCATCCGATGAAGATACTGTGTTAAGCTTAGTCGTGGCCTAATGGTTAGAGAGTCGGACTTGTAATCCAAAGGTTGCGGGTTCGAGTCCCCGGCTGGCAGGGATTGTAGGTGGGGGGAGTGAATGTCCAGCGCTCTCTCCACCCTCAATACCACGACTGAGGTGCCCTTGAGTAAGGCACCGAACCCCCAACTGCTCCCCGGGCGCTGCAGCATAAAAAAATGGCTGCCCACTGCTCCGGGTGTATGTTCACGGTGTGTGTGTTCACTGCTGTGTGTGTGCACGTTGGATGGGTTAAATGCAGAGCACGAATTCCGAGTATGGGTCACCATACTTAGCTGAATGTCACTTCACTCACTCACTTACAGTGAAGGCATTTCAAAAACTTTTTTTTTTCACAAATTGTAATCCTCTGAGACATCTCTGTGGTTTTATTGATGAAGTAATCCTGTGTTTGCATCTCTAGGTTTTCCTCTCCTCCTACTACATGCACAAATCAGTGGGCGGGGCTAATAGCCTAATTTGTGTTTTACTTCATAGTTTAATTAAAAATTTTATAGCTACTCATTTTTTTCATTCTTGTTTTGTAATACCGTTAAATTTAAAGGCTTTGTTGTGGATTAAGGAAAACTAAATAAGCTATATAGTGTTTATAATTTTAAAATTATATTTACTGGTATTTAATATACATATAAATTAATGCCATTGTTTGCAATTATAAGGTTAACGGGTGTTTTTGGAGTAAGATCAATTTCTCTTTCATTAGTTCTGCAAAAGGCGGGTTCGAACTCGGGTCGATCGCGTCAAAAAGCACACTCCTTATCTGCGCCACCAAAACCAATGTTAAATTATAATTTTTTTTTGCAGTGTTGACTATCCCAATCACACATTGGTGGGCAGAGTTAGTGTAAATAGCCTTTGCCAACAAGGCGGGCTATTTGCATTTAGTGTAAATGGACACTCCGGGCAATTTTTTAGTAAGGTCAAAAACAAAGAGCGACTCTAACTAACCTCCTCAGGGAAAACTATAGCCAGAATAGAGCTTAAGACAAATACTTGCGTGACTACACCGAAATAAAAGCAGTGGTGCAGTTAGTTTTTTCTAGAACACTACACCACTTCAGTTTTCTATGCTTGTCTCTGAATCATTTATCATAATATCCGGCCTCTTCTCAAACAAAATGTTCGACTCCCCGCTTTCCGCCAACACATCTGAACAAATCATATTTACTATCTCTAAATCAAACCGACACTTTTAGTGGGAAGCATCTGATGTATTAAAGAATACTCATGCGCTTGCTCACGGCGCTGCCTGTGATTAATCCTGCGTCCCATCGGCACAACCTGGAACTCCCCTAATGTGCTTCTGCTGTCGAAACGTTTTGCAGAGCGAGTCTGTCAGCTTTATGAAGTCGGACTTATTTAATGGAGCTCGCCTGCTGCTGTGTGTCTGTGAGGGGGAAGCGAGGAGTGAGGGATGTGAGACGCGGTCGCTAGCCTTCTATCTGCATCACAAATGACAGGGAAACCCCTTGCTCATGTGTCCATCACTAATCCAAGTTGTCAGCTTGAGTCCCGCCGCAGGACAGAGAGCAAAGCATCTGCAGAGAACATCTGGACAAGAGCAGTATTTAACGGACGCAAATGAGAGGTTGTGTTTATCATGTGTTTCCACAAATGGCAAGCACGCTATTGCTGAGTGACGAATGACTGGCAGCCAGTATTTGGTGTAAACTGTTGGGTTCAAAACAGTAACGACATTCTTGTCTTTCCCTGTACCGGAGACGACACAATGGCGGACTGATGACAGCTCACTCAGGGTGGGTCTGAGGTAAGACGGCCTTGTCAATCAACTACCGTGGGAGCAGCATGTACAGAACTACGTCATTCTGACAGGAATCTCACAACAGCCTGATTTGAGAAAGGGGATTTTAAAATAGGGATTTAAAAAAAAAACACTGGGTGGATTTTTATCATTATAGGATGGATGTGTACACACACTTCCAACACACATTTATGTTCAAACAACTTGTAAAGTGAATTTTGCATCTGTTATTAAGGAAAGTTATCACTTTTATAATCGTGCAATCTGTCCATAGTGGATATAGGTAGCCTATTTTTAATTGTAATCATCCATTCTACAGAAGTACATGGTGTTTAGGCTAAAATCAGACTAAATTTTGGTCATTCTCAATAGATTTTCAACATATATGGCTCGTTTCCACAGAGCGGTATGGGTCAGTACAATACAGTACGGTACGTTTTAGGACCGAACACCCTGATCCAGCTTGTGTTTCCACCGCCAACAGTACCCTTACTTGATAGACGTGGTGTGTAACGATCGACGATAAAGCGCGACAATAAGCACAACTCTGCCTCTTTTATGTCAGTTTTAATGAACAATAATAGCCATTATAAAAGTATAAGTACAAAGTATAAGAGGCTTATATAAGAAGAAATAAAGTCAAAAGCAAACAATTCAGTCAAACGTATGCTACAAAGTCAGCACTGTACTACGGTAAAGTTCAAAATAAATATATAAAGTTAAACATAATTTTGTGCTCAGCCAAAACAATATAACCAGGAACGATATACCCAAAACAAATTGTATCTCATGTTTAATCACTACACAGACATCAGAGCCAGCGGCAAATGTCATAAGGAATTGCCGAGCTAAGGCTGCTCTAAGTGGATACATGAGCACTGAGCGCCCGGTGATCACCTGCATGGAACTCCGAAATCGGCATAGTTAATTTTCCAAATAGGCGCTATCTTTATAAATAAACCGCAGATTTGAGTTTTAAACAACTACATTCTCGCCTGAAAAACTCTTAAAACTACATTTCATGACAGAATAACAGTAATATTTTGAAAATTACACAGGTTTTTGGGCAATGACATTTCACAAGTCCACAATTACAGACAAAAACGCATATTGAAAAACGGCTATTGTTTGTGTGAAAATATAAAATGATTAAATACACTGTTATATTTTTTTGTATTTGCGCACTCTGATGTAAATAAACCCAACACTCATGGACAGCAGGGTGGAACGAGTGAGGGGGAAGCTTTATCCGCTTGTATAACGCA
Source organism: Barbus barbus (assembly GCF_936440315.1). Classification (NCBI taxonomy): domain Eukaryota; kingdom Metazoa; phylum Chordata; class Actinopteri; order Cypriniformes; family Cyprinidae; genus Barbus; species Barbus barbus. The sequence goes on from NC_136723.1 coordinate 16,073,112, forward strand.
AAAGTGATGATTCTAGTCAACCAATCAATGTTCTGCAGTGAGTTTAGCTCCACCCTTTTGGTTCCCTTTGCTGTGCTAGGTACCCCAACGGAAGGGTACCAAAAAAAGTGGTACGGTACGGTTAGCTATTTTAGTACCACTCAAAACTTCTGACAATGGAAACGGACATAATTGCATACCGTAACACACTGTACTGAACCATACCGCTTGGTGGAAATGAGCCAATAGTCATGAGGTATTTCAACATCTGAAGCACAAATCAGATCGGACAAATCTCACAGGCAATTTTTTCAAAAAAAAAAAAGCCTAGTATGAAGACCCTCAATGGGCTGTAAGCAGATTGTATGAAAATTTACTAATGAGATTGAATTCATACAAATCTGACACATGAATTCATCACCAATTTGCCAAAATGTAAAATAATTATGGATTGCCATTAGAGTTTGTTAAATGCCCCACAGCTCTTCATTTGAAATCAGTGTGAAAAGGCTCCTTCAGAAAACCGTAAAAGGAAAGTAAATTGGGTATATTTTGAATTAACACTGTATTTTAAGTTGAAGTGTGTCATATCTGTGCTATTGTCACCAAATGGGGTTGCAAAACTACTTTCTAAAACAGGTTTCCCAGTGGGACACTTTTTCCACCTGAGAATAAAGAATAAATAGGTAAAAGTGAAAGAAAAAAAAAAAAAGAATTCTCAAAAATCAATTGTATTTTAGAAAGAAAAAAAAAAAAAACACGGGGTTAAACATGTTTTGATGATGGGTTTTGTTTCTTACAAACATGCAGGCTTTTGCTTCACAAGATGTTAATTGGTGGACTGGAGTGGTGCGGAATATTGTGATGTTTTTATCAGCTGTTTGGACTCTCATTCTGATGGCACTCATTCACTGCAGAGGATCCATTGGTGAACAAGTGATGAACTTCTCCAAATCTGTTCTGATGAAGAACCAAACTCATTTCCAAGTTGGATGTCCTGAGGCAGAGTATATTTTCATTTTTGGTTGAACTATTCTTTTAACAAATGAATAGCAATTCCTTTTCACCCACCAGGACAGGAGTTGTCTGTATGATTGTCAGGTGAGGTTCAGCTTCAGATGAGATCTCTACATTGGGTAAGCCTAATAATTACAAACATTTTGTTGTTTGTTTGGTCTCATTTAAACATTCAGAAGAAATCGTATACAGTTTTTGAAACATTTATGTAATTTTTGCTCTCTTGAGACACAAAAATAAACATCAGAAAATGAGACTCGCTAAAAAGGAAAGACTCAACCATAAGAAAAAAAAAATCTTTCACCAGCTCAACGAAGCCAATTCTAAAAGCAATAAAAAAGTGATTTTAATGAGAACTGTGCCCCTAGAAATAATGCGTAATGATGCATAATACAACAATCAGATGATATGCTGTACTATTCCAGCTCGAATATTAGAAAACTGAGCTTGAGAGTATTACAGTAGCGAAGACTGTGAAGACCGTACAGAAACAAATTAGGGATCCAATGAATAAATCCACCGTAAAACAATGGGCTGTCTTTTTGCGGATGTTGCGAGTCCATCTTCCAGCTCCGTGGACTTTTGCCTTTGATAGTAATATGAAAGGAAACGTGTGTTCATCTCCACACATTTTTTCCTCTCTTATCTTTGTGAATCACAATTTTAGCAAGCTTCCCACCGCCACAAGGCAGCAACATTTTCCTCACGACAAGAAAGCAACTGGAAGATGGAGTCATTTTAAAACACAGAAGGCTTTGATCTACACATTCTGCTGCACAACATGTCTAATGGTGTTCGATTGAGTGCAGTGTTTCATTTTTGTGCCAGTGATTCGTGGGAACGAATAGGAGCTGTAACATTTAATCCAGATCTATTAAAATAAACTTATCTGTTAAAGGTGATGTAAGCGATTTCACTCATTTCCTAACATTGCTCTCTAAATTAGTCCGCCCCCATTTCTTTAACACATATCCCCAAAGGGAAAGAGAAAACTATATGTTAGCATTCCCATTCATCTTCCAAACCCTAGGTTTGACTAGAAAATAAAGAACAAATTGAGGGTTCAGGTGTAGTTGCACCATCTACCAGCAGGGGGCTCAAAGGATCATGTTATTTAGCCAGCTTTGCAGACAGAAATAGTAAAGTAAAGTAAAGTTGTGACGTATTGTCAAGTATGGTGACCCATACTCGAAATTGGTGCTCTGCATTTAACCCATCCAAGTGCACACACACAGCAGTGAGTAGTGAACAAATGCACACACACACACACACACTTCGGTGCCTTGCTCAAGGGCACCTCAGTCGTGGTATTGAGAGCGCTGTACATTCACTCCCCCCACCTACAATCCCTGCCGGCCGGGGACTCGAACCCGCAACCTTTTGATTACAAGTCCGACTCTCTAACCATTAGGCCACGACTTCCCCCCAATTTGTGCCATTAGCATAGCAAATAATAGCTATTAAAAACTTCTAAGGACTGTTTGGTTCACATTGGAGCGTCCAAAGTCTCTTTCAAACCTTATGATCCTATAATAATAAGGTAGATAATCTCTGGGATGTTATTGAGCTGTAAGATCAACTGCAAGGAAAAATCATGAAACACTAATGTGTTTTGGTATGAGTACATGATATGCTAATAAGATATTGGCATAATATTGCTAGCCGCTCGGCATCTCTCACTGGAGACGCAAGTAACGAGTCTAAATCAAACCCAGTTTGAGCTCTTGAGCTCAGTCTTGACTATCTGATATGCTAAAGTGAAGATACTTGGAGAGATAAGGCAACACTGACACCTTGATTAGCTAATTTCCCGCAGTTAATCAGGTTTAGGTATCAAGCACAGCTGGCTTGACAGGTGACAGCTAAATAAGTTTTATTCACTTAAATTACACAACCGAGACAGGGCTTATCATCCTCTAATGGCCTATTGAGGAATTGATTTGCCTCGTGTTAAGGCAATCAAGCTTGCCATGTTGGTTTTAAAACTCACTTCTCCACCAATGACTCAAATAGTCCCAGCTGAGGTGAGTCTTGCCTTCGGATTTTTTCTTCATCAAGCCAACATTAAGGTGTCACTACAAATAAAACCAATTTTCTAACAACAACAATGTCGCAGCATATTTCTAGTCTGAAGACGTTCTCAAAGTATTCACTTCCCACAGATTCACTCATTTTAAAGGCATTAGCTGATCTCCTGACATTAAGGTTATTAGGACATAGCCTTTATCACTGCTTATTCTGTGTAAGAAGCCACATCAACTCACAGAAGGATTTATTTTAAACACTCGACTGACGTTAGGAAGTGAGTTTGGCGTAAAAACATGTTATTAAATGTGGTATTTTCAAGTGCTTTCAGATGGCGCAGTATTTACTACACAGAGCATAAATCTACTATAAATCGCCACTGAGGAATCTATGTCGAGGAAGCCTAGTGCACACAGTATGATTCATAGTCCTTTATGATTGCTGCTTGTCAGAACATGATCCCTGCTATAAGTCATGTCGCACTGTGGGATCTCATTAATTGTCAGACGGTAAGACAGTCAAGACTCATTAAAAGTGGTTATATGCAAGATGACTCATCTGGAGTTTCTGTTCTGTTCTCGTAATGGTTCTTGATTGATGGTTGTCTTAGGAGAAACCACACTGCAGCACTGTCCCTGAAAACTAGTAGATCTGACAATGGTAGAATTTCATTGGAGGTAAAGTTTAATTGTGATGGTCATTAATCGGCTGTCAGCGAACATGTCAAACTAGCAATCAAAGACGACAGATTTGATCCTAGGATCAGAGGAATCTTTTAGGATTTGCAAAATTAGTTTCAGGCGGCCAAATTGGGTCCAAAATCATACAGTGTGAACCTGGATTTTCTTAAATTAGCATAATGCGGCTGCGGAACATAAAGTGTTGCACATTGTAGTGGTGTAGAAATGAATGTGCAATTTGAAAAAAAATTAGCAACAGTTTTTTTTCAATCACAGAATTAGATGCAACTAAATTAATACACTGCGTGTTCTGTTACTGTACATACAGACTACTGAACCGATTTTTAGAAATTTAATATTGTGAAGTATTGGACATTTAAATGTGTTAATAATGCTCTCTAAAAAAGTTACTTACACTATAATGTAGTGTGTCCCATCGGGTAAAGGAATGTTCTCACAACTTTCACTAATGTTTTTTAAATGTCATATACATGTTAGGACACAACATTCTTAAAGTAATGTTTATAGAATGTTCTTGTTGTTAACTTCATTAATTATATTGAAATACATTCTCATAATGTTGAGAGAAAAATGTTCTTGGATAACAAAAATCTCTGAATGTCCTCATGAAGTTATTTTAACTTTATGTTCTTACAACATTGAGAGAAAACTGAGATTAATGTTTTTGGAATATCCTTATGGTGTAATGTTTACTTGAATGTTTTCAATGTCGAGAAAACATTCAATAACATATTTTGCATAAAAATAATTTTTTTTAAATATAATAAAAACATTTGAGTCACCTTTAAATAATGTTCTAATCACAACTAAAGAAAACTAGAAATTTTAACATTCCTAAAATATAAAAAATATAACATTCAAATAAAACTCTATTGTAATGGTCCTAGAATATTATAAACTAATTTTTGGGTGAAAATAAAGTTTTAGACACCTTTAAATGTTCTAATCATGACAAGAAAACTTGACCTTTTAATGTCCTTAGAAAAAATCAATAAAAATAAACGTTCAAATAACATTATATTTTGGATGAAAATAAAGTAAGTAGAACATTGTCAAAAAGTTTTAGGACCCTTTAAATGTTCAAAAAGAATGTTTCCAAAAATGTTTTTAACCTAAATGTTGTTACCTGCGTAGTGCAAGCAAGCTTTTATTACTGTAGCAAGATTTATTCATTAGTGAATCAGTTTGTTTGGACGATTCATTTAAATGAACAGACTCACAAAAACGATTCACTGATTTCCTGCACTGTGTGTGCATTTTAGGGTGTTTTTGTTGTATTTAGGTCAATGAGTTTACCCATTTAAGTTTAATACAGTCACCCTATTTGAGATTCATTAACATTAATTCACAACCCCTCATTGTTTTTGAATGAGCGAAAATAAGGCTCTGATTAAATGATAAATATGGATAGCTGTTTTTTTATTTATTTAAGATGTTCTATCTTAGTTAGTCTGCTATGAAGGCAGTAGACATCAAGCCAGCATACTAGTCTTGTAAGAGATCCAGTGTTTGGGAGATAGCTCTTTCTCACTCCTTTGGGTTTAAAGAAGCCATGTACACACTATTGTACGCTTCTCTATTTTTGGCGTCTGATTAATGTTCCTGGCCGCTCTGGAGTCTCTCTGATCTATGGCTTCTACTTAAATATATTTTTCAAGAGAGGCGACACCTTTGTGTATTTCCTGTTCTACTTCATCTATACGTCTTATTCACAAGCACACCAACTAAATATTCGTTAAGATTTTGTTGAAGTGTCGTACTGGAACTTAAATCTGAAGTGTGTAATTTCTGTGCCATTAGCATCACTGAACGAAACTGCAAAAAATAACTGGCTTCTTGAATACTCACTCGTCAACAAACAGATAGTCCCACAGGAGTGTTCATGTGCACTAAATATATAAATTTACAAAAAGGATCTCAGAAAGGCTGAAAAAGAGGGGCAGTCATGTAGTTTGATATTTTAAAGGTGAAGAGGATTGCTTGGCACAAACTGAAATGACACCATCATTAACAACAAAACCACTGAGAAAATTGCTGGGAAAAATGACTCCTGACCATGACGGATTACTTAACTGAAAACCTCTGCCTCATCTAAAATGTTCTTAAAAGCCTTGACATTTTTGAGCAATAAGCTCATTTTCAAATGCTTGGAGTGTGGTGTGTGGCAATTATTAGTTTATTAGAAATGGGTTTCTCAGTTGGGGGCTTGTGACTGCACTGTGGGAGGGTTAAAAAAAATAAAAAATTAAATTAAAAAGCTAATGTATAAATTTAACACTAGAAGTCCCAGAGAGCAGCCATTTGGCTTTTCTACCTATAAAACCCGCAGGACAGCCGATGGGCTGGAAGGCTTTAGGCTAATATCCTTAATTGGCTGTGAACAGTTGCTTTTGTTATGTAAACAATGTGGGGCCATGCTGAGCCACTTCAAGGAAACTGGTGTTTCACTTTGCCATCTTAGGGAGAAATCAACACACATGTTTTTTTTTCCTTTGTTGCTGAGATTTATTGATAAAAACAGTACAAAATAAAATAAAAAAGAAAACCATTTGTACACATTTACAAATGATATTAAAAAGTGAGTGAGTACACGCCGCACTTTGTGGTGTCACGCTGTGCATGCTGCTAAGAATGTAGACGGTCTTCTTCCGTTTGGGCGCATACGCCGTCAGCGTAGCAGCAGTGGTTGAAAACACCTAATAAATAAGATAAATTGTTATTTTCATAGCACTTTTACACACAATGACACACTTGGCGGTGTTGATTCTAAAAATTAGAAACACATAAACATAGAACCACAAAAGACCTGCAACATACCTGAGTGGTGAATTCATTGCGATCTGTGTGTCTAGCGGATTGAGGGATTTCCCGGCGAATCTTGTTGACTGTGCCGAGGATGGTGGTTTTCCGGCTAAGGAGTTTATGCGCAAGTGACAGCGATGTGAGACATGGTCAATCAAGTTCTCTGCTTTTAGCAGCCCTCCCTGCCCCCTTATCTTGAATTGTGTAATATAACACACACACGCGTATATGTAGCTATATATGTACGTGTATGTGCATATATTCCCATTCATATTTATATTTTTTAGCACACCAGGTTGACTAAGAGTATGATATTGTCCAGCCATGACTTCCTGTTCCACAGGATTATAAATATGAGGAACACAAAGGCCAAATTCCCTTAATCATCCATCACAAGGAGTAAAACCTAAGAATATAATTCTGATGTGCAGAATAAGAAATTAGTTAAAGCATTGAAAAATTCTTTCCAATCAACTAAAGATGTTAAAAATCTGCCTGGAAGAGGACACAGCTGTAAAATTGTAAAGATTAGTTGAGTCTTTGGGTCAGAAACCTAAAAACAACATTTAAACATCCCCTACATCACCTACATGTTCGGGAGGGTTTCAAGGAAAATTCTCCTCACTCATCCAAAAACAAACTCCAACAAATTCAGTTGTCAGACACGATTGGAACTTCAAATGGCACTGGCTTCTATGGTCAGAAGAAACTGAAAAAAGAGCTTTTTGGCAGCAAACCCACCAGATGAGTTTAGTACAAACCGGGATTAAAATATTACCACGGTTAAATATACAGGTGCATCTCAATAAATTAGAATGTTGTGAAAAAGTTCATTTTTTCTTGTAAGTTATTTCAAAAAGTTAAACTTTCATATGTTTTAGATTCATTGCATGTAAAGTAAAACATTTCAAAAGTTTTTTTTTTGTTTTTTGTTTGATTATAGCTTACAGCTGATGAAAGTCAAAAATCAGTATCTCAAAATATTAGAATATTTACATTTGAGTTTCAAATAATGACCATCCCTACAGTATAAATTCTGGGTATCTCTTCGCTGAAACAACAATAATGGAGAAGACTGCTGACTTGGCTATGCCAATGTGAGACATGGTCAATGAAGTTCTCTGCTTTTAGCAGCCCTCCCTCCCCCACACATACAAACAAGCCACCAGCAACCATTCACACACACACCCCCAACCCCCCTGCAGATTGCTCAGGTAATGACCACATTTACACATGAATTGATGCTAATGATAGCCAAAAGACTAGCCAGTTAGCATCCACTTGGCTAAAGGAGGGGTAAAAAACTCTGGGATTTCTAGTGTTAAATGAACCAAAAATGATTTAAAATATATTAAATCAGTTGCCTTAAAAATGTGCAGTAACAACATGTGAAATTCACTCTATTTATGGAAAGGTTTCACGTTTTTGTATTGTGACATTTATCAAATGTTTTCAGAAAGTAAAAATGATACTGTAGCTCTTTACAGTAAGGTTCAATTTTATTTAACATGAGTTGACTTTGTTAGTTAACATGAACAAACAATTAAAATAAAAACAATTAAAATAAAAAAATTCAGTTTTATTTTTAGTAACCAATGTTAAAATACTGCAACAAATGTATTACTCATTAGTTAAAGTTAACTAATGTTAACTCATGGGACTGCTACTTATTGTGAAGTGTTAGCGATTTGCTTTAGTGAATTGGTTCATTCAGACCGATTCATTTAAGTGAACTAGATCAAAAAGAATCAATTAAAATCTGACCAGAATGTCTGGTATTATTTAATGAAATACAAACAGCTCTCTTCAACACATGCCACTCAAATGCCAAGAGATCAAAACTTCATTAATACTGATTTAATAATAGTACAATGATTTAATAATAATATTAAGAATTTCATAAGCTTATTTTATACTAGCTTATTTATATACTATTTTATATTACAAATAAAGCTTTTCTTCAAATGTGACCTACGTTACTGTATTTTCTTTGATTGGAATTCATAGCACAAAATATGTTTTTAAAAAACATTCATTTTTTTTTTTTAAATTGCTAAAACATTGGTACTGGTATATTTACATAAGTGTATTTTTAAACATCACTCTCTCTCTCTCTCTCTCTCTCTCTCTCTCTCTCTCTCTATATATATTCAAATATATGCTTCAAAATACACTTATGTAAATATATTTTCTACCAATGCATTTTTTTAGCAATTCATTGTACATTTTTCAAAATATATTTGAAAAAATATATTATAATATATTTTAAATATTATATTTACATAACATATTTTTAAAACAGCAGCATTTCATAAAATTTTTTTTATGAAAAAACATTTCCTTTCCGTATGCATTTCCTATCGGTGCCGCTCATCTGGAATGCTGCAAAGTGCAAAAGTACGCTGAAAAGTGTAGTCAGGTGAAGTGATACTAACCGTAAAATGTCCCAGTGTTGTGCTAAATTCTAAAGATTAGCTTGGCCAATCAAATCAAAGCACCACAGCTAACTGTTTTATAATTTATAACTAGCTTTTACGCAGAAGGTCTCCTGCATGGGAGGGAAATGACCTGATCTTCACCAGCTTGACACCCACTCTGTCTTCAGTCCCAGCATCGCTCTTTGTACATTACCATCTCTGTCTGTTCCTAATGACTGCGCATGGAAAAGAGCTGAATCCTTGATCAATGAGAAATCGAGGTTACTGTAGGAAACGTTCTTTGAGATTTGCATTGGTTGGAGGCAAATGGTTGTTTCGGTCTCAGCGTGAGACATTTTCACTCTCATAATCACTGCTGTCATAATCACCATCGACATCATATCCTTTCCTTTTTTCTCATCTCCTTTGCCCTCTTTGTAAGTTTCATCATCAACATTTTCATCATCAACATCACGAACAGCCTCCTCATGGGCATTACATTCACATCATTATGTCAAAGCTTTGCGGGAGAAAGATAAAACTGTATTTTCCCAGCAAATTCATGTACTTTTTAGTTTTTTGCTGAGCATCACTTAATCTGTTTGCTTGTGCAGTTTGTGTTTAGCCAGTATTTTAAGAACTTCTCATTAAAAATGTATATTACAGAGTTCGGAACAGCCAAAGAGCTGTGCATGACTAAATGATAACGTTGTTTCAACACTGAATACACCTTACACTCTAAGGCAGAGCTACTCCGCTTCAGAAGCCAAGAGGGTACATTCAAAAGCCAATATATATAAGGCATGATGTATAATATATAAAGCTTACATTTATAATTTAAATGCTTATGCTTGAATGCCTGAAATTAGTTTTGTAGACAATTTTTAATTTGCCTACATGTCATTTACTTTACGAAAATAACATTTTTATGAAAAACATCTGTAATGGGTAGAAAGAGCTGCAAACAAATGTGTATATATACATATATATATTGTTGTTGTGTAATATGCATACGAATACAATTACCCTACTTTCTTTTTATGTAATACCTTTGTATTGGAACCAAATACAATTGTTATTGGTATTGTTTTATTGAGAAAGTGGTATATTAAGAAAGACACCACAAATGACATTGTATTTGATTTATTAAGAAAGACTCCACACATTATATTATATTTGTTTTATTGAGAAAGTGGTTTATTAAGTAAAACACCACACTTGTTGTTTTAAGCATTTATTAAGAAAATGTTTATAACATGCATAAGCAAGAGCACCGCTAGAGTACTATCAACATCTGTCTAATCTATCTAGACTATCAGGCTAGGCTTTTTCAAGCCAACTTTAAAGTTTGTTCTCAAAATTTACTAGTTAATAGTACTTCAACTTAATTTGCAGTAGCCTATGTTATGTGACAAGTCATTTAAAAGACATTAACATGTTTTCATGATATTTCATGATGCACTACATGAATAAATGACATTGCATTCATACAATAATACATAGACAATAATATGGAGTTGACCCCCCCCCCCCCCCACCCCACCCTGCAGCTATAACAGTCTCCCACCAGACTTTACGCAAGATTTTGGAGTATTTCTGTGGGTATTTTTGCCCATTCATCCAGCATTTGTGAGGTCAGGAACTGATGTTGGATGAGAAGGCCTGGTTCTCAGTCTTCATTTCAGTTCATCCCAAAGGTGTTTGATGGGGTTGAGGTCAGGGCTCTGAGCCAGACAGAGTTCTTCCACTCCAAACTCATCCAACCATGTCTTTATGAATCTTGTCATGCTGGACATGCTTCCTCAAATTGCTCTCACAAAGTTGGAAGCTTAATATTGTCCAAAATGTCTTGGTATGCTGAAGCAGTAAGATTTCCCTTCACTGGAAGTAACAGAACAGGTTTCCACTGCTCCAGAGTCCAGTGATGGTGTGCTTTACACCACTCCATTCGATGCTTGGCATTGTACTTGATATGAGGCTTGTGTGCAGATGTTCAGCCATGGAATCCCATTCCTTGAAACTCATGCCATACAGTTTTTAAGCTTATATTAATGCCAGTGGAAGCTATGGAATCATCAGAGCATTGGTGACTTTTACTCTGTGCCTCAGCTCTCTGTGACTGACTCTTTGCAAGGGTGGTCTCCTACAGTACTACACCTGAATTCACTGAGCTCTTCAGAACCGCCCTTTTTTTCCCACAAATGTTCATACATGCATTGTGTACACCTGTGTCATAGAATCTGAATGAAACAGTACTTTTTCCCAGTGTCCCAGTACTTTTTATCCATATAATTGACCATTTCTAGGCACAGAATAGAGTACAAATGGGGAAAAGGCAGGAAAAGTTCTCTTAACATCCTGCTGTTTCAGGTTTCAAGCGTTAAAAACTAGCTGCTGATGTTTACTTTAATTTCAGTATCAGCTTGACATTTGTGAGGCACATTTCAGCACACTATTTTGTGAACCTGTCACAATGTAATGCAGGCTTTGCTGAAAGATGCTGTGAGTGAAAAATGAGGCTGTGCCATCTATGTTGGACAGTTAAAAAACAGGAAAGACAGGAAAAACACAACCTTAAATAACCATTGTTATCCATGCAAAGACAGTTAGTCTTAAAGTGACAGAAGCAAAAACTGACCTGGGGTATGTTACCCAAAAGCATTGTCAGCTAACAACGACAATTTATAATTTTTTTTTACATTTGGTCATTTAGCAGACACTTTTATCCAAAGTGACTTACAAATGAGGACAACGGAAGCAATCAGAATCAAGAAAAGAGAGAAATGATATGCAAGTGCTATAACAAGTCTCAATTAGCATAACGCAGTATACACAATTTTTTTTAATTTTTTTATTTATTTTAAGGATATCACTCATTTTTGAAACTATGTTTAGATTTAAACAGTAAATATCTGTTGAGCAGTATTTTGTTTGCCAAAAATTAAAGGGATTTTTCCAAATTTATTTGAAGATTTATGAAATTGTTAAAATGTTATGCATTTATTTGATTCCCCCCATATCAAATCATAAAACAACGAATCAAGAAAAATGGCACAAATATTTTGATTTTAATAAATTATTAAATTGTTAAAGTGTGATGAATTCAATTTTTTGAACAATGAAATTGAATTACACCATTAAAGCTAAAATGTAAAAGGTCTTTACATGCAAATATGATACACATTATAATGTAATTATATATTTTATTATTTATTTTGAATAGTATGATATAATTAATTTACAATGAACTATAATTCATTCATTTTCAATTTGAAGCGGTTCAAATAAGTAGGCTACTTTTGAGGTTTTGGGTTGCATGACTATAGTCTGCAGATGAGACAACTCATGTTTACGGAGACATCTATTAGCAGTGGTACAGAGCAGATGTCTCGTACAGTCTGGTCTCTTATCCCACACAGACAAACTCAAAACAGCCCTTATATCCCTTTCACAGAAAAACAAGAAATCTCAGTCATCGCATAAAAGCCCCATCTGCACATCAGAATGAGACAACCTTAAGGTCAGTAAATATGCATGGTGGAACTGTATGTGCGGTGTGTGAAATGTGTGTGTGTGACTGTGCAGAAACAAACAACAGAATGATAAATGTATATAGAATGACAGAAACATCGATATAAGCCTTTCATAAATTTTTAATAGGTCCACTTAAATGAATAGCTAACCGAAAAATGAATATTTGCTTAACATATACTCTCCTTTAAGCCATCCAAAATATAGATGAGTATGTTTCTTCATCAGAACAGATTTGGAGAAATGTAGCATTACATCAGTTGCTCACCAGTGGATGCTCTGTAGTGAATGGGTGCCATCAGAATGAGAGTCCAAACAGCTGATAAAAACATCACAATAATCCACAAGTAATCCACACCACTCCGTCTTGAGATGTGAAAAGCTATATGTTTGCAAGAAACAAATCCATCAAGACGGTCTCCAAACAGTAAGAAAAACTGGCGTCAACACCGTCCAAGAGTTCAATCTGAACAGCAGACAAGGTTTGCTTGTTTAGACCAGATACATTTCACTCCTTCTAAATGAGCCTACATCAACATACAGACATTTTGAAACCACAAAGAAGCCCAGAATTAGCATTCTATTAAAAGTGAACTACATATAGCATTGAAAAAGTAGATCAGATTTATATCCGTTTTGCAGAGACACATTCATGAGGCCAAGTGTACATAAAATGTACATACTCAATACGAAACGTAGCTATCAAGATGCCTATAAGAGGTTCAAGCAGCTTGTTAGTGTACCATTTACAGCCCTGTTACCATTATGCATTCATAATTTTGTGCCTCGGAAGCTATTATGTAAAAACACAGCTACAAGTTGCACCTAATATAAAACAAAAGCCAATATTCTGTGAATATTTACATGGAGCTGTAGGTTCTGCAGCCTCAGCAGTTCAGGTGTAGCTGTAGCCTGTCACAGAGGCAATTGTTAATGGGGTGCAGAAGCATAAAATCTTAAAATATTTTCCAGTGCTATAGATAGATGGCAGACGGCATGTCGCCTCAGGCGGGATCCATTCAGACTGTGTGTGGCGTCTCCGTGGCAGTACAGCAGAAGCGTTGGAGAGATCTTGACAACTGAGTGACATCTGTATTCATATTCCTCCTCGGCCTGTAGCTGGTGTGAAATATTCATCGGCTGCTTAGAGTGTGTAATCGGCTGGATATACTCTTGAGCGGGAGGGTGGCATGAAACTGTGAGGCAAAAGTTGAAGAAATATATAGAATAATAAAAGAGCTGAAGTAAAAATACACTTTCTCGTGATTTTCTCATATCGTGCTTAAAATACCATAGTTGCTTGACTTCTTGCCTGCTTGGCTTCTTAACTAGCTTAAGGCTTTCCTGGTAAAACTGCTTTTTTGCTGTACGTTTTGCTGGAGAACAACAGATATGTGCAACCTGGTCTCATGACGAAAACGTACTACTGGGAACTTTTTGCAAGACGTGAAATATGTACCTATAAGTACATTTCATTACAGTTTCAAACAGAAATGAACACTAGAGGCAGTAAAACATCGAACACTTGTAATTGTTATCTTGAACAGTACAGCTCCATATGTTTCACTTTCCAGTTTCCAGTCCTTGGTTACGAATCCCGTCAAAAACATGACTCAGGATGAAAGAGCTGAAAGATGAGAGATCGAAAAACAAGGTAAATCGCATGCTTTCGATTGCGTTTTTATGTCACATTTGCCTTTGTCTGTACTGTTGGGTAAGTTTAGGTGTAGTGCAGATGGTATGTTATTTTAAAACGTCTCGGAGCATTAGAGTTATACCGCCACTCAATGGACATTTCACATCGAATATGTCACAAAACGTACATGGCACTACGTACTTTGCGTCTTGCGAAAACGTTCCCAGAGGTACGTTTTTGTCAGGAGACCAGGTTGGATATGTATGTCTGTCTCACTAAACCAGTATAAACCAGCCTAGGCCATTAAGGAAATTCATGCTAGTCTAACACACAATCTTTTAAAATTTTAAAAATTTTTGATTTTTTGTGAGTGTCTCAGCTTGAGTTCTGTCAGATTCATCATAATGGCAGTTTAATCGCATTTCCACATTCTGTGTAACCTTCTGCTTAATAGACTAACAGCAGACAACAGTAGACACTTTAGCGTGTCAAAAGTGGTGTTGCGTAACTTAACTCTTGCTTGCAAATTTCAATGATACAGATTGAAGATTATGAAGAACAGTCTCAAGAGGATGACAAGTGACAAGTGTAGGCACAAGTGAACACAAAAATAGCATTTGAAGTCAACATGAAGTGGAACTTTCATCCCATTTTACTTACAGAATTTTACATTTCTAAGTGCAACAGCGAACTGGACAAGACTTATCCATTATGAATTGATTGGAGTGGACATTTAAAAGTAAATATACTTTTTTTGTCTGGGAATACTGTGCAATTATGTATCATGCATTAAAATAATAGTTTAACTGGAAATGAAAATTCATTTCAGGCCATTCAAGATGTAAATGAATTTATTTATTCATCAGAAGAGATTTGGATAACAGCTGATAAAAACATCACAATATCCTACAAGTAATCCACACCAATTAACATCTTGTGAAGCAAAAATCTGCAAGTTTGTAAGAAACAAACCCATCACCATGGGATTTTTAGCTTCAACATTGCTTCCGACTAAAATATCAGTCCATAGTCCATAATATTGTGAAAAAGTCATCTTGTCTGAATCAGGAGAAAAATATGCACAGATCAAACAACGTTTACAAGTGAAAACAGCCCAAAATGGCTCTAGACAAATAAGTCGGTGGATTTTGATGTGAGAGGACAACAGTGGATAGACTTTTTTTCACTAGAGGAAGCGTTCTTATGAACTATGCACTCTTAAAAATAAAGGTTCCAAAAGGGGGTTTTCACAGCGATGCCATAGAACAACCAGTTTTGGTTCCCCAAAGAACCTTTCAGTCAACAGTTCTTTTTTTCTTAGTGTGAAGAACTTTGTAATTATCTAAAGAACCTTTTTCCACTGTAAATAACCTTTTGTGGAATGGAAAGGTTCCATGGATGGTAAAGGTTCTTTGTGGAACCACTGATGCTAATAAAGATTACAAGATGGCGCCGCTGTGTTCGGACGCCGTGAGGTTCGCTCCACTGAGAATTTGCTTCTACCTTCCTTTTTACTTAGTTTTACTTTCTCTTTTTACACATCTCACGTCGGCACTGATCACCTACAACATAGAAACACTTTTGGACATTGGAAACCGCTACACCAACCTGTTTCAGGACACTTTATCCACGAATCCTGCGAGGCCTCTGGAGATTCTTCGGAACGCGGAGATAAACAACACCCCCCCGAGGCGACGGATCAAGAAACACCGCGGGAAGCGCGCTGGAATTCGAGTCAGACTCAGGAAAAGGGCTCACAGTCCTCCTCTCCCAAGCATTCTCCTCGCTAATGTCCAATCCTTGGAGAATAAGATGGACGATCTTAGAGCCAGGATTAGTTTCCAACGGGACATTAGGGACTGTAACATCCTTTGTTTGTCAGAAACGTGGCTTTCGTCCTCGGTCCCGGACACTGCTGTAATGCCGAGTGATAACTTCTCTGTCTTTCGGACGGACAGAACAGCAGAGGCCGGTAAATCCAGGGGTGGAGGAGTATGTTTCATGATCAACAAGAAATGGTGTGACCCCAGGAATATCTCCATTCTGTCGCGTTCCTGCTCGCCTCATCTGGAACATCTTTCCATTATCTGCCGCCCATTTTATCTGCCCCGGGAGTTTTCATCGATCATTGTTACTGCTGTGTACATTCCACCACAGGCGGACACTGGCTTGGCTTTGTCTAAACTTCACGATGTGCTCAGCGGCCACATTAACAAACATCCTGACGCTGCCTTCATCATCGCGGGGGACTTTAACAAAGCCAACCTCAAGCAGGTCATGCCGAACTTTTACCAACATGTATCCTGTCCAACTAGAGGACCAAACACACTGGATCATTGCTACACTCAGTTCAAGGATGCCTACAAAGCCCGCTCACTACCGGCTTTTGGCAAATCGGACCATGCCGCCATCTTTCTAACACCGAGATACAAACAAAGGCTCGTTCAGGAACCTCCGGTGCAGAGAGTAGTGACGCGCTGGTCCTCCCACTCAGAGACTATGCTGCAGGCGGCGCTTGATGACGTCGACTGGGACATGTTCCGGGCGAGTTCTTCTGACGTCAGCGAGTTCACGGATGTAGCATTAAGCTTCGTAAACACGCTAACCGAGCAAGCTACAGAAACAATAACGATAAGGACATTCTCCAATCAGAAACCGTGGGTGGACAGAACAATCCGTGCCGCGGTTAACACACGCACCGCCGCTTACAATGAGGCTCTTCTGTCTGGGAATACGAGCGAGTACAAAGCATCGTGCTATGCTCTCCGACGCGCAGTAAGAGCCGCCAAACACAGATACAGAGAGAGAATTGAGTCTCATTTCCAGCTCAACGACTCTCGACGGATGTGGCAGGGACTGAGGACCATCTGTGACTTCGGAAACAAATCCTCCGCGGAGGTGAGAGCAGATCCGTTGCTGGCCGACGAGTTAAACATCTTCTACGGCCGCTTCGATGGCAACGGCGGTGGCGCGTTTCTGCCGACCAGCGCGTCTGGAAGCAGCAGACAGAGCAGCGATGATCCTGTAATCACCGTGTCGGAGGATGAGGTTCGGAGGGCGCTAAAGAGAGTGAACGTCAGGAAAGCAGCCGGACCTGATGGGATAACCGGCCGTGTTCTGAGGTCCTGCGCCGATCAGCTCGCTGGTTTGTTCACTTCTATCTTTAATGAGTCCCTTGCTACCGCCGTGGTTCCCACCTCGTTCAAAAAATCCATCATTATCCCTGTGCCAAAGAACAATAAACCCTCTTGCCTGAATGACTATCGCCCAGTTGCCCTCACATCTATAGTCATGAAGGTTTTTGAGAGACTTGTAAAGAGCCACATTTGCTCCTCCATCCCTGATACTCTGGACCCTCTTCAGTTTGCTTACCGCCCAAACAGATCCACGGACGATGCCATTTCTCACGTTCTCCACTCTTCCCTCACACACTTGGATAGCAACAATGGAAATTATGTAAGGCTGCTATTCATTGACTATAGCTCAGCTTTCAACACTATAGTCCCCATCAAACTGGCATCTAAACTCACAGACCTCGGTCTAAACTCCTCACTCTGTGACTGGATTCAAGACTTCCTCACCGGCAGACCTCAAGTGGTGAAAGTTGGCCAGTTCACCTCAAACTCCATCACTCTGAACATAGGAGCCCCACAGGGCTGTGTCCTGAGTCCCCTGCTCTACTCTCTCTACACGCATGACTGCGTGTCCTCTCACAGCTCCACATCTATTGTCAAATTCGCTGATGATACTGTGGTTCTGGGCCTCATCTCCAACAACGATGAGACCGCATACTTGGATGAGGTAGAGAGACTCACATCATGGTGCCAGGACAACTGTCTCTCTCTGAATGTGAGCAAAACTAAAGAGCTGATCATGGACTTCAGGAAGAGACAGCAGCAGCCCTACACACCTCTTATGATCAGTGGGACCCCTGTGGAGAGGGTGAGTAGCTTCAAGTACCTCGGTGTAAACATCTCCGAGAACCTGACTTGGACTACACACATCCAAACTCAGGTAAAGAAAGCCAGGCAAAGACTGTACCATCTGCGACAGCTGAGGAAATTCAGGGTCTCACCAGCAATCCTGAAAACTTTCTATTCAGGGACCATAGAAAGTGTATTGACTCAGTGCATCTCAGTGTGGTATGGAAACAGCTCCAATCAGGACTGCAAAGCACTACAGAGAGTTGTGCGCTTAGCTGAGCGCATCTCAGGGTCTGCTCTCCCCTCTCTGCAGGACATCTACCTCAAACGCTGCAAAAATAGAGCTGTCAAAATAATCAAGGACTCAAATCACCCTGGTAACCAGCTATTCACTTTGCTTCCTTCTGGTAAGCGCTTCCGTAGCCTGATGGCAAAAACTGAGAGACTTAGGAGGAGCTTCTTCCCCCAGGCCATCAGGCTCCTAAACTCTAACTCTGTGTCATAACATCACTTGACTCCATGTAAATATCACCATATCAATAAGCTATTCATAATTTTTCTCTACCTCATATTGCTGCTATTATATACCCTGTACAACTTTTTTGCACATTATTTTGCACATTCCTCTTAGTACTATTTAAGTCAACAACATACTGACCTGCACATTTATATTTATATTTTTTATCTATCTTTTTATTTTATTCTTTTTATTTTATTTTATTTTTTTCTACTTTTCTTCTCTTAATATTTGTATACTTTATAATTGCACTGTCCTTGGAGCGGACCTGACCTACATTTCACTGCTGGTTATACTCTGTATAATTGTGTATGTGACGAATAAAACTCTTGAATCTTGAAATCTTGAATCTTGAAAAGAACCATTATTTTTAAGAGTGTGGACTCAGACCAGAATTACAGTTTAAAGATAAAATGCCTTGATGGATTTGTTTCATATCTGAGAGAGCATTTAGCACAATTAATGCATGATATTATAATTGACTGTATGAAGTTTATTACCTGCCAATATTCAGAGTGATGAGGCTGAGCATAACAGAATATAATGCATACACAAATCTATTCCTTCATGTAGTTAATTACAAAGATAAATCAATTTTTTAATTATGATATCAAAAAAAGGACGACTTAAAAAAAAAAAAAAACTCAATGCCCTTCTGGTCTATATCGCAAACCCTGGCAATACGGGGCCACTGGGAGCTCTATTCAGCTGTTCGGTCCAGCGGTTTATACGATTACTGTCACCGTTATCCCAAGTGTTTTTGCTACTGGCCAGCTGAAGGGTAATTAATGACGGTGACCCTGTAGGGGCAGATGAAGGCCAGAGAAATGATTAAACATGAGGAATTGGTTGAGGGCTGCTGAGGAATCGAACAGGCTTATACAGCCGTCAGCCCACAGGTATCGATATATTTCATTCGGGGGCCACAGACGTGAACTGCTTCCCTGAGAGGCCGAGCGAAGTGAGGCGTTAAAACAGAAAGCTCATGGCCTGGGCCTCAAAGGGCCACTGCTTCATCTGACAAGACTTCAGGCAAAACAGTAAAGTGTGGGAGAAACAGCGCTTAAAGATGCTATTAATGCATGAAATCGCAATTGACTGTATGAAGCTGATTTGGCTTGAAGGGTAACTGTGGGTAACACATAAGGGTAAGCCTAATGTGAATCTGCTGTAATGTTTGAAGAACACTGTAAAACCAGTACTGGACAATGAAGGAATACACAAAGATAATGAACTACATGTAGACAGTTGTGTTTGTTAAATGAATCTCAATAGCAACAGAAAGTGGTGGGAAACTAGAAGGAAACATGTAACTGAAGAGAAACAAACCAACTAAAAGTCTGTGAAAATGAAACAAAAAAAGCCTAACTGTGACACCCTGATTTCATTTCAAATCCACACACTGTTATTTTTTCAGTGGAAATCAAAAGGGCAAATCTTGAGCAAATCCACAGTAACCGGGGGTGTCCAAAAAAAATAAAAATAAATAAATAAATAAAAATTAATATTTAGTATTGTAAATAACATATATACACTCATTGACAGTAGTTTGTTTTAAAATAAATTGAAAATGAAACAAACATTGAGATTCAATTAGGTTTTTTACTACTACTATTTATATAGTATTTATAAAACATATCTGTTAGCTAGTTAAATACTTTTTTAATTTCCAGTCTTTATACTGGAATGGCCAGCAGAAGCTTGGTTTTGTGCTCAGTGACATATTTTTGTGTTGTTTTTGAGGTTTGTGTTAGACTATTGTCCGGTTGGAAGATCCAAACATGGCCCATTATAAGATTTCTAACAGAGTCAGTCACTTATTGATTTTTTATCTGTTGGTATTTGATAGAATCCATGATGCCATGTGTCTAAACAAGATGTCCAGGACCTCCAGCAGAAATATCAAAAACATCAAAAATACCGCAGTATATTTCATTGTACACATGGGGTATTTTTTATCCCTGTGTTCACCAAACCCATCTTGAGTGTTTGCTGCTAAAAAGCTCATTTTTTAGTTTCATCTGACCATAGAAGCCAGTCCCATTTGAAGTTCCAGTCGTGTCTGACAACTGAATATGCTGGAGTTTGTTTTTGGATGAGCTAGGAGAATTTTTCTTGGAAATCCTCCCAAACAGCATGTGGTGATGTAAGTGCTGTTTGACTATTTTTTAAAAAGGTTTTCTGACCCCGAGACTCAACGATTTTCTGTAATTCTCCAGCTGTGGTCCTTGGAGAGTCTTTAGCCACTCAAACTCTCCTTCTCACCGTGCATTAGGACGTTTCGTACCGCAGTTTCGTAACATCTTATGTTGATTGGAAATTCTTAATTATTGCCCTGATGGTGGAAATGGGGATTTTCACTGCTCTAGCTCTTTTCTTAAAGCCACTTCACTAATTTCTGAAGCTCAATTATCTTTTTCTGCACATCAGAAATATATTCTTTGTTTTTTCTCATTGTGATGGATGATTAAAGGAATTTGGGCTTTGTTTTCCCTCCTATTTAACCTATATTTTTGTGAAACAGGAAGCCATGGCTGGATAATTTCGTGTTCATAATCACCCTGGAGTGCTCAAAATTGTGAATATGAATGGGAATATACTTCAGAGATATTTTACTCATAAGAATTTCTAGGGGTGCCAATAATTGTCTAACGTGTATTTGAGAAAAAACATTTATTTCATAATGATATTTCCCCCCATTTTAAATTCTTATTATCCAATGAAAGATTAGATTTTTGTGAATTTTTTTAATAAAAGATCAAAAGGATTAACAATGCAGATTAATTTTCACAGCCGCCTTTGGTCATATTTACCAAGGGTGCCGATATTTTTGGCCATGACTGTATGCTTTTGTCACTTGTATTAGTTTTTTCAAACATTACATATTTTTATTAAATATTCATTTACCTTTAATTTATTTTTATTTAAGTTTTAGAGATTTTAGTACTTAAATACATTAGACTCCAGTTAGTTTCTGAGGCAATATCTCTAATTTTTATTTATGTTATGTTTTGATCCAAAATTAATATTAAATTTGATTTCAGCTTTACAATTAACTATAGCTATTTTTAATATTTTCAGTTTCAGTTAACAATAACAACACTGTTTGTCAAAGAAAACAACATACAAAACATTTTTTAAAGATACATCTTTTAAAATGAAAACAAATTAGAAATGTAACAAACTATTACAATAACTTAATAACGTATCATTTTAAAATAATAGTAATAAGCAACATTCTAATAAGTCTAATTATTAGCATATTGTAATGATTAATAACTTTTAAACAATTTGAATAAAAATGTAAATGAAAAAGATAAAAATCTAATAAAAAACTATAATGACAAAAAACTGGTGTGGATACAATTTTCCCACACAATTTAAAAAATTTGCTAGTAAATTCCACCAGAATAAAATAGTATTTTCTTGTACAATATACTCTTAATCTTTGTTTATTAACAACTTCAAAAAAGCATTTTTACAGTGTATAATTATTCAGCGATGAGAAGCCTTACTTATTCATATAGATATAATTATTTGCCCTAAACAGTAATTCTGCACACCTGGACATGGCCATTAATCAAGCAGCGCTGCAGATTACCTGCAACCTGTCTGTTCACACCTAGCTTTTCTTTTCTGCTTCATTTCAGACGAGGGGACTGGGGTTCAAATATTAACACAGACACTCATTAATTTGTCGGCTTGTGTGTGTGTGTGTGTTTGTGGTGTGTGTAATCTGTGTTGTTGTGCAGAAACGGACAGGAGGAGCAGATGGCGCACAACTCTCAAGAATTCTTCGGAGGAGCTGTGGCTTTACGGCTCATATACTGCTCTAATTATCAGCCTAAGTGAGGGAAAAAGAATGGAATACAATCCATTAAGCTCAAAATCTCACATCAGAGAGGGAAAAATAATGCTAACTTCTCACTGAACTGAATTTTCATCATCGTCGGGCGAAAATATGTTGGATTCATGAAGACTTGACTGATTTTCTCTTCTGTGATAAAAAATGTGATAAACTTTGCTGAAGATCGCATCAGATATAACTTTAATTGTTCTAGATAATATTAGACGTCTCTTTGCTGTCATGACTCTACTAGATGAGAGTTTAAATTGGCCTGAATAAATCTATCAGTACTGCTTTTCTTATGTGAGAAAAGCACAATTTTCCAACTTCAGACATATTAAATGTCATAAATACTTATGTCCAGTTCTTCTTATTTTCAAACAAGGATATTATATGGAGACATAACAAAATGAGAGTAGATCAATCAGACAGGAACACATCAAACCCTTCTTTGCTTCTGTGAAGGGACTGATGGATGGATGGCGCATTATACACATTATAATGGGGGTGTGACTCAGTGCATTAAGAGAAACCGAAAATTCTCTACAGTTCCTCTGATCTTATGTAATACTCTACAATGCAGAAATCATATTCTCATTGTGATGGCCATATTTCACCATGGCAACTAGACTCCATTGTGCATTGGCAGCAGCATGCTGTGAAATCTTCATTATCGATCTGCAAGGCATAAAAATATGGCTCATATCTTTAATTAGTGTTAATCAACAGACAGCTTGACCTTTGTGTGTTGCATATGATGTTGAGGATTAAAACAGAAAATGTCAATGAAAAAAAAATCAATACGTTAAGAAAATCAATAAATATTAATAAACAATCCTAGAATAAAAAAAATATAACATTGAATATTTGGAATATTAAATATAAACAAATAAACATTTTAAATATTCCATATTATTAATACTAGAATCATTTATGTATTTATTTTATAATGAATAAAATTAATTAATTAATTCATTTCATTTGGCATTTTCTTTCTTTCTTTCTTTGTTAATGTTTTAAATAATGCAGTTTTATTTAAATAGAACATTTAATTTAATTATTTTAGTTATTATGTTTGGTTTTTTGACACATTTATTCATTCATTCATTCATTCATTCATTCATTCATTCATGCATTCATTCATTCATTCCCCAATATTTCAAATAATACGTTCAATAACATTTTATTATATAGTTGTAATATTTTATTTGATACTTTCTTTCTTTCTTTCTTTCTTTCTTTCTTTCTTTCTTTCTTTCTTTCTTTCTTTCTTTCTTTCTTTCTTTCTTTCTTTCTTTCTTTCTTTCTTTCTTTCTTTCCCCTTAGCATAGCAACATGCTGGTAACCACCCAAGCCAGCCCCGCATGATGGCGGTTTTACACAGGTAAGCATTGCTCACATTTACTTCAGAATCCAGTAGAATACATTAAGGAAGGACATTCATCTTCCTGGGAACTTTATTTCCATCCTTTACTTTTATTGTAGCACTTGCCATAGGAATTTAATTCCACCTACAATATTACAGCATAGTAAATGGTGTCACTTTGCTGGAGTTTCTCAAGCGTAATGCCATTCTAAACACTTTCTGAAAGTCAGAACAGATCGGAGCACTTTATCACCTTGGGGGATTAAACGCAGCCGCCTCAATTTACACTTTCACTCAGTTAACAACGTCCTAAACATTATGTACTCCAGCATAGTTGAGCTGCTTCTTAACAGCAGGATCCCAGACTTATTTCCTTTCCGCTCTCTCAAATACACTCTTCAAAAGAGTTTTGCTATTCTGGAGGCCAATAAAGATATCATAGTCTTGGGAAAAGATTTTTATATGTGCATTTGTCTACATAAAATGGACTGGAGTCATCAGTGGAAGTAGAAATCCAGGGAAAAATATCAGACGGCCGTTTCGTCAGTTTCACCCCTAAGAGAAATATAATGGATGAAGATCTCTGGGAGGTAAATTCCTCTCTTTAATGTGCGGATATAAAGGTCACTTTTGCTGGTGCGATAAATAAAAGAACACCTGGCATGGAGCAGATCGTGTGGCTTTTTGCCAGACGAAAAACAGAAACGCAGTTCCCAGAGTAGTGCTCTGTGGAGAATTCAGGTGGCTTATGAAGTGACTACATCATTAGCCTCAGTCAGACGGTGTTTGTGGTCCTATTTTGATTTGGGCTTCAGCTATCGCACCACCCGGCCTCGGTGAAACATGAGCTGATATAGCAGCATCATGATTGTTTCGCAAACAATGGGCCCGTCAAATGAAAGGCAGACACATAAAGAGGTTTTCTTACTGAAATGATATGTCCTTTCATGGAAAACTGGCATACATCTTCCTTCATACATCAATCTGAACTCACTCACTCACCCACACACACTCACCAAAAATACAATAAAATAAGTCATTAAGTAATTCCCAGTTGGGGTGACTTTCTGTTATACGCATGTGTTGGACGAAGTACACAAATCAAGTACTTGAGTAAAAGTACAGATACGTATTATAAAATATTACTCCAGTAAAAGTAGAAGTACTGCTTTTTCAATTTTACTTGAGTGAAAGTACAAAAGTACTGAATTTTTTTAAAGTAAAAAAGTACTGATAGATAGATTTATTTTGCAATTTTATATAGACTACTTAATTTAATTTTATATTAGCACATATGTTTTTATAATCCTACTGCTCAAAATACCTGGGATTAGGAAAATTTAATTATATATTCATAATGATTTTTTTCTTCACAAACCTTGTCTGTGGTGTAAAAACACCACAGACCAAATGCCCCCAGAGGGCATCACTTCCCACTTTTATAATTACTATAGTTACCATGTGTAGTACCACGAAAATTCTTCAAAAAGAACACAAAGAATGATCTTCTCAGCTGCCATAGTTGCAACTATTATGTCATCAGAACAGGGTGTTCGACGCATCACAGTTTCCGTTTAATAAACGTTTTGCACCGTTTTTTGGGGGGCTGAACACAGCCCTGATGTAGAACAAACGTCTTTTTTCAATGTTGACTAACCCAATCACTGGTTAGTGGGCGGAGTTAGTGTACGACTCATGAAGTCAAATCTGACCTCAGTAGACTACAGAAGGTAGTCCGGACTGCTGAGTGAATGATTGGTACAACCCTCCCCAGTCTCCAAGAACTGCACTCATCCAGAGTGAGCAAAAGGGCTGGTAAAATCACTCTGGACCCCTCACATCCAGCACACTCCCTCTTTCAACTGTTACCGTCTGGTCGACGCTACAGAACTCTGAGCAGCAGAACGGCCAGACATAGGAACAGTTTCTTCCCTCAGGCAATCCATCTCATGAACATTTGAAATCTTAACAATAAACATGAAACACACAACACTATCATTCTTTTTATTTTTATTTTTTATTTAACATTGTATGCTACTACTACTATTACTAATCATCATCATCATCATCATCAGTTATTTAAATACTGGCTGACTTTACATTATCCTGATAATTAAATAGCTACTTAAATAGCTACTTACAAAATAAACAAATACATGGGCATGAAATATTGATTGGAGTTAAGAAAAAAGAGAGCAGAGCTATGGAGGAAATTGGTTGCCGGGGACAACAGCCAATTCATCGCTCATTATGCAAATATATTTGACCACAGAATGGCACAAATGACCTATCGGAATCAAGTATTCAAAATATAAATAAGATATAACAATAGGCAGCTTGTATGGGGGCATTTTGCGTTGATTATATCCTGTGGCCTTTCTAGTGTTTATTAATACATATCCATATTAATACTTGCTGCTTCTTAATATCCCTAAATATATAAAACATTTACATGAACTATAAGTCAATGGCTGCAGGTTATGCGATTCATTGAAAGGAAAATACAGTGAGTAAATGGCTGCGGGCTTAATGGGAGAATTTAAGGCACACACACACACATACACGCACACACACTCACAAACACCGGCCTTGTGAAACACATCACACCACCTGAGCTCTGAATGTGAAGTTAAGTTCATATGCATGGAGGAAGACTGTCTGTCTGTACAAAGAAGAAGGTGTAGGTGTGTGTGTGTGTGTGTGTGTGTGTGTGTGGGTGTGTGCGCATATGCATTAGCTGATTATGACTGTGTGTGTGTGTGTGTTTTGAGTGTGTGTATACACACTTTCCCGTATCTTATATGCGCTTTCTGGGGGTGGTTGGCTAGTGTTAGCGCGAGCAGCTGTTATCGGGATAATAAGTGTGTCCCTCCTCTCTTTCATAATTAACACTGTTTAATTAAAGCTAGACCGCTTCTGTAGCTGGTTAGGGTGCCACTTGTTAAGTGGGAGGGTGAGAACACACTAGGCTAAGAGACCAAATTAGTTATGGGGACGAGTGCTGGATACCTTACAATGCTTTCAAACGACATATACCTTCATTATTTTGGCTTGTATAATCTTAAGAATGGTGTAGTAAGTAGGCTGTTCCTGGTATCGCCCTCTGCTTATGTGTTATTTAGCACTAAGTAAACAAATAAGTTACCATAGTAACAATAGTTGTATATACAATTAAAACTGAAGTTGTTGTTTCAACTGCTAAAAGTGCAAAACAAACAAACAGTAAATAATAATGAAAAAATCAATAAAAGTAATTAGTCACTTTGATTAATGTATTTTTGGCCAATGGCTAATACTAAGGAGGTTGATAAAATTAAGAAGCTTTCATTCGTTAGCATGCTCATTCATATAATTAAATATTTGTGATATAATATAATATAATTGTCACACCCCAGGTCTGTTGGTGTGTGTTCTTTCCCCATCTGCTCAGTGTGACCTAGTTTCTGTCTCCTGATGATTTTGTCATTTGGTTCAGATGTGTCTGATCCTTGTTTACCTGTGTGTTTAAGTTCCTGTCTGTTCAGTAAGTGTCTTGTCGGGTCTTAAACATTATGTATGTGTGTCTCCAGCCGTTCCTTGTATGGATTACACTTTAAGTGGATTGCATTAAAGACTGTTCCTTTGATCTACGTCTCTGTGTCCGTTTCTCCGGCACAGTACCGTAACAGAAGACCCGACCACGAAAGATGAACTGGGCCGAGGACCAGCTGTGGTGGAATTCCTCAAGCTTTCCTATCGGGTGAGCTGGCCAGATGCTTCACTCGGTGCTTGTTTTTAGTTGGGTCTGGATGAGGAAACTATTCGCTGTAGTCTTCCTACATGTGATTTCTCTTTGGTCGAGTTAATTTATCTCATCCTTTATTTAAATGGTTCACATTTTGAGGTAGAAGAATTTAAGTCCCCTCTGAAACACATTCCAGCTCACACTATGCCGGGACCCTCCATATGGCTAACCAATGGTTTCAACCACCCATGTTCTTTCCCCATGTGCTCAGTGTGACCAGGCCTGCGTTCAGCCCCGACAAAACGGCACAAAACGTTTATTAAACGGAAACGGTGATGCGTTGAACACCCTGTTCTGATGACGCAAGTGTTGCAACTATGGTGGCTGAGAAGGCCATTCTTTGTGTTCTTTTTGAAGAATTTTAGGGAACCTGATGAAATCGGTATAAATAAGTGTTTAATACTGCAAAATACGCTCAATGTTACAGTCACTGCCCTTGCCGTCCAGAATAAATGAGAACATCCCAATGGAGTGAAGGGATTTGTGGAAACTGTGGTTCCTAATTATTGTGCTCCAACATTTGCCTCGCATTTCAGGATGAAAAGACAAACATTTCAGGAGAAGGATAATCCACTTCTTACCTCCGAGACTATGTTATGATCTATATGACCTTATTATTTTTATTGTGAGTATTAGGCTTATCATTATTGCTGATCACTGTTGTTATGGTATGCCATTGTAATATTTACCATTATATAATCAGAGGAGCATAGAAAAGTTTATGAAGGTGTCACTCCACAATACAATAGCCAAATATATAAATATGTAGCTATAGTATTTTTATGTGACATTAATTAGTGTCTAGCACACCTTCCTAAGGAAAGGATATGGACCAGAAAACATTGCAATTATTACATGATATTTAGACAGACTTAAAGAAGTTCCAGATCAATACTTGTGCTCTTATTATTTCAGTTATTTTGCCTTAAATTTAAATAAACGTGCAAACAATATACTTGCTCTTGTGAATTTATTTTGATGTTAATTACATTTACTTACAAATTCATCATCAACATGTTGATATGCTATGTTACTATAAAACTCTTACGACAAACATGTCTTCTAATATCTTCAATTGTTGCGCATACCGAGCCGCAGCGGACACATTTGTAAATGACTTCACTTGGACTCATTGTGCGAGCTGTCTCTTTAATACCGCGTGGTTTATATACACGTTGCTGCTGATTGGGCTGTCATTTTTGATACACCCACCAAACAAGAGAAAACGTATCTCAAACACTGTTGCACACAGTTGCACACCGTTTCCAGGAAACATGTCGTTCAACCCAGAAACCGTAGCAAAACGTTGTGCCGTTGTGCCGTCAAAACATTGAACGTTGTGTGAGCCTGAACGTGCCCCTAGTTTCTGTTTCCTGTTGATTATCCCATTTGGTTCAGGT
Source organism: Barbus barbus (assembly GCF_936440315.1). Classification (NCBI taxonomy): domain Eukaryota; kingdom Metazoa; phylum Chordata; class Actinopteri; order Cypriniformes; family Cyprinidae; genus Barbus; species Barbus barbus. Next base: position 16,102,057 of record NC_136723.1, read on the forward strand.
GTGTCTTATCTACGTATTGTCCTTGTTTACCTGTGTATTTAAGTTCCTGTCTGTTCAGTTAGTGTTTGTCGGGTCTTAAAAGTTATGTACATGTGTCTCCAGCCATTCCTTTTGTGGATTACCCGTTATGTGGATTGCATTAAAGACTGTTCCTTTGATCTACGTCTCCACGTCCGTTTCTCCGGCACAGTACCATGACGATATAATCAAATTTAAGTTGATGATGATGTTGTTATTATTAATCTACTAATATTAATTGGCATTCTCATTCATATAATGATGTATTAGTAACATTATATGTGGTAAATATAACAATAAAATATAATATTAACAATGTTTATATATATATATATATATATATATATATATATATATATATATATATTAGTATTCTATAATATAATATTGTCTGTGTATGATAATATAAATGACTATTTAAATTAAAAATGTTATGTATTTAAATAAATGTTGATAATAATGTTATTATCAGCATTCTCATTCATTTAATAAGTGACATAACATTTGTTAAATACAACAATGCAATTATCACACACACACACACACACATTTGTTTCTGTGAACTGTGGGGACTTTCGATAGACTTCTATTACTTTTACTCTGACCAAACAATATTTTCTAAACATTTACTATTTTAAAAAATTTTCCTTTACAATGTCAAATTTTTAATATCCTTGTGGGGACATTTTAAGGTCCACACTATATATGACATAATATGTGGTAAGAATAATATAATAATCCAAATAACCTTTTTCCACTGTAAAGAACCTTTTGCGGAGTGAAAAGGTTCCATGGATGGTAAAGGTTCTTTGTGGAACCACTGATGCCAATAAATAACCTTTATTTTTAAGAGTGTATGTTCTCATTTATACAATAAAGTACTTGTGACAAATATAATATAACATAATAGAAATGTCTGAAGGCAATATTTAGCATAACCAAACATTCTGAGGTGTTGCACACTAATCAATAAATTTCTCTTTCCACTTCCTGTTAAGCTATATATATATATATATATATATATATATATATATATATATATATACACACACTATATTGCCAAGAGTATTAGGTCACCCCCTTCTAATGGACAGGTTTGACTACTTTAGTAATTGAGAGCAAATCTTAATGTTTAAACATATAATGATATTCTAGGGAATTGTGTGCTTCTAATTTTATTGCAACAGTTTGGACAGGGCCCTTTTCTATTCTAACATGACAGTGCCTCTGTGTATAAGCCAAGGTTAAAAAATAAATGATTGATTCAGTCAGTGTGGAAGAACTTGACTGGTCTGCATAAAGCAAAGTCCTAATCCCAGCTGAACACCTCTGGTGTGACTTTAAATGCAGACCTTGAGCCAAAAACACATCACCAAACACCAATGACTTGCATATGGGTACAGTAATTTTAGACACTTTCAAAACTGTCGCAACAGGGATGGAAATACAGTTTTTAAATACGTGAATTAAGCTTCCATCTTTGTTGCCACAGTTTTGGAAGTGCCTTCTTCTGTTCTAAAGAAGGGGGTGTCCCAATACTTTTGTCCATATAGTGTATGCACAAATCATTGGTGTTTGCTGTCCACACTGTTGCAATAAAATTAGAAGCACACAATTCCCTAGAATATCATTATATGTTTAAACATTAAGATTTGTACTCATGGAAATGACTAAAGTAGTCAAACCTGTTCATTATAAGGGGGTGACCCAATACTTTTGGCAATATAGTGTGTATATATATATATATATATATATATATATATATATATATATCAACCCTTTAGAGTGTTCATGCTCCCGATTATTAGGATGGCCGAACACCTGTGAAGTCCACTTTGCAGATCAATACAGGATGACTGGAAGAGACCCAATATTACTGACTTATCTGCCTTGCAACATGCTTTTCAGACACCATTCTCATTGGTTGTTATCAGCAACGCTGTTATAAGGGTGCGGATGAGAGCAGCAAAGAGTTCGGATGAGGTGAGCGAGAGACACTAGAGTTTGTGCGCTCACTATTATGAATATGCCAGGAACTTTTGTAACCTTGATACAGCGAGTGTATCTGGCTCTGGCAGAACAGCTGTATTTAAAGTAGCTGGAATGACTCCAGCTCCCTGGGCCCGGCTGATACAGGGCCAACTTATCTGCTGTGACAACACCTTATTAAAATCAAGTGAGTTTGTCCTTTACTCTACTTCATCACAGCTTCTATTTCAACCCTGCTGGCACCCGGGAGACGGAGTCATTCCACCACGTCGAGCATAAATCCAGGAAAGCACCGTGGGCAAGGTCTTCAGCGGAGGCCTATTCTTCAGCACTTACACATGAGGTCAGCAAATCGTCTGTAGCATTACTCTGAGCTTCTCCTGGTGCAATGAGAAACCTGCAGTGGAAGGGGGACACCGTGAGTAACAGGTAGAATACTTTTCACGACCTGCACATTAGGCTTTAAAGGGACAGTTCACCCCAAAATGAACATTCTGTCATCGTTTACTCACCCTTACATTGATCCAAACCTGTATGACTTTCTGTGGAACTACTGAGATACTGCTTCTTTATCTTTCTTCACATGTAGAATTTTTTCAGGTCTTTTTGTTTTTGAAATCTGAAAACTGTCATTACCTCATTACTGATTTTCTGGAGCTCATCCATCCAACTACATAGACTGTCAACATGCTTTCAACAGGTAAGTGATTTCATTTTACCTTTCAAATTGTCAAAGTTTAGATCTGTGCATGTATGAATAATATTTGATTAAACCTTTGTGTGGAATAGAACCATGTGATTTCCCACCCCAAAAACATCTCCTGTTGTGTTCCACAGAATAAAAAGTCACAAGGGTTTGAAACGATTTGAGGTTGAGAAAAGGATAACAAAAATCTAATTTTTTCGTTGAGCTTCTTTAAAATCCTCTTAATGGAACTGAGCAAGAAAACAATTGTGTGAAAAGAGCATGAACAACCAGAGGACAAGCTTGAGAGGACACAAAAGCATGTTTTTTTGTTGTTGTTGTTATTTTTCTGCTGATTATGCAGTTTCGTCCTGCGCTGTTTAATTACTTCATTAATTATCCTACAGACGCAAAATTGGGAATGTTTAACAAGAAGCCATTAGTTAATCTTTTCCTACAATGTGTAGATGCAAGGTCAATGGCAAACGTAGTTTAGAATGAAATACACATTTGGATACAATAGGCTGTGAAAGACAGTGCTCAATGGACTCTCGCTGGGTAATAAGTCATTTCTAACAGCTGCGCGATTCAACAGTTTCAGTGTTCTTGAGTTTGGCATAAACCAAATACTCCTGGGAAATTGTACTGCAGACAATCCTCCCCAATGCAATACAGTTTTTCAAACATATTTAAAAATTTAGGCTTTGGGAATAACCTTATAAAATACTTGAACGCTTGCTGCGTTTAAGGACTGTGTCGGGGGATATTTGCTCTTGTACTATTTTATAAGCTACTCAGACTTCAAAAGGCTGTGTGTACTGGTACAATACAGGGACTGTAATGCTGTACTGACCCAGAGTCAGCGCTTGCCAAGGCCGTGTGATGTGAACAGAGAAGGCAGATTGCCAAGGTGAGACAATTTCAGTCCCTTCAACAGTGATTGACACTTTTTATTTATTTACCAGACTTTGATATTTCAAGTAAGAGTAAGTTTTTGTTCATGCAGTACCCCAAAAATGGGTGAAAAAAGGATGTTTGCCCCAAATAACCTGGTCTTAAAAGAATAGTCCACCCACAAATGAAAAACCTGTCAACCTTTACTCCTCTCATGTCATTCCAAACTTGAATAACTTTCTTTCTTCTGCAGAACACAAAAGAAGATATTTTGAAGATTGTTGGTAGAGTTTCGGTTCCCATTGACTTCCAATAAATGGTCAAAAATACAGTGGAAGTTAACAGGAAAAGAAAAAGTTTGGGTATTAACTACAAAAACAACATTTTTCAGATTTTTGTTGTTTATAACTGAAACTCTACTAACTACCAACATTTTTTAAAATATCTTCAACCAAAGAAAGAAAGTCATACAGGTTTGGAACGACATGAACTATCCCTTCAAAACTATCCCTTCAGCTGATATATCGCTCACAAATTATGGTTGTTAATTTAACACATTTAGTACAATTAATAATGATGATAATAATAATAATAATGAAAAAAAAAAAAACATTAAGATTATAGCGTTTAGTTATGCCCCCGAACCACCAAAGCAAATACATGTGATTTTTTTAAAACATACATGAAATTATATATATGTCAGAGTCACCGCAGTCTCCACCAACGACACTCACCAGATCCCAATCCCCTGATTTCTAATCACTGCCACCTGTCAGCATTCATCAGCAGCACTATATCCCTGCACTCCTCCCGTTCACTCACTGTCTGGTCTCAAACTTTCCATGTTGACTTACCTGACCCACTTACCTTTTGTCAACTTACCAGTTGCTCCAGTGTTCCTATCCCTGTTCTCCACCGCTCCAGTTCTCTACCATCTCCACGCTCCGCTGTTACCTCCGGATCCCCTGGAAAAGGAAAAAGGAAAAAGGACATTTACACTCAGATAAGCCCCTGGAGACATTCCCATTCCCCGCCTGCGTACCTGGACATTCTGCTCATCTCATTCCCCTCTGCTACTACTCAATAAACCTGTTGCACTTACCTCTGTGTTCTGTGTCTATCTGCTGACAATATAATGATAACGATTAACTATATTAACAATACTGACTAAATTAATGAAACAATACCGCTTACATTTTGAATTTTGTACATTGGTACAATTTGTTGAGGTGATTTAATTATTTATATCTAAATATATATTTTTAAAGTCATACATTTATAGAGAGAGAGAGTTATCTCTTAGGTTTAGAATAATTTTTTACATAAAATAACACTAAATTACTATTTAATAATATTTTTAAATGCTGATCTTTGAGGCGTCTAGGTTATTTGCTTTTGTGCATTTCATTCCCCAGAAAATTTCAAGATTTCAATTGCAGGCTGTTGCTTGTTTACTTACATAACTGCAACGACCTTACTGAGTTTATTTACCTTGAACTGAATAATTCTGATTTCAGAGCATGGCTGAATTTAAATCAAAAATTTCAAACCATCAGCGGGTAACAGAAATCCAACTGTCAGGTAAAATGGCACAAAACTTCCCTGCTGACACAATGGCTTCGTCCTCATTCCCCCTGGTAATGGACTGGTAGCATAGATAAATGAATATATAAGCATATGGATGAAAGTTGAGGAAGTTAAAGATCATCAATCCCAGGAGGCGAGCTGCATTATTCATGAAAGTACAAAGACAAATACCTACTGCTTTAGGCAGTAAACAAAACAATAAATAAATAAGTAAACACAATGCGGATGAGTAAAATCATCCTCATGGCAGTGGTTGGCATCATCTGTTTGTTCTGATAAAGCAGTGTTTAGACACGAGACGCTGGTGGAAAATGGCTTTTTTTCATGAAAGAATCTCTACTGAATGAAGCTCCATGAACTTCTCCAGACCTCAGACCTTTAACAGTGAAAAGTTTTCTCTGTTTTGCCGATGTACGTGGAGTTTCATTTGATAAGCAAAGCTTAAGATGCTCAAAGCGTCTGAAATAACCGCTTTTATAAAGCGCTCCTGACATCCATTGACATGCCTATGGAGAAAATACGACATCCCATAGGGATCTGCAGCGCGGCAAGGTTCCCTCAGATATAATTTATCCACAGGGCCCAACCGTCATGTTGGCCGATTTAAAGATCAGAAGCACCCTCTGGTTTCCCTATAGCATACAACAAAGCTGGTGGGCATATATCCTACAGGTTGACATTCCCCACCAGCTCCCAGCAGGATCCACCAACAACAACATGTGTCGCACCGTAGGGCTTAAACACAACATCTCCCAAAAGCAACAAATTAAATGATGACAGCAACACCTACGACAGGTAATGATTCCCGCTGGCGACAGGCATCCTCCTTAAAGTAGTTCACCTGAAAATGAAAATTTACTGAACATATATTCACCCTCAGGCCATACAAGATGTAGATGAGTTTGTTTCTTCATCAGAACAGATTTGGAGAAATTTAGCATTGCATCACTTTCTCAACAATGGATCATGTGTCATGAATGGGTGCCATCAGAATGAGAGTCCTAACATCACAGTAATCCACAAGTAATCACACCGCTCCAGTTCATCAAATAACATGTTTCATGTTTGTAATAAGTACATCCATCATCACAGCATTTGAACTTGTTGAGTCCATAATGCATAATAACACTTTCTCCTCCGAATAAGACCAACCCATGTTTTCTTCTCACATCAAAATCCACCAACATCACTGTTTAGGACTGTGTAGTAAATAGTACTTGATCTGTTCATATTTCTCTCCTGTTTCAGACAAGACAACTTTTCCAGCGGAGAAAGCAATATTATGGATAGAGGACTCTTATTTTAGCCAGAAGCAATGGTTTAGAGCTAAAACTTTATTACAGATAAACTTGTTTTTTTATTTATAAATATGCAGCTTTTTGCTTCACAAAAAGTTAATTGAAAGACTGGAGTCATGTGGATTACTTGCAGATTATTGGGATGTTTTTATCAGCTCTCATTCTGACGGCACCCATTCACTGCCAGTGTTGGGGAGTAACTAGTTACATGTACCAGAATTACGTTATTTAATTACAAATTAAATATAACTGTAATCTGTTACAGTTTCTGAGAAAAATATGTGTAATTAAATTACAGTTACTTGTGAAAATGTTAACAATTGTTACATCTTAATATTTTCACACACATACAGATTTAATTGATTTCTTTCCCAAAATGCATTGACTGCTCTAATATATGAGACACCAATGTTTCAGGAGTTTAGGAGTTGTGATAACTGTATTATTTCCTATTTGGGTTCACGTATATGTTTTTTTTTTTTTTTAGATTAACTGTTTTTTCAAGGCATTGTTAGATGCCAGTGTTTCCTGTCATAGCTATGCAAAGATTTGATTTCAAAACAGTATCATAGCTATTAAACTATATCTTGTAGTGATTTTAAATCTGCTTTTAACGTCAGAACAATCTCAAAGTAAAAAGGGGTGCTAAAGTCTGATTTTACGGTGGCTGTGCTCACTCAAATGAGCATGTCTGCATGTCATCCAGAAGGTTTGTGTTAATTTCTCCTCTGCCCCACCCCGACTCCAAAAATCCAATCAAAGGCTACTGTGAGTCAGCTGAACTCATCTCACCTTGCTGTTTTGTCATAGAGCCCAAGGGATGAAGCGATTCCAATTTAGATTAGTTTTGACCCCTGAGTCGCACATTATTCAGCTTATCTCCATATAATTACATTTCATGCATTGTTAGGAGAACACAGATGTTCACGTTTTATCAGCTTTGGTCAAAGTTACGGTCGATCAGTTCCGACCGATACAATGTTTGTTCTGAAAATATTGATGTGTAAAAATTATGTTAGTTGTCTAGTTTTTATTAGGGTCTTTAAGCAACAGCTGTGGACGGGACGACCAAAATTATGCTCTGAGTGCATTTAACTCGCTGCTGCCTGGGAATCGCTACTGTATCCTAACCAATACCAGATGACAGATAAGTTCACATTATAATGCATGGTACATGTTATTGTAATTGTGTCTGTATTAACACTTTTTAATTATTTAAAAAATATGTAATTTACTTATAAAAATAAAAATATAAAAATGAAATATTAATCATAGTGAAAAACAAGTGATAAGACAATAATACAATAATAAAAAACATTGCAATTACACAATAATACAATAATTCATAATATATATAATTAAAATACAATTTAAATATTATAAAGTTAACAATAATGGTTTTATGACAATAACAACAGCTGTAATAACTATTAATTAAAAACAAAACAAACAATCAAACAAATAAATTACAATGAAATATACATTTCTAAAATAACAACAAATGAATTAATATTACAATTGTATAACAGTTGTTCATAATATTTATACTTGAATGAAATTGTTATAAAACAAACAATAAATGTTTAACAACAACACTGACTAATATTATTGCTAATTATTATTATTATTATTATTATTAAACCATACAAAATAGATAGTTTAACATGAAATATAAACAACAACACAAGAAAAAATAACAATAACTAGTATTGCAAATATATAATAACGTTATTGTTTTTTAATATATTTGTAAATGTAATATCATTCAGTTATTATCAAATGCTCAATCAATCAATCAATCAATCAATCAATCAATCAAAGCAAACAATAACAATTAGATATACATGTATAAAATAACATATTGATTGACATAATTTTTCATAATATTTATTTAATTTAATTATATAATTTAGTAATTTAATTATTATAAAATAAACAATACATGGACAACAACAACAACAACATCAATAATAATATTGATGTTGTTGTTGTTGTTATTAAATGATACAAAATAGATAGTTTAATATGAAATACAACACAATGTGATAATTAATAAAATAATACAATAACTATGCAAATATATAATAATATTATTGTTGTTTATAACATTTATAAATGTAATATAATTAAATTATTATTAAATCCTCAAGCTATTAAATAAATAAATAAATAAAATTTATTAATATTACAATTATATAACAATTGTACAAGTATAACGTTTATACTTGCAAGTTAATTGTTATAAAACAAAACACATTTTTTTAACAACATCATCATCATCTTTATGAAACAACAACGACAAAAACAATGAATTATTGTTAATATTAATAAATCATACAAAATAGATGGTTTAATATTAAATATTAACAACAACCCAATGCAATTATTAATAAAACAATAACAACAACTAGCACTGCAATAATAATAATATTGTTATTTATAATATTTATAAAATGTAATATAATTTATTTATTATTATTAAATTATTAAGCTGTTCAACAAACAAACACACAAACAAACAAACAAACATACTATGACGATCTGATGTTATTTCTTTAATAATTCTTTTATTTCTTGCCCATTTTATTGACTGTCAGGCAAATTTGCAAGTCACTTAGAAAGACAACACCACAGCATTTCTCCACAATTTACACGTTTGAGGTGTTATTCATGTGTTTAGGACAAATGATGCCAGACAAATTAGTGATTTGAGCAGTAGAAATAGTGATGCTTGTCTTAGTAACAAACAAATGCTTTTCTTGAGGCTGTAACACCAATGAACAACACACGCCATTAACTCGCTGTTGAAGCTCTTAAAGGAAGGGACTCTTCCGTGGGTAGCAGGTGTCCTTGTGTGATAGCGCTTCAGGGACACAAACACATATAAACTAGGATTTTAGGAAATATCCTGGCTTGTTAGATTGAATTGTCAGGTCAGTATTTCATTCTCACTCTTTCAAAACAAATCTGACATATTTGTGTCGCTCCATGCTCTCAGACATGAGGTGCCGTGACAATCTAACGTACATTCAAAAATCATTTTCTCAGAAATGAAAGTCACCTTCACAAGCAGTAGACTGTAATGTGCTTGTTAAAGAATCTCCAACTGCTGTCCTCTCCATCCCATTTAAATTAAGAAAACAGCAGAAGAATGATTTCCAGATGTCTACACAGGCAGACACTGGACTATATATAAAATACTGAAATAAATAAACTCTCTTTGAAAATATAACATCCATTTTTAATCAAGCAGATTTTATTAAGCACAGGAGCGTGAAGCCACTAGAAAATACTCTACTTTCTGTCACTTTTTTTCTTATTTTTCCTGTTGAAAAGAGAGCAAACAAAAGAAAAAAGAAGAAAAAACAAACATTGTTTGCCATGCCATTGTCAGTGCTCTGTCGTGTGTGTCATGTGTTCCCGCCTCTTGTGTCCATATTTGGTTTGTTTCCTGTCCTCGTTTTATGTGATTATTAGTTAATTCTTGTCCAGCTGTGTTTGTGTGATTATCCTGTGTATTTATAGTCCTGTCTATTCAGTTTGATTTCGTCTGGTCTACTCGTTACTCCCCGGTGTTCCTGGCTGTGTCAGCCTTACCTTACCTTACCTTGTCTTGCCCTGCCTTGATGTCGTCATTAAAGATTGTATTTTGAGTTTACATCCTCGTCTGTGTATTCCTCGTTCCTCCCTGCTGTGTGCACCATGACAGCCATATGTTGCCACATTATGTCTTTCTTGACAAAAATGTCCTTTAGTCAATATTTCATCATGTCACATTTATTACTTTATTCCATTTCACTCTGACAGAAATGACATATAATTTTAGTCCTTTTAGTTGACAACATGATGAAAAAATGTCAAACTACATGAAATCATAAAACGTTTTATCAACAAACATTTTCATCAGAAATTTGGCTTACAAGAATAACTCTGCTAGACTTAGATATTATATACAACATATTTATTTATAAGAGAATGTAATTATTAGATGTTATAATATAATAAAAAATTTTTTATGGAATAATATATATAGTTTATAAGAATAACACTTCCAGACTAATATTATATATCAAATATTTATTTATAACATAAATATTTTATTGAAATAACTGATATATATATATATATATATATATATATATATATATATATATGTTTATATATATATATACACTCCCCTCCAAAAGTATTGGGACAGTGAGGCCAATTCCTTTATTTTTGCTGTAGACTGAAAACATTTGGGTTTGACATCAAAAGATGAATATCAGACAAGAGATTTACATGCCAGCTTTTATTTTCAGGTATTTAAACAACTTAGAAGATATCACCTTTTGCTTGAACCCACCCATTTTTCATGTGAGCAAAAGTATTGGAACAGATAGAATTAACATAGATTAAAGTGAAAAAGACTTCATATTTAGTTGCAAATCCTTTGCTTTCAATAACTGCATCAAGCCTGTGACCCATTGACTTCACCAAACTTTTGCATTCTTCTTTTGTGATGCTTTTGCAGGCTTTCAGCTCAGCCTCTTTCAGTTGTTGTTTGTTTTGGGGGTTACCCCCTTCAGTCTCTTCTTTAGCAGGTAAAAGGCATGCTCTATAGGGTTTACGTCTGGAGATTGACTTGGCCATTCTGAAACCTTCCACTTCTTGCTTTGGCAGTGTGTTTTGGGTCATTATCTTGCTGCATGATGAAGGATCTCCTAAGTTTGGTTGCATCTTTCTTTAAATTGGCAGACAAAATGTTTCTGTAGACTTCTGAGTTCATTTAGCTGCTGCCATCATGTGTTACATCATCAATGAAGATTAATGAGCCCGTCCCAGAAGAAGCCATGCAAGCCCAAGCCATGCCATTACCTCCACTGTGTTTCACAGATGAGCTTGTGTGTTTGGGATCATGAGCAGATCCTTTATTTCTCCAAACTTTAGCCTTTCCATCACTTTGGTAAAGGTTAATCTTTGTCTCATCAGTCCATAAAACTTCGTCCCAGAATTTTTGAGGCTCATCTATGTACCTTTTGGCAAATTCCAGCCTGGCCTTCTTATTCTTCTTGCTAATGAGTGGTTTGCATCTTCTGGTTTAGCCTCTGTACTTGTGATCATGAAGTCTTCTGCGAACAGTAGATTGTGATACCTTCACTCCTGCCCTCTGGAGGTTGTTGCTGATCTCACTTACAGTTGTTTTAGGGTCTTTCCTGACAGCTCTCACAATGTTTCTGTCATCAACTGCAGTTGTTTTCCTTTGTCTACCTGTTTGATGTCTGTTACTTAGTACACCAGTGGCTTCTTTCTTCTTCAGGACATTCCAAATGGTTGAAATGGTTATGGCCAGTGTGTGTGCAATGGCTCTGATTGATTTTCCTTCTTCTCTCAGGTTCACCATTGCTTGTTTTTCACCCATAGACAGCTCTCTGGTTTTCATGTTGGTTACACCTCTTAACTAAATGCAGTTTGAACAGGCAAAACCCAAACCTAAAACTGAGCGTAGACATTCAGTGCTAATTATTGTTTGAATAATCATTGTGATAGGACACACCTGGGCAACAAAATACACCTGTCAGTCACATGTTCCAATACTTTTGCTCAAATATCTATCTATCTATCTATCTATCTATCTATCTATCTATCTATCTATCTATCTATCTATCTATCTATCTATCTATCTATCTATCTATCTATCTATCTATCTATACTAGTGTCCGTCCTACAATTCAAGTCGATGTGTTTTTTTTTCTGTCATTTTCTCTTCCTTCAGGCAAAAAGTTTGATCATTCAGCGATGGACTGCTAAAACTGTTTGAAAGAAAACCTTCCTGACCCAGAAGAAAAAAACTAATCATACTGGTTCCATGTTAGTGTTCTTCGTCTTAATAATTATCAGCCTTCTGTTTCAGATGGCCTGGATCTTAAAGCTGAAATATGAACAGGAGTATTTCACTTCAGCCGCTTAATTGATTAACGCTGGCTTTGTAGATAAAACCCACATAATTTTCATAAAATGAATCCCGATCAAATAACACACTACACTCAATACAGTCCCTTCCATTATTGTAATTACTTTAGATGTCGCAGTAAGCCAGAAAGCGAGGCACTTGTTAATGAATGGGGTGTTTAGAAAATAGAAGCACTCTACTTTCATATTAGCACTCCATTTTCTCCCATCTCTTCTTCACAGTATCCTCAATTGAACTTGGTTAAAGGCACAAGGAAGAGGACTGGTTTGCTGGAGCAGTTGGTTATCTGTGTTCAAGCTAAATACATTAGGCAGATTAATTCTGTGCAAGGGGAAGATCTCTTACCCCAAAAGCCATTTACAAACCTCATGGCTGGAGAATCTCCTTTGTAATAGTTGATTGTTGATGTACAAAGTTTTCATTACGCCCACAGACGCATTAGCGACCAGGCCGCCGGCGAGCTGTCTCTGCAAAAGCCAGAATGGAAATGCGGCAGCGCCACTGCAGTCATTAGTCATTAGATCACAGCTCTTCAAGCAGCGTTAATAAGGAAGTGAAGATAATCTTGGTGATGCAAGCTCCTCCAGATGCCTGAAAGGCCCGGAATATTCTCTGGCTCGCTCGATCTCTTCTATTAGTGTTCGTAACATCGCCCTAAACCGCTGGACACACAGAGGGTAATTAGAGAGCGGCGACTGTTATCGGTTATCGCCAGTATCCGTGAGATAAGACAAAGAAACAAGACGCTGTTATGCCAAAAAAACAAATTAACTGTGTTCCTAGAAGAAGCTTTGAAATTAGTCTTGGTGTCAAAACTTTGTGGAGATTAGCTGATCTTCAGCATTCAGGGCCTGGCTAAAATTCAAGGGCTGGGACAAACAGTTTTTGGGTCGACCCGCTCTACCGCAGACCACTGAATAGGCAAGATAGAGGACCTCAGTGGAGCCTCCTTTATCACTGGATCTGGACAAAGTTTCTGGCTGTTGTGCCCTGATGAACATCCCCATTTACAGTGGCTTAAATGCCAAATAAAGACATAAATTGGGCTATTTACTAAATAACTATATTTAAACATTTACTAAATAACTATGTTTAACCTAAATATCCGACTAAATATTTTGTAATTATACAAAATTTACAATATTTTGTTTTACTGCTAGTTTTGAGAACTTATTATAGCTATAATTAATATAATTATTTTATTAAATTAAATGACATTTTAAATAATATTTTAATCAAATTAAAGGTGCAAAACATTAGCAATTGATAGGTAAAATAGGTTTTCAAAACTAGGTGTGGGATGTAAACAAAGACATTATTTCTGTCTGAAAAATTATTTTAAATATATGCATAAAAAATAAATCATATTTGTGAATTGATTGCTATTCACTTTTGTTTACATTTATACATCAATGTATTTAAATAATTATATTGAATATATTGAAATATTCAAATTAATACTTATATTGAATATATTTATATGTCTAATTTAAATGTATTTGTAAATTAAAATATCTGACTGAACATTTTCAAAGTCAGTGTGGAAAAAAAATAAAAAAAATAAAAAAATATTTTTTATAAACATATGTATAGTTTATAAAAAAATTACACTGGTAGACTAAAATTCTATCTGAAATATTTATTTATAATAGAGCATAATTATTAAGTAAATAAGAAAAACATAATTATGAATTATTATTATTATTATTATTAATGAAATAAAGAATATTGTAATAAAATTAAAATGATAATTGTATAAAATATATAAGGGATGTAAACAAAGACACTATTGTTACTGTCTGAAAAAAAATATTCCATATAATTATTATATACATGTAATGCATATAAGAAAAAATGCATTTGTGAATTGATTGCTATAAGTTATTATTGTTATTATTAATAAAATAAAAATAAATGAATGTATTTTATATTTCATAAAATAATTACTGTAATTCACATAATGGTCAGACATTTGCATTTTTTTAATAAAATAAAATTAAGTGGTCTAAAAAAACTGCAATCAATTTGCACATACATCTAAAAATATATATATATATATATATATATATATATATATATATATATATATATATATATTATTTCTGTCAAAAACATAAAGCAACTGGAGTAGCTTAGAAGCAAAACAAAAACAGGAACTGAATTGTTCATCAACTGAATGTGAGCTGCATCAGGCCTTTGACGTGCAGACAGATTCATTAAATATAATCAGAGCCATTGGCTCCTGGTTTGAGACCAGCAGGTTTTACTCAATTTCTTCAGCCCTAAACCACCATTTCTTAGGTGAAAACGTACAGAAAGATTCCGGATTGGGTGCCAAGAGGCCCAAGACCTGTCAGTGGGCATCAATGTACTAATCACCACCAAGAGAGCGAGTGTGACCTGAAGGACAGTCAATTAAACCAAGGTTTTTATCCATAACACTCACGCTTGCTGGCTTATCCAAAGTCAACCTCTGCAAATGAGGGTGATGATTCCCATGGACTGTTTCTCACAGTCTTCCACAGGCAAGCAGTTTCATTTGGCGCCTGGCATAACAATTAATCATCTGCTAGATTCGCCACCCGCCTTTCCCAAAATCATTCTACATTTCCCTTACTCTGCCATCTTATGTATCTCTTGATTCGGTTTCATTTGGATTATTAATGAGACTGCCTTTAACTGTCATGCTCTGCTGTTCTGCCATGAATCCCGCTGTACCTGTTCTCATGGCTCTGCCTCTGCATTATGCTGTTATCACTGTGCTCCTCTCCCACACTTCTGCTGACACTCTGAGCGCTGAGTCTTAATTCATCTTCAGGGTATCCAGAAACAGCCATAAGCCAAACATGATTTTCAGCGCATAATAGCCAGTCAGATGCATACATGAATAGCAGTACAGCTTGTTCTGGAATGATTGCACCTCTGCAGATAGAACGGGCATGATTTCAAGGTGCTGCTGCATGAAATGTATGAGAATCATGTAAAATATACATTAAATCTTAAATTAAATTATGTTCTTGTTTTTACACTTGAAAAAAAACAACAACTGTTGAGGTAGGAAAAATGCAACTTAATTTACTTAATTTACTAATCTTCATGTCATTCAGAATCTGTGTGATTGTTTTTTTTTTTCTGTGGAAGACAAAATTATACATTTTTAATAATATGCTGGTCACTTTTTCCATTCAAATACTAACTAACTAACTAAATAAATAAATTAAATCACATAACCTGTACAGCATATTCAAGTCTTCTGAAGCCATATGATAGTTTTGAGTAAATTTAAGTTTGTTGAAATCACTGAATCATTCTGTATTTCATGACTCAATCTGATTCAAGAATGAATTATTCAGACTGGTTCTGTGCACTGGATCAGTTGATTAATTAATAAGAGATAATTCAAACAAACAAATCGTTCATAAATTGGACATTTAGCTCTTTCACCTTTTTTTCAAGGGAAGCAAAAGTCAAGATTTTTAATGACTTCAATTTAAACCTTTGTCACATGTATGAACCATTTTAATGATAATTTGATATAACTTTTTTGCCATTTTGTCATTTAATTTCAAAAGTTTAAATTTGGGATTGGTTATAGGTATATATATATATATATATATATATATATATATATATATATATATATATATATATATATATATATATATATTGAGGCTATATGTAGTTGATCAGAAATACAGCAATTCTTTGAAATATTATTACAATTTAAAATAACATTTAATTTAAAATGTAATTTATTCATGTGATGGCACTGGCAAAGCTGAATTTTTAAGCAGTCCATACTCCAGTCTTTTTTTTTTTTTTTATTATAAAAGTTTTTTCGTGATTTTTTGACACACATGAAAGAACAGAAAGAACAGCATTTATTTGAAATAGAAATCTTTTGTAACATTATAAATGTCTTGTCACTTCTAAACAATTTAATGCACACTAGCTAAATATTAAATTCTTGAAAAAATAAAATAAAATAAAAAATAACTAAATTAATAATAAAAATCATATTGACCCCAAACATTTGACCTTCAAGTTAGTGTATGTGAGAAGCAAAATTACCAATGAAAATTACATAAGGTTTTATAGCTTATCTACTCATATGAAATATTGCGTCTCATATGCATTTATCTTATTTTAAGAAAAACAGACATTTTTACTAGCAACTAATAATGTAATATATATATATATATATATAAGTTTATCTTCACATGTAGTTGACGGTTATGAAAAACGACACGAGGAGGGATTGGCGTAGCGATAAGATCTGGTCCTACAGGGCTTTTTGGCAGCCATTATGCATTTAGTGAAACGGTACCTGGAAAATCTCTCTCCTCAGATGTACTCTTCATCTCTGTCCAAACAAGTATGGCAGGAGGACCTACACCTGCTTTCCCTCACCCGGCAATGGAGAAAAAAAGGACTAAGGAATAGAGTGTGCACAAGAGTGCTTGATTTACTGTATGTCAGGCGTGTCGACCCTCTCCATGCATCAAACGGGCTGAGCCATGGAGGGGGTATCGGGATGTGGCATCCACGATGACTTCCCATTTCCCACAAATCTACAGCACCGGCTATATGATCTATCCTTCCTATTCCTCCAAGGGGAATGGCTCCGGGTGAAATATGGCTTTGTGTCAGTGCTGGGGAGGGGAGGCTTATTATACTGTGGAATCTAGATAATGCAGCAGTGCATTAGAGAAGAGGAAAAAATCAAAACAGCATATAAATACGCAGAGCGAAGCAAAATAAGAATATGCCCCAGTAGGTAGAGAAAAAAAAGAGTGGTGGAAAAGCAAACAATATTTCATGACATTGATGTTTGTATTGTTAAAGGTCAATAACGTATTAGAGTGTCCATGAGAAAGGCAAGGAAAAATCTAGTTTAACACATGACAGGTTCTTAGAAATGTGCTCTTTGCATTTATGTTGCTTTATTGTGGTTTTGAAAATTTTATATGATTTTCAAGAAAGGTTTCAATTTATTGACTCTAAAAATGCCATGTGATGCAACCATCAAGTTAAAAGTAATAACACATATATATTCCTTTTAACTTGAAGGCATGTGACTGCACACATCTCAGTTGGTATTTTAAAAAAAGGTTTTAAATATGTTCCATTTTTACGAATATCAACACACCACATGACAATTTACAATCCTGAAATCAAGACTTATTGACATAAGACGGCAGGTTGTAACTGTCAGTCCTTGTCTTGTGTTTCCCTTCCTCTCGTGTCCCTATTTGGCCATCCTCGTTCCTTTAATTAGTAGTTAATGTGTCCCCAGCCCTGCATGTGATTGCCCCACACCTGTTTCTGTTCTTCCTTGCTAATTTCCCAGTGTTTATAATCCCTGTGTTTCCTAGCCCCTGTGTCCGGTCTTAAACGTCATTGATGTTCGTCTCTCCCCAAGCTCCTCGTCTCATTGTGTGTGTCTCTCCAAATAAATGTGATTATTGGAACTCCTACGTCTCCTCGCTCCTTGTGTCCCGAGAGGGAACGTGACAGAAGACCGGAACCACAAAGTAAGCGGCACTCCTTCCCCCGTTTTGTTTTCCGTTTTGAGGAAAGTTTTTGTTTGTTCCAGTTTTTTCCCCCCCCTCCACGGCGATGGAGTTCGCCGCCCGCCTCCGCGCCCTGATACTCCGCGAGCTGCCCTTCGTGGAGTACGCGGAGGAGTTCTGCGGGCTCGCGCGGAGTTCGGAGCTCCATGACGCGGCGATTCTCCACCTGTTCCGGCTCGGGGCCTGTAGCAACTACCCCATGGACCTCCCAGACACCACAGGATTGACCTGGAGGCTGGGGATATACCGGTGTCTGGGAGACTTCCGGGTCCGAGTCGGAGCTAGCCCGCCGTCGTCAGCGGCTCCCCCGAGCCCGCCGCCGCTCGCGCTTCCAGAGCGCCCCCGCGAACTCGCGCTTCCAGAGCGCCCCCGCGAACTCGCGCTTCCAGAGCGCCCCCGCGAACTCGCGCTTCCAGAGCGCCCTCCAGTGCCTGCTCCTCGCAGGTGGATTCCTGCGTCCCCGCTGGTTCCGTCCAGCCCTCCTGAGTTCCCGCTGGTTCCGTCCAGCCCTCCTGAGTTCCCGCTGGTTCCGTCCAGCCCTCCTGAGTTCCCGCTGGTTCCGTCCAGCCCTCCTGAGTTCCCGCTGGTTCCGTCCAGCCCTCCTGAGTTCCCGCTGGTTCCGTCCAGCCCCGCGCTGCAAGAGCGCCCCCCAGTGCCGGCTCCACGCACGTGCCCCCCAGTGCCGGCTCCACGCACGTGCCCCCCAGTGCCGGCTCCACGCACGTGCCCCCCAGTGCCGGCTCCACGCACGTGCCCCCCAGTGCCGGCTCCACGCACGTGCCCCCCAGTGCCGGCTCCACGCACGTGCCCCCCAGTGCCGGCTCCACGCACGTGCCCCCCAGTGCCGGCTCCACGCACGTGCCCTCCCGTGCCGGCTCCACGCACGTTCCCGCTGGTTCCGTCCAGCCCTCCTGAGTTCCCGCTGGTTCCGTCCAGCCCCGCGCTGCAAGAGCGCCCCCCAGTGTCCGCGCTTCCCGAGCACCCCCAAGTGCCGGCTCCACGCACGTGCCCTCCCGTGCCGGCTCCACGCACGTGCCCTCCCGTGCCGGCTCCACGCACGTTCCCGCTGGTTCCGTCCAGCCCTCCTGAGTTCCCGCTGGTTCCGTCCAGCCCCGCGCTGCAAGAGCGCCCGACAGAGTCCGCGCTGCAAGAGCGCCCGACAGAGCCCGCTCCTCTGTGGCTCCCAGGGGGGAGCTTCTCCAAGAAAATTTTGGGGGGGGGGGGGTAAGAGGGTCACAGCCTGTGTGGCCGGGCCAAGGGCCAAGGCCACAGAACCCCTCGGGCCCGAAAAAAATAGGCCGTGGCCTTCCGAGTCCCCTGACCCGCCCTGGCCTTCCGAGTCCCCTGACCCGCCCTGGCCTCCCGAGTCCCCTGACTCGCCATGGCCCCTGGAACGGGCACCGCCCTGGAGGCCTCCAGAGCGCCCACCCCCCCTCCCCATTGGATGGTGTTAGGCGTGAGGACACGCCTTCCGGAGGGGGGCGTAATGTCAGTCAATGTGACCCCAGCCCTGCATGTGATTGCCCCACACCTGTTTCTGTTCTTCCTTGCTAATTTCCCAGTGTTTATAATCCCTGTGTTTCCTAGCCCCTGTGTCCGGTCTTAAACGTCATTGATGTTCGTCTCTCCCCAAGCTCCTCGTCTCATTGTGTGTGTCTCTCCAAATAAATGTGATTATTGGAACTCCTACGTCTCCTCGCTCCTTGTGTCCCGAGAGGGAACGTGACAGTAACAAGTTGGGGAATAAATAAAATAGGGAATAAACAATAATAATTTTCAAGCAGGAAATAAGTTTGTTAAAATATGTTTGTTTATTCTTTGGTTGCAACAAATTACTTTGATTTGTTGGAACAAATAATAATTATTAATATGCAGTAAATAAGTTAGATTCAAATATTTTTGTTTGTTTGTTTGTTCTTTGGCTGCAAGAAATTGCTTTGATTTGGTGGAACAACCAAAAATTGTTAATAAGCAGTAAATCAGTTTTCTTAAAATATTTTTGCTTGTTTGTTTATTATTTGGTTGCAACAAAATACTTTGATTTGGTGGACCAAACAATAATTATTAATAAGCAGTAAATCATTTTGTTAAAATATTTTTGTTTGTTCTTTGGATGCAACAAATTACTTTTGGTGGAACAAACAATAATTATTAATAAGCAGTAAATCATTTTGTTAAAATATTTTTGTTTGTTTGTTTGTTCTTTGGATGCAACAAATTACTTTTGGTGGAACAAACAATAATTATTAATAAGCAGTAAATCATTTTTGTTAAAATATTTTTGGTTGTTTATTTTTTGGTTGCGACAAATTACTTTGATTTAGAACAATCAATAACTGAAAAAAAATCTTAAAAAAATTAATAAGCAGTAAATCAATTTTGTAGATTATTTTTTCTTAATAATAACAAAAATCTTGTTTTAATAAAAGATAGTTGATCCATTCCCTCTACCATGATAGCAGACTGAAACAAGGGTAATTACCATAGCAGCAACCCTTGCATACTCACAAGACAATCCAGTAGCAAATTTGTGTCTGTTTAATAAAAGTTTATGCTGTATCTCTGGAGGCAGCACGAGAACAAGCAAGCATATTTTGCAGCATTATTGTCTATTCTGTGTTGTCTATGGCAGATAGTGAATAATATCACCGGTGCACACTAATAAGATTTGTCCTGTGCTGCTGAGTCGCCTCTGTTGAGCGAGGGCGACGGCTGCAGGGCAGAGATAGGGCGGCGCTTCTCCATGGTGGGCTGTCAATTCACATAACACTGGGACTAAACCTTCATTTAAGTTTATTCCTGATGCACTTTTTCTTGTGAACACCTTCTCTGGATGTTCTGCTTGCCTGTGATTGGTTAGTGGTGGCCAGATAAAATCCCACAATTCATCAAAACTCCATAATTAGATGTAAGTTTGCTTTCTGGTGCATATTTGTGCTGAAATCATTGTCGCAGGGCTCGAGTGCTGTGAGTGGCTGCCAAAATATTGCTTTGTGGTCATATGTATTCTGTGGGGTTTAGCACATTGTTATGTGGCTGCTAGGGTGTTTGGGACAGTTGAAAGGCCAGTTCTAGATGGTTCCTAGGGTGTTTTGACAGTTGCTAAACCAGTTTTGGAAGTTGCTAGGCATGTTTTAGGCTGATATGGTGTTCTGATGATGCCTAGAGTGTTCTTACGGATATTAGACCAGATTTAGTGGTTGAAAGGGTTCTAGGCTGATGTGGTTTTTTAATGGTTGCTAGGGTGTCCTGATGAATGCTAGACCAGTTTTAGTGGTTGCTAGGCTGGTTTTAAGTGATCTGATGGTTCCTAGGGTGCTCTAAAGGATGCTAGACCAGTTATGGTTGTTTCTAGGCAAATTTTAGGCTGATATTTTGAAGGTTCCTAAGGGTGTTCTTATGGATGTTAGACGTTTTGGTGGTTGATAGGGTGTTCTGATGGATGCTATACCAGTTTTGGTGGTTGCTAGGATTCTAGGCAGAAACTGTCTTCTAATGCTTCCTAGGGTGTTCTAAAGAATGCTAGACCAGTTTTGGTGGTTGCTAAGCTGGTTTTAAGTGTTCTGATGGTTCCTATGGCGTTCTAATGGATGCTAGACCTGTTTTGGTCGTTGATCTAGGCTGAGTGTTCTAGGCTGATACGATCTTCTAATGGTTTCTAGGATGTTCTGATGGATGCTAGACTAGTTTAGGTGGTTACTAGGTAGGCTGGTTTTAGGTGTTATGATGGATGGTAGACCAGTTTTGGTGGTTCCTAGGGTGTTCTGATGAATGCTAGACCAGTTTTGGTGGTTGATAGACTTCTAGGCTGATACAATCTTCTAATGGTTCCTAGGGTGTTCTGATGGATGCTAGTCCAGTTCTAAGTGGTTGCTATTGTGTTTTATATGTGTTTATTGGTGTTGCATGATTTGAATCATCAATCATTTCCACACTGCTTTAAATGATGACTTTAAATATATATAATTTGATATAATTCTAATTTTATTAATTACAAATATTTTTAGGGCTAAACTTGTTCATAACTACAAGTATGATTAGTACCAACAGCGATGCTCTCCTTAGCAAGCGCCACTAATTATTATTTGAAAAACTAAACAGACACTGCAACAGTGTCACAGTAATCACAATTCATTATCTAAAGTCATGTCAGATTATTATTATTACTATTATTATTATTTAAATGCAGTAAACAGGGTTGATGGTAAAAAAAAATGGTTAAAGGATCTTTAAGTTTGAATTTTAAAGACCTTTTTAAAGTTGATTACAATCTCATCCATATTTCCCCATAGTCACTTATTTCCTCGCCTCATCAGAACATCTTCTTGATCCCAACCATTTGTAGAAGCTTTGTGTTTCCAGGCAGCAAGGATCTGGTGCGA
The DNA here is from genome assembly GCF_936440315.1 of Barbus barbus. Taxonomy (NCBI): domain Eukaryota; kingdom Metazoa; phylum Chordata; class Actinopteri; order Cypriniformes; family Cyprinidae; genus Barbus; species Barbus barbus. The sequence goes on from NC_136723.1 coordinate 16,124,436, forward strand.
TGTTTCTTTAAGCAGTCGACACTATTTGATGACCTTTCGAGTTAATCACCGTAACGATTGAACACATATAACAATGGCAGCTTGAGGGTAAAAGGTCAGCGCTATCTGTCGTTCTCAATGTGTTTGTTTAGCACTCCCCTGTCTGTCTTCAAATGACGGGAGAGGGGAAAGAAACCTGCTCTGATGTTGGCCAATTAAGGCTTGTTTATTTTTCTCCTTCGCCTAATAAACGTCACTGCTATTTAATGGGCTGGTAGTGTAATTAAAATCCAAACCTCCGGGGCGAGGCAAACCTTCCACACGAGATGGCGCAGTATATAGCATAGAAAAGGTCATTGGAATCGTGCAGTAAAACATGAATTAAGAGCTTCAACACTGTCATATTGTTAGATGCTGAAGAGGTGTATTTATAGACTTACATTCAATTGCTTTTTTTACGCATGAACAACAATGGATGATTCAGGGAGCATCAGACACTGGGAGCGTAATGCATAAAAGCAGGCAGGAAATAATTGAAAGCAGACTGTTTTACAGCAGCACGACTCGCTCGGCGTAAACAAACAAACATACCTGTTTCAGTACGATGTTTTTACATGCTAATGTTGTGATTTGTGATTTGTTATATACTTAAGTTACAAGACAATTGCTTGAGAATTCGAGCTACGAATTGTAGGTGTTTCAGACCATCGACCATGAAAAATCTCATTAGGATGAGAAAGGGTTAAGAAAGAGTCTGTGTGAATCCTTAATATTCACTTGACTCAAAAGCCCACAGGGATGTCAGGGTTAATCTCAAAATGTAAGATTAACCTTGAGGAGATGAATTGATTTAAACCTTCAGCTCAGGGATATTCAATTAAAGTTCCAAGAGGTCCAGTCTCTCAATTTCCTTTTCAGCAAAGGCCTGAACAATCAAAGCACTCCAAATAACTGTTTCAGGAGGCAGTGTGGTGTATGGCTATGAAATTAAATAAGTAACAAGCATTTCAAGCATGTTCCGAAATGACTGAAAAAACATTTTTTTTCTTGTAAAACGTACTAGCGTTTTATTTTTATTTTTATTTTTACAGTCTATATAATATTGTTTACCTTATATAACTGTAAAATATATGTAAACAATTGTTTATACTATATAACCAATAATAATATTTTGTCACAAAATTAAATCAAATAATACTTATATAATTTTATATAGATAACATTACAATAAGTTCTCGTTTAGTTCACAATTTTAGTTATCATGACTTAACAATTCTTGCAGTTAACACTAGTTAAAACATAATCTGTCAATACTAGTTAATGCAACGAATATAAACAATGAAAATCTGTATTTTTATGTTTAGCAAAAGATTAAGAAAAGATTAAATGCTGTAAAAATAATAATAATAATAATAAATAAAATAACATAAAATAAAATCTGTGCATCTCTCACAGCATTATACCACAATGAACTACACTTTCTGGAGTTCAATCCTATCCATTCCAATCTTTGGGGTTTTAAGGGTTTGATGTCAGTCCCAGCACGAGTTTTAAAGATGCTCGAGGGATTAATACACACGCTCAGCACAGTCCAACTGTCAGCACTTCTCTCCCACTAAATGATAAAATGGTTAGGTAATTTCAGATGGCAACTGACTGGCAAATACTCTGAAAGCTGTACTTGGCTCTGTGGGAGCCTTTGAATTTTCAATTATCTCCACAGACAAGAAAATATATTTTAGAACCTGCTCGCAACAAAACAATACTGTCCTAGGGTTACTAAATGCAACTTTATAGGGTACTTTATTAGAAATATATATTAGTCGTCACCACTGCTGGCCTTAGAAACACCTTTTAATGGTTTATATGTGTTTATGTTTTTAAGCGGGTGTGGAAAAGGATGCCAGTAGTTCTGGGTGTAAGGAGCACAGCATAAGTGAATAAGTGCACATCTCTTAATGCACCCCGCTGTGTGCTGCCAGCACAGCCTCTCAATCCCATCCATCGCTATCCAACAGACTACTGTCACCACGGCAACAGCAAGTGGAATAATTTGCTTTACGTCCATAAAGAACATTTCTAATAGTTCAATCTCCAGCAGGAAAAAAGGAAAATCATGATGTCATTAGCAAATGCCGATCAAACTAAACTAAATGCACTTGTGACCATTTCTAATGCCACATTCTATTTGTCACAGTGTTACAAATACAGTTATTTTAAAGTCGTGACGTATTGTCAAGTATGGTGACCCATACTCGAAATTGGTGCTCTGCGTTTAACCCATCCAAGTGCACACACACAGCAGTGAGTAGTGAACAAATGCACACACACACACACACACCGTGAACACACACCCGGAGCAGTGGGCAGCCATGCTGCGGCGCCCGGGGAGCAGTTGGGGGTTCGGTGCCTTGCTCAAGGACACCTTAGTCGTGGTATTGAGGGTGGAGAGAGCGCTGTACATTCACTCCCCCCACCTACAATTCCTGCCAGCCGGGGACTCGAACCCGCAACCTTTCGATTACGAGTCCGACTCTCCAACCATTAGGCCACGACTTCCTTTGGCTGAACATTTAATGAATATGAAAGTTTTTATATAAGAAGTCATGTGGCAATGCCTATTTTAGGATAATCTATTGAGTTAAATACGTTCTAGCTGAAATACTTATAAAAAATGTATAATAATCTCGCAACAGCATTTATAACACAAAACAACAATAACAACAAAAACATGGTTTATTTACTGAATAAGATTTCTTGAAAGAATTATTAATACTTTTATTCAGAAAGGATGCTTTAAGTTGTTTGAAATTGACAGCAAAGACATCATAATGCTATAAAAGTTGTTTCAAATAAATGCTGCTCTTTTACACTTTCTGTTAATCAGAGAACCCTGAAAATAAAGGATCACTGGTTCCACAAATGTGTTAAGATGTTTTAACATTTAAGAAATCTTTCTTGAGCAGCAAATCATCATATTAGAATCATTTCTGAAGGACCATGTGCCACTGAAGACTGGAGTAATGATGCTAAAAAAAAATCAACTATGCATTAATTACATTAGAGTTATATTAGAATGCAACATTATATATATATATATATATATATATATATATGACCAAGATGGAAGCGCGAACACATCGCGAGGCTCAGCGTCTCACCAGTTTTTGCAATTTTGCAGTATTTTTCCTGCTCATCTCGGGTCTGTTCTCACTGAACAGCTTTGCCTTAACATCATACACCCGACAGGAGCTTTTGGATATCGGTCTGCTCTTTTCCAACAATCTTATAACCAATCATCGACTCATCCCGGAGATCTCCAGAACACCCGAGGCAACGCACTCTGCTCGGCCGGGCGGAAGTGCTCACAGGCGGCGCCGAGATCGTAAACAAAGGCGGGGGAAGCGTGGAGGACTAAGAGCTAAGCTAAAGCTAACACCGCACCGGCTCTCTTTACCCAGCATTTTCCTCGCTAATGTGCGGTCATTGGTGAACAAAATGGATGAGATACGACTTCGCATCACCCATAGTAAGAAACTTTTGGACTGCAATGTCATGGTTTTCACTGAAACATGGCTACATAGCGACATACCCAATAATGCTATTGATCTAACCGGACGCTACACGCTCCGAGCAGATAGAACGGCAGATGACTCCGGCAAGACCAGAGGCGGAGGATTGTGCATTTATGTAAACAAAGCTTGGTGTACGAACTCTGACATTGTTGGAAATCACTGCTCACCTAACCTAGAGTTTCTCATGGTTAAGTGTAGACCTTTCTATCTGCCGCGGGAGTTCACTTCCACCATCATAACTGCAGCCTATATTCCCCCGGATGCTAATGCCAAGCTTGCTATGAACGAACTGCATGCGGCCATTAGTAAACAACAGACTGTACACCCGGAAGCTGCATTTATTGTTGCGGGTGATTTTAATCACTCCAACTTAAAGACAGTGCTCCCCAAATTCCATCAGCATGTCTCCTGCCACACTAGAGGAGAAAAAACTTTGGATCATGTTTACACAAACATCGCAGGAGCTTACATCGCGACTCCCCTCCCCCACCTCGGACAGTCTGATCACCTTTCTTTGTTTCTCACCCCCAAGTACTCGCCCCTCATCAACCGTGTGAAGCCATCAGTGAAGACCATCAAAGTGTGGCCAATGGGAGCAGAGTCTGTACTTCAGGACAAGTTTCAACACACAGACTGGAGTATGTTTGCTTCTCAGGCTGCCAGTGGCTCTCACACGGACATTGACATCTATACCACCTCTGTACTGGACTACATCAATACCTCCATTGACAGTGTCACAACAGAGAAACAGATCACAACGTACCCTAATCAGAAGCCATGGATGAACAAGGAAGTGCGGCTCTTGCTGAAAGCCTGCAACACTGCTTTCAGATCAGATGACGCTCAGGCCTACAGCATATCCAGGGCTAACCTGAAGAGGGGCATCAAGAAGGCCAAGCACTGCTACAACCTAAAGGTAGAGGAGCATTTTTCCAACTCTGACCCCCGGCGCATGTGGCAGGGCATCCAGGTCATCAGTGACTACAAGCCATGCAACTCCACTCCAACGGTCACAGACGTCTCCTTCCTTAACGAGCTAAATGACTTTTATGCTCGCTTTGACAACAACAACAAGGAGACAGCCACCAAGATCACACTCTCAGGAGACCATCAGACCCTCAAACTCACCTCCACAGATGTCTGCACAGCATTGAGCCGGATCAACGCCTACAAGGCTGCTGGCCCCGACGGCATTCCTGGACGTGTGCTCAGGACATGTGCAGAGCAGCTCGCAGGGGTCTTCACAGACATTTTCAACCTGTCACTCACCCAAGCAATGGTGCCAACATGCTTTAAGTCGACATCCATTGTGCCAGTGCCGAAACACTCCTCCCCAACGTGCCTGAATGACTACCGCCCCGTAGCACTCACACCCATTGTTATGAAGTGCTTTGAGCGACTGGTCCTGGCACACCTCAAGAACTGCCTCCCACCCACACTGGACCCACACCAATTTGCCTATAGAAGCAATAGAAACACTGAGGATGCAGTAGGCACAGTACTGCACTCGGTACTCACACACCTGGAAAACAACAACACATATGCACGGATATTATTTGTTGATTTCAGCTCAGCATTCAACACCGTCATTCCCTCCAAGCTGACCACTAAACTTGGAGACTTGGGTGTTAACACCTCCCTTTGCAGCTGGATTATGGACTTTCTGACCAACAGACCTCAGCATGTTAGGTCAGGCCTCACCTGCTCCACCACCATCACACTCAACACCGGCGTACCACAGGGCTGTGTGCTGAACCCATTTCTCTACTCCCTCTACACCCATGACTGCAGGCCTGTGCATGGATCCAACTCCATCATCAAGTTTGCTGACGACACCACAGTGATTGGCCTCATCAGAGACAACGATGAGACTGCCTACAGGGAGGAGGTACAGCACCTGGCTGCATGGTGTGCTGACAATAGCCTGCTCCTCAACACCAGCAAGACAAAGGAACTCATTGTGGACTTCAGGAAGAAGAAAAGTGGAACGCATGACCCCATCCACATTAACGGGATGGTTGTTGAACGTGTCTCCAGCTTCAAGTTCCTGGGAACCCACATCTCGGAGGACCTGACCTGGACCACCAACACATCCAGCCTAGTCAAGAAGGCTCACCAACGCCTCTTCTTCCTTAGGACACTGAAGAAGAACCACCTGTCTCCAATCATCCAGCGGAACTTCTACCGGTGTGCAATTGAAAGCATCCTGACCAACTGCATCACAGTCTGGTATGGGAACTGCTCAGCTGCTGACCGCAAGGCACTACAGAGGGTGGTGAAAACTGCCCAACGCATCACAGGGACACCACTCCCTGCCATTGAGGACGTCCAGAGAAAACGCTGTTTACGTCGAGCTCGCGGCATTCTTAAGGACTCCTCTCACCCTGACCATAGACTGTTTAACTTACTGCCCTCTGGGAGGCGCTTCAGGAGCCTCCAAACAAGGACAAGCAGACTCAGGAACAGCTTTTTCCCTACAGCTGTTTCCCTACTAAACTCTGCCCAATGATACCCCCCTCACACACCACTACAAACTCTTCACCCCTCCCCATCATTAAATCGATTAAAAAAACAAAACAAAAAAACAACCAATCTACACTGATTACTATGTACTGTAAATTTTTATTTCTATGCACTTTCAATGTTCATTGCACTAGTGTTTATATATCTTAATTTATAGCTTATTCATATCCATTTGTAATTATTTTCATAGTTTTTGCTCATAGTGTACATACATTTACTGCACAACCCATCTGTATAGTATGTTCATATCACCCATCTGTATATCTACTGATAGTATTTAAAAACTTGTAAATTATGTCCATAGTACTACTGCCTTATCTGTATATTTCTGTACATATGTAACATATTGTAGGCACTGTATATCCTGTACCTCTGCTTATTGCACTTCTGGTTAGATGCTAACTGCATTTCGTTGCCCTGTACCTTACATGTGCAATGACAATAAAGTTGAATCTAATCTAATCTAATCTAATATATATATATATATAATTTCACAGTATTGCTGTTTTGGTTGCACTTTATTTTACAGTACGTGTACCTACATGTACTTATAATATACTTACCAAAGAAAGTACCGGTAATATAAGGTAACTACATGGGTAGGGTTAGGTTTAGGGATAGGTTCAGGGTTAGTACCTAGTTAGTATAATTACTACAATAAGTACATAGTATGTACATGAGGAACAGGATTGTAAATTAAAGTGCTACTGCTGTTTTACTGTATTTTTTTTTTATCAAATCACCCAACCCCATTCCACTAACCGGCAAGATTAATAAATTATATTAATTTGATATTATAGTATTATATAGTAACATACCAAATATTTTATATTAAATTGTAAAATAAACAAATAACTTAGCAAACATACTGAGTTACACCCAAGATATTTGTTATTTTAATTTCGTTAAATATGTATTTTCACATTATATTTCACAGGCACATTATGCACATAATTCACAAAATTTACATTCAATTACTATAAGGCATATATCTATTTAGCCATATTGTCACGAATCCGGTCTATGAACTTCCGTTCACTCACTCACCACATTGACACATTACACTACACTAGCTGTTGCACATCACCCCCGGACTACAATCATCCATTGCACTGACGACACACACACAGCTGATTGCACTAATCACACAGCTGATTCCCATAACACTCCTTACTTACCCCATGGACTTCCTCAGTCAGATCGCCGAGTATTGTATAGCGTATATCACTCTCCTAGCGATAGCTACTCTACGGAGCCCACTTAGCTGTCAAAGTCTTGCTTTGCCTGTTTTCTCGTTTTTTGATTCTTGCCCGTGTTTCCTGGATTAACCCTTTGCCTTGCCGTTCGGACTCAGTTTGCACCTCGCTTGGATTATTGCTTGTGTACCTGGATTATCTCTCTGCCTTGCCCTGTTGGATATTGTTCGCCGATCGTAGACCCACGCTTGCCCTAGGATTACTCTTTGTCTTGCCTGTGTTGTATCTGTTTGCCATTGTATGAACCTTGCTTGTTTTGTGACCACGTCCCTGAATAAAAGCTTGCAAATGGATCTGCACGTCTCACGTCCTATTCGCCCCGTAACCCATATAGTCAAACATTTAGATTTCCTGCACATATCACTCAAGTTTATTTCTTTTAAGCCTTTTGTGTGTTTGATTTAGTTTTTAAAAAAATATATAATTTACATTATATTTGATTTTATAGGACAGCCCATTCCTATCATTGTAGTGGAATTAATGGAAACCCATTTCCAATCTGACTTTAGTTCTTAATTTAAACTTTATATACCTGTGTATAAATAAGCACCTGTATTATACAAAAGTATCTGCCTGTATTTTTTACTCTGACGCAGACACCGTCTTCCATAAGCTAACCTGTTTTAGCCATGTTCAACACTGAAAATATATGCAAAAGTATGCTGTTTTATCAAAGGAGCATTCTCAGCTAAGATTAAGTAAGTAATCCAAACTTCATGTGCTACACCACCTTCATCTGTCTTCACAAATGGTATCAAGCCCTCTCTCTATATAAAGGCAAACAGTGGGGCGAAGCTAAACCCCAGTGTGAGAAGGGGAAGGGCTCTTTGTCACTTCAGCTAATTGAGTAATTGGCCTGAAACAGACTGCCGTTCATTAAGCTTTCCTCCTCCGCGCTTCCCTCATTTCTCCCCTCACCTACCCTACGTGATACAGAACCTCTCCGTCCATTATCCATCACCGTTTGACCATTTCTTAGTTTAAGGCCAACTAATGAATGTCTGCGGGCTCACCGAGGACACAGCGGGACTCCTGCGGGCTGAAGACTCCCAATCAATTACCGCTCTATCTAGGACAAGGTGCCACCCAGATATAAAGAGCTCTTTGAGAGTCGTACACTAAAAGACGCAGCCGCCGAGAATAGCGCAGAGATATGAGATACAAGCACACATACAAATAGATAAGCACAAGTCTGAGATAACAAGTGATGTAGCTACCGGACTCGGAGCGAGCGGCTATTTGTGAGGCTGAAGGGCAGTGGGTGAGAAGTGTTTATCTTTGCCCAGCATGTGCAGACCCAGAGGATAAAGCACTCTATGGGGAATGACAATTAGAGGAAAACATCGGTGAGTAATCAGTGTGTCCCTCGCGTTGACCAGCTCACTTACCGCCCATTAATGCAGCACTGAAGGGCTGAGGGCGAATTTGGCCGCCTTCCCTGCTGTCTAGTTGTTGTTTCCCCTTTTTTTCGAGCTGGTCCACATGGAGGCATGATATTGCTGCATTTCTGTTTCACTCAAATGTAACAGCAGGGAAAGGAACTGTAGCGCTATCAAATAGAAAAAGCAATAAATAGTCCAGGAGGCAGTTTGTGCTGTGGTGGACAAACAAAGTTGACATCATTCACAAACAATATGAACAAGTTGAGTTTATTTATTTATAATTGTATGAATTTCGCCATACTTTTTTTGATTCAAGTATTGCATAGAGGATAGTGAATGAAAGTTCAAGGCAAATGACGCAAATAACTTGGACTTAAACTTGCAGCATACAAACATCACAGTGCAAAGCACAATTAAAAAAAAATTAATAGAACCATTGTCATGTAAATCATTATTTTAAAAAAAGTAGGGCTGTCAAGAAATTTACATTTATAATCTAATTAATTACACAATGTGTCAATTAATTAGCCCAGTTAATCACACACCAACATTTGACTGAGAAATTACCCCTAAATAAAAGTTGTCATTGAGTTAAATGAGAAAAGCATAAAATCTATCTATCTATCTATCTATCTATCTATCTATCTATCTATCTATCTATCTATCTATCTATCTATCTATCTATCTATCTATCTATCTATCTATCTGTCTAGCTGTCTGTCTATTTATGTTCCATAAGCCACATCTGAATTGGTATTTAGATATGTGTACAGTCCGGCATTTATTGCAGCTCAGAAGTGGCATGAATGCATTTACACTGCAATTACAATTGGTTAAATAATGCCATGAGATTAAATGGTTTTTAAAGGGATAGTTCACTCAAAAAAGAAAAATCTGTCATCATTTACTCATACTCATCTTCATCCAGAAATGTCTCGGTTTTATTTTGTTTGTTTAATATTTTTATTTATTTATACAAGGGCTATTTATACAGGGCTATTATTATGGTTATTATTATTGTTGCTAATAACATTTGTTGTCTCCTGTTACCTGTTATTAATCTGTTAAAATACTATTTCAGTTGTATGCTTCCTCCCCCACCCCTAGACACACATACACACACACACATACACATGCATGCTCACAGATATATGAATGCAAAAACAGGAGCTAATCAGAATGGACTTGTAATTTTGGCTATCAGTATATATATTTGTTTGTCCAAGTGATTTTATTAGATTAGATTAGATTAGATTCAACTTTATTGTCATTGCACATGTAAGGTACAGGGCAACGAAATGCAGTTAGCATCTAACCAGAAGTGCAATAAGCAGAGGTACAGGATATACAGTGCCTACAATATGTTACATATGTACAGGAATATACAGATAAGGCAGTAGTACTATGGACATAATTTACAAGTTTTTGAATGCTATCAGTGTGATATACAGATGGGTGATATGACATACTATACAGATGGGTTGTGCAGTAAATGTATGTACAGTAGTACTATGGACATAATTTACAAGTTTTTAAATACTATCAGTATGATATACAGATGGGTGATATGAACATACTATACAGTTGGGTTGTGCAGTAAATGTATGTACACAATGAGCAAAAACTATGAAAATAATTACAAATGGATATGAATAAGCTATAAGTTAAGATATATAAACACTAGTGCAATGAACATTTAAAGTGCATAGAAATAAAAATTTACAGTACATAGTACTCAGTGTAGATTGGTTGTTTTTTTGTTTTGTTTTTTTAATCGATTTAATGATGGGGAGGGGTGAAGAGTTTGTGGTGGTGTGTGAGGGGGGTATCATTGGGCAGAGTTTAGTAGGGAAACAGCTGTAGGGAAAAAGCTGTTCCTGAGTCTTCTTGTCCTTGTTCGGAGGCTCCTGAAGCGCCTCCCAGAGGGCAGTAAGTTAAACAGTCTATGGTCAGGGTGAGAGGAGTCCTTAAGAATGCTGCGAGCTCGACGTAAACAGCGTTTTCTCTGGACGTCCTCAATGGCAGGGAGTGGTGTCCCTGTGATGCGTTGGGCGGTTTTCACCACCCTCTGTAGTGCCTTGCGGTCAGCAACTGTGCAGTTCCCATACCAGACTGTGATGCAGTTGGTCAGGATGCTTTCAATTGCACACCGGTAGAAGTTCCGCTGGATGATTGGAGACAGGTGGTTCTTCTTCAGTGTCCTAAGGAAGAAGAGGCGTTGGTGAGCCTTCTTGACTAGGCTGGATGTGTTGGTGGTCCAGGTCAGGTCCTCCGAGATGTGGGTTCCCAGGAACTTGAAGCTGGAGACACGTTCAACAACCATCCCGTTAATGTGGATGGGGTCATGCGTTCCACTTTTCTTCTTCCTGAAGTCCACAATGAGTTCCTTTGTCTTGCTGGTGTTGAGGAGCAGGCTATTGTCAGCACACCATGCAGCCAGGTGCTGTACCTCCTCCCTGTAGGCAGTCTCATCGTTGTCTTTGATGAGGCCAATCACTGTGGTGTCGTCAGCAAACTTGATGATGGAGTTGGATCCATGCACAGGCCTGCAGTCATGGGTGTAGAGGGAGTAGAGAAATGGGCTCAGCACACAGCCCTGTGGTACGCCGGTGTTGAGTGTGATGGTGGTGGAGCAGGTGAGGCCTGACCTAACATGCTGAGGTCTGTTGGTCAGAAAGTCCATAATCCAGCTGCAAAGGGAGGTGTTAACACCCAAGTCTCCAAGTTTAGTGGTCAGCTTGGAGGGAATGACGGTGTTGAATGCTGAGCTGAAATCAACAAATAATATCCGTGCATATGTGTTGTTATTATCCAGGTGTGTGAGTACCGAGTGCAGTACTGTGCCTACTGCGTCCTCAGTGCTTCTATTGCTTCTATAGGCAAATTGGTGTGGGTCCAGTGTGGGTGGGAGGCAGTTCTTGAGGTGTGCCAGGACCAGTCGCTCAAAGCACTTCATAACAATGGGTGTGAGTGCTACGGGGCGGTAGTCATTCAGGCACGTTGGGGAGGAGTGTTTCGGCACTGGCACAATGGATGTCGACTTAAAGCATGTTGGCACCATTGCTTGGGTGAGTGACAGGTTGAAAATGTCTGTGAAGACCCCTGCGAGCTGCTCTGCACATGTCCTGAGCACACGTCCAGGAATGCCGTCGGGGCCAGCAGCCTTGTATGCGTTGATCCGGCTCAATGCTGTGCAGACATCTGTGGAGGTGAGTTTGAGGGTCTGATGGTCTTCTGAGAGTGTGATCTTGGTGGCTGTCTCCTTGTTGTTGTTGTCAAAGCGAGCATAAAAGTCATTTAGCTCGTTAAGGAAGGAGACGTCTGTGACCGTTGGAGTGGAGTTGCATGGCTTGTAGTCACTGATGACCTGGATGCCCTGCCACATGCGCCGGGGGTCAGAGTTGGAAAAATGCTCCTCTACCTTTAGCTTGTAGCAGTGCTTGGCCTTCTTGATGCCCCTTTTCAGGTTAGCCCTGGATATGCTGTAGGCCTGAACGTCATCTGATCTGAAAGCAGTGTTGCGGGCTTTCAGCAAGAGCCGCACTTCCTTGTTCATCCATGGCTTCTGATTAGGGTACGTTGTGATCTGTTTCTCTGTTGTGACACTGTCAATGGAGGTATTGATGTAGTCCAGTACAGAGGTGGTATAGATATCAATGTCTGTGTGAGAGCCACTGGCAGCCTGAGAAGCAAACATACTCCAGTCCGTGTGTTGAAACTTGTCCTGAAGTACAGACTCTGCTCCCATTGGCCACACTTTGATGGTCTTCACTGATGGCTTCACACGGTTGATGAGGGGTGAATACTTGGGGGTGAGAAACAAAGAAAGGTGATCAGACTGTCCGAGGTGGGGGAGGGGAGTCGCGATGTAAGCTCCAGCGATGTTTGTGTAAACATGATCCAAAGTTTTTTCTCCTCTAGTGTGGCAGGAGACATGCTGATGGAATTTGGGGAGCACTGTCTTTAAGTTGGAGTGATTAAAATCACCCGCAACAATAAATGCAGCTTCCGGGTGTACAGTCTGTTGTTTACTAATGGCCGCATGCAGTTCGTTCATAGCAAGCTTGGCATTAGCATCCGGGGGAATATAGGCTGCAGTTATGATGGTGGAAGTGAACTCCTGCGGCAGATAGAAAGGTCTACACTTCACCATGAGAAACTCTAGGTTAGGCGAGCAGTGTTTTCCAACAATGTCAGAGTTCGTACACCAAGCTTTGTTTACATAAATGCACAATCCTCCGCCTCTGGTCTTGCCGGAGTCATCTGCCGTTCTATCTGCTCGGAGCGTGTAGCGTCCGGTTAGATCAATAGCATTATTGGGTATGTCGCTATGTAGCCATGTTTCAGTGAAAACCATGACATTGCAGTCCAAAAGTTTCTTACTATGGGTGATGCGAAGTCGTATCTCATCCATTTTGTTCACCAATGACCGCACATTAGCGAGGAAAATGCTGGGTAAAGAGAGCCGGTGCGGTGTTAGCTTTAGCTTAGCTCTTAGTCCTCCACGCTTCCCCCGCCTTTGTTTACGATCTCGGCGCCGCCTGTGAGCACTTCCGCCCGGCCGAGCAGAGTGCGTTGCCTCGGGTGTTCTGGAGATCTCCGGGATGAGTCGATGATTGGTTATAAGATTGTTGGAAAAGAGCAGACCGATATCCAAAAGCTCCTGTCGGGTGTATGATGTTAAGGCAAAGCTGTTCAGTGAGAACAGACCCGAGATGAGCAGGAAAAATACTGCAAAATTGCAAAAACTGGTGAGACGCTGAGCCTCGCGATGTGTTCGCGCCGCCATCTTGGTCATATCATATTTACATTTTTATATTTGGCACATGTAAATATTGTCACCTTCTTTACTTAGCCTATGTTTTTACTTATATGTTATATGTTTGGTCCATGGGATTCTGTATTTGGGACATATAAACATGGTCACATTCTTCACTTGCATAAAAAATTCAAAAAAAGTTTGGTTACAAACATTCTTTAAAATATCTTCTTTAATGCTATTTTATGACTTTTTCCTAGCACAATGAAAACAGATTTTTTTTTCATGAACACACATTAGTTAAAAATGAATGCAAGAATTCAGGCAAGAATGGTAGCAAAGCACATCTTTTATGAAAAGTGTTTAGAGCGTACCATTATTTTGAAATAAACTGTTGCACTGAATTGAAATGGTTTCAGTGGGCCTCTGTTTAAATATAAGAAATATTTAGAAATAACTCGCTGCATTGAAAATACATTAAAATAGTTTTACAATTTTTATGCATTCTGCACATTATCATGAATGTGGCCCAGTGTGAACGCATGAGAAATTGAATAAGATTGCAAAGTCAGCTGTTGTATGAAAAGCCATTCTTGATCAAAACACACTGCAAGTGATGACAGTTCTCTGACAGTTTTAATTAAGAAAAGACGGTGACGTACTATCACAATTAACAATATGTATAATTTAAAATCTCACCGCCTGAAAAAGTTTGCAAATGACTAATTACTATTCGAGCCTTTCAGATGTTCATTAAGCACGTCAGGAGTTCGAGATCCTGACACTGATATCTCGCATGTCGCCACACAGCCAGCTTATTCAACACACATGGTGGATATTGTCACAATGAATGATGCTACATCTGCCGGTCTGTTCTAATGAATAAACTCTCACCGAATAAACTTCAACATTTGAGACTTTCACAAACACATGCATTTTTTCACGGTCTCGCAGGGTGCTGTTAAAAGCCCATAAGGCTGGTGTAAATCTGATTGGAGAGGACAGTTTCATACACATGAGTGAGCCACTGATAACCCTTAAGTGAAGGGTTTGTAGAGTATTTAATGAGAGCGATCCTGGGTATCTGTCTGTTTTAATTAGAGAGGAAAAGGTCAGTCTAGTTCGTGGAACAGAACATGGAGGGAACCGATTGTGTCTCTTTTAATTTATGCACACCACAGCGTCACTTGCCCTTCAGCTACAAACACAACAAGAGGTAAACTATCCATAGTCCATCCTGTGTAAACTTACACGAGTTCATGTGAAGCCCAGTTAGTATAAAGCTATTACAAAGAAAATTAGCCCAATGGACTAAACTATCCTGTTGTGGTAAAACAAACTGGCCACAAATTTGGTGTTGTGGGTCAAATAGACCCACATTGGTTTGGATTGTTGTTGTATCATGACTACTTGTGGTGACTATTTGCACCTCAAGTAAACATAAATAATGTCTAACATTATTTGTATTTGATGGAAGTAGTATTTTCAGTACTGCAACAATCTACATTAGTAATCAATTTTCATTGTTGATTTTTGGCTATTTTTTTTGCATGAAAACCAATGGGGAGTCAATTTAACCCCAACACAAAATTTATTCAGCCTTTCCAAGCAGTGCCGAGCCTAGATTTTTGGGGGCCCTAAGCAAAACTTTCAATAACTTTCGCAGCTGTTTATGTTCACTTAAGACATAACTGGTTGCATTTAAGTGAAAACGTTCCAAGATGGATATTTTGGCATATTTTGTGTGTATTTGTCTATTTAAACGCCCATCAAAGCTCAAAGTAGCCTATACTTGTTCTTGTATTGCTACGCATCTAGAATCATGCACACAGAAAGACACCTCGTGACTGGTGTCTTTTATTTTCAAAAATGAAAATAAAATTATATTAACCACTGGCCTAGTCATCATTTCTTTTTGAGAGCAAGGAGCCCCCCTGGTGGTTCAATGCAACTTGCATACTTTTCTTATAGGGAGGACTGGGACTGTTTTCAAAACACCAAATTTTTAATTTAAAATTATCAATTTAACATTGACCCCAACACAACAGGTGGTCTAGACTGTCATGAGTCCGGGCCCGGCAGTTCTTCCCTTCTCCACCAGAGGTCACCATCTCCCTTCCTCCCGGACTCCATTCCTCTAAACTACACACACCTGTCACATTACACACACCTGCCTCATCAGTCAACAATTACACTCATTACACCCACAGCTGTTCTCCATTGCCACAGACTATGGCTGTGTCCAAATTCAGGGTCTGCATCCTTCGGAGTACTCATTTGAAGGATGTTACGTCACAGCGCCGCGACGAAGGCTGTCCAAATTCGTAGGATCCTTCAAATGCGGCCCACAAATACGTCCTCCTTTTCCCCGAATTGGAAGGATGGGTGTGGTGGATCCTTTCCCGTCCTACCTATCCCATAATTCTTTTCGGCAGAGCGTAATGGCGGACGAAGCGAGCGGTAGCGGAGTGGGAGAGGACTTTCTCTGACAAAACAAGCTAAAGTTTATGCTTCGTCTCAATGAATTTGTAGGAGAAATTAGTAGAATACTTAAAAACAAATAAAAATAGGCTATAATGTCTGATATAAAAAACTCTCCGACAACGAGCAAAGAAAGTATTTAATTTATTTAATTGCTTTATTTCTTCCAAAAGAATTAAAATGAGGAGAATAACTCTTTGTTTGTCCATTTTCCCGCTTCTTGCTTGGCGCTGTCACGGTTGCTAGGCGACAGGATATGAGCAACGGGTAAGGGAGGGAACTGAAAGAAGGGTAGGCTGTCCAAATTCACAAACACCGACTTCCGGGTTTTGCGGACGTCGGAGGATACCTCCTCCTTCAACCGGGTAGGAAGGATCCTAAGGAGGATGCAGACCCTGAATTTGGACACAGCCTATATAGTCTCCCCTCTCCCACCACTCTGCCTGGTTGCATTAATTGTTATTTGGTGTACATGGTAAAAGTATTTTGTTTCTAGTGTCTGCTCTGGTCTGGGATACATGCACTGCGTTGCCGTTCGTATCCCATTCCTTTTCTGTTTTGTTTTTTGCCATGTTGGCTTTTTGTTTCTTGAATTAAAGAGCGCCTTACCTGCATCTGGACCCTGATTCCGTCTTTCCACGGCGTTCCTCTTAGTGTTCCGTGACAAAGACAACCTAAATTAAGTTACTGAGAAATTTCTTATATTTTCAATGAGTGCTGGATGGTCTTATTTAGTCATTAATTTCCTAGTATATTTTGTTAAAATGGACCCACAATTACACCAAACAAGACAGACTGACCAACCACAGTTAATTTTTGACATTTAAGCGCAAGTAAATCTAAAATCAACAACACGGTAATAAACCAGCATGCAACAAAGAGCAAATAATTGTGTAGTTGATCCAAACAACCTCAAATAAAATTCTGTCCTATGAATCATATAAAGTTTGGCAAATCCAGCAAATAGCAGCAATATGACAAGATCTTAATGAAATTAAGTTGCTGTATCACAAATTTAAATTAGTACAGGAGGATTCAAGATAAAGAGCAACATTTTTGATGAAGACTAAAACTAGTAAATAAAGACAAAAAAAAATATTTAAATAATTAAATAATAATAAAAAAATACTCACACACCAAAACTAAATAATAGTAAATTAAAATTTAAAATCGCAACCAAATAGTGATATTTCAAAACTCTCATAACTCTTAGACAAACAACAGCTTTCTGTGAGACATTAGCTGTGCTGGCTCTCATGAAAAACACTGAACCGATCAGTAAATACTGTCTATTTGAAAACACAAGGTTAATTGCCACGCTCAGCCGAAGGCCACCCCACGACATTGTGATGGAGCTCACAATAGCCTGTTTCTCTAATTAAAGTGAAAAAATGCAGAAAGGCGGAGACAATATGTCCCTCACCTTGCAATTAATAACTGAGGAATGATTGCTTTGTCAAGGGAAAGGAAAGAAGATAAGGGAATCCATTATTTACATCCTCGTTTCATCCACCAAATACCTTGGACTGACTCTGTCATTAATTTGAAGTTTACCCAGAGTTATTTAGGGTCTTTAGGACCATAGTGTGATTTTCCATGAAGACAAGTAGACATTCATCATGATTTAATGCTAGTATTTTTCATGTTCTCATTCTTAACGACTGTGTTTGGATAGTTCATCCAAAAATGAACATTTTGTCATCATTTACTCACCCTGGTGGCATTGCAACCCAGTATTATGCTCATTGTTTTGTGAAACACAAAAGTGTACTGTCAAAATAAAATGTTACCAGATAGCTGTACTTAACAATAATAATCTTGTTGTGCTGAACGGGAATGCTAACTGTTAGCAACTGCAGGCTAACATGGCCAACTAGGTCACCTCATTTATGTTAAACATCTCTTAACATGTCCAGACATGTTCTTCAACCTCTTGTGCATGAATAAGCCCATCAGCAGCTAATCAGTGACACCACGGCCTAATTCAACAAGCACTTTGCCGCAGAGATAAACTTCCTGTCATGTCCCGTTAGCGGCCGCCTCTGGAATGACCATTAATACCTGCTGGATCGCAGGCTGTGAGGTCTGGACAATCTGACTTGACATCTATCAACACCAGAACGACATGCCACAGACCATCTGTCAAGCTACAAAAAGATCAGCACAATCAGACCTAATCTTAACATCCAAGGGGTGTTAGTATATGGTCCTCTAAACAACATTGCCAAGGAAAAAGATGACCCATTAGGTCTGTGTAAATAACCCCAGTGGTTAAAGACCGGCTTGAGGGAGCTTTTCATCATGCAGTAATGCAATGAATATAGCGGGTATGATGGCTTACGGTGAACATGGTTATTTTATGAGCTTTGCAATCATTGACTTCCCTCTGTAGCTTCTGTTTACTGCCCCAAAGCAAGATAACACATCTCCATAAAGAGGACAATAAAGATCCCACTACTGTGGTCAAAGTGGTGGTGAAATGTTGTAGAATGGCTGTTGTTAGCACGTTTATTGTTTCGCAAGGAAATACTGTGTCATCCACAAGCAGTCAATATCCCATCATGCACTGAAGCCCTGAACAATTGTCAGCTATGTGTTCGGAACATGTGCGCTTTGTTCATTATAATTTCTAAATTTCAGTAACATATGTTGAAGAAAGTCATTTAATTAAATATTTGTAAGTGACTTGCACTTAATGTATACATTGAGTTTTATGCATTTTCTTGGGAATCAAACCCATGACCTAGGCCTTACTAGTGCTATAATTTATTACAAATTTGTAAAAATACATTAATAAAATGTTGAAATAATAGTATTTTATAATTGATATACTACTACTACTACTACTACTACTTATCCCTTGTGCTGTGTTGAAAATCCTTTACCAAGTTTGTATACTGGTCAAAAATAACTGGCCTTTTGAAAACTGCTTGTAAATCTTCCATTATGCTATATTATCATTGTGTTAAATTTTGTTATAAACTTATTCTCCCTCAATTAGCACAGGGTTTATATTTCTTTTTGGAACTGATTGTTTGTAGGTGTCACTGATCTGAGTGTATGTAAAAAAAAAAAAAAAAAAAAGTTTTATTTGTGGATCATTTTGGCAATATTCACTCCAAAACTGAGGTGGTCTTGTTAGCAAGCAAATTAATTTAGTCATTTGCATA
This sequence comes from Barbus barbus, assembly GCF_936440315.1. Lineage (NCBI taxonomy): Eukaryota > Metazoa > Chordata > Actinopteri > Cypriniformes > Cyprinidae > Barbus > Barbus barbus. The sequence goes on from NC_136723.1 coordinate 16,143,561, forward strand.
TTTGTGAATGCATTGGTTTGTCACACAACAAGAGGTGCGAGTTTTCAGCGGGCAGGCAGATCAAAAGAAACCGCTCTTGGTTGTGTGGGTCTATCCTCCTTTCATCTCGGCACTGTGTAGCCCTCAAACTGCCTGCTAGTGATGAGACCATCTTCACAGTCTTGTCATTTTCCTCGCTCGTCTCGCTCAAGGTCAGAGGAATGGATTATTTATTGATCCAGAAAGATGCCACACCATGCCATGTGCCTGAAGGATCAGTGTTTCGATTACACACTCACACCCTTTGCACATGGTTTGTGTCTGCTGGCAACTGTATATGGTGTCTTCAGACATACAAGAGACAGGTGATGCATGTCAAATCTTGGAGGTCTCTGATGTTAGAGAGATTTATCTACAGCTCATGTGAGAGTGGGGGTGGTGATAGCGTTATTGGTAAGGATGTGCGATGTTTTAATGCAATCCTTAATGTTTGAAATCCATAAAGCGGTGAGTCCCAAAACATGGCACCATATTGAAATACCTGCGTATGTTGTGATTGGGATACTGGGGACAGTCACAAAGAAAAACCTACTTTAATAAGAAGTTAAGAAATTTCTTAAGATAAATTCTAAGAAGTTTGAAATAATGTTCCTGCAATATTCTTGAAAAGTAAAATCTGAAAATTTGCTCATTCTTGAAAAACAAGTTTTAATTTTTGTGTTAATGTTCTAGTCTGATTGTATGGGGTTTTTAGCAGGAAAAATGTTGATCAAGAAATAAAAAAAAACAAAAAAATAAGAAAAAAACAAAAACTTGTCAATGGCCAGTAACATCCAAAGATCATAATAATAAGCACACAGTGTATTTACATCGTGACTGGCATGACAGGAGTTCAACACTTGTGTTAGGTTAGAATCATTATTATACTCATACCTTTTGTTCTTTAATATTTTGAATTGTTTTTAGCTTTATTTTTAGTTTTTCATTTAAATGTTAAGTTTTTTAATTTTGTTGTATGCATTTGTCATTTTTATTTAATTTCTTTATTTTTAAAATGTGTATAGGTAGTATTTATAAAGTTTTAGCTTTTAGTGTTGGATTTGTTTTTAATTGTTTTAATTCTACAATTGATTGCTTCTGTTGTCCTCATTTGTAAGTCGATTTAGATAAAAGCGTCTGCTAAATGACCAAATAATAATAATATGTATTCCATGTTGTTAACACTTTATAATAAGTACACAGTAACAAAGTACTTACAAATCATGAACAAACTATTAGTTTATAGTTAATTCATAGTTTATAAACTATGGACAGGGACTATATACAGCAGGGTTCCTCAAATCTTTCCCTGGAGGGCCAATCTGCTGCAGAGTTTAGCTCCAACCCTGATCAAACTCACCTTCCTGTGATTTTCTAATGATCTTGAAGACTCGTTTAGAACTAGGCCATGCTAGTCATCCAAACCTTGATCTCTTAGCTTGGATCAGCATGGAAATTACTGGTCCAATGGACAATTCTAGACAATGTCGGTAGTGGGAACACCTGAAATTCTCCCACCTGCACTGGAACATAACCAATAGAAGATCGTTTTAGTTGGAGATGCCATCAATGATACTTCTCACAGAAATGAGGGATGATCAATCTCATTAACTTTGTAAATTAGATGTCCAATCTCGATTGTCATTCCATTGGTTATTTTCAAGGATTTGATTCAAGGTATGATTCCCAGCTCTGGGTTGTCTGGAATTCATCATAAGTTGTTTTTTTTCGCAGCAGGGATGAACACAATATCCTAGAATGTGCTTGACAACACCTGAAGCTGTGAAGAGGAAGCACCCTGGTGTTTCGGCAGTTGTTTTTCAGCATTGTATCTATGGCTTGCCCTTGGTCAAAATCAACATTGACTGAGCGATTAATTCTCATAGTATGTGTCCTTTCTTTCCCATCCTTCCTCTCAGGTGAGATGAATAAGGGTCCAGTGTGTTTTTAATGAGGAACTCTGACGCTAACAGTCCTTTCACAATCTCATTAACCTGTCTGGGAAAGGAGGACACAGAATGAGGGCCATTAATTCTCCAATCTTTCATTTCAAACATGTTGCTTGGTGAAATTTTTATAATCAGCAACTGTAATATGATCTGGATTCATGTAATTACTTTCCTTCATGACAGAGGACCAGCTATGGCCAGCAACAAGTCACACTTGATATACCCTTATCAGAATGCTCCAAAATTATTAATTGTGTTACATTAAAGGGATAAATTTTTTCAGACATAATCTAAGAACAGTTCAATACAAAAGGGTAAAGGACTGGGATTTTAATCCAAAGACTAAAAGAAAAGTTGTCAAACTCCTATGTTCATTTTTATTGATCAAGGAGTTTAAGCTAAAGTTGCTTTCAATAAAAATGTCTAGTTAAACGATGATTAACTAAAATGGTCTGTCAGCAGAATGAAAACCAAAAATATGTGGCAGGAACCTCCAAGGCTTTTTTTTTTTTTTTTTTTGGAAAACCAAGTTACAACTACTGGAGGGTCGGTGTACTGCAGAGTTTAGCTCCAACCCCAATTAAACACACCTGAACCAGCTAATCAAGCTCTTACTAGGCATACTAGAAGTTTCCCAGCAGGTGTGTTGAGGCAAGTTGGAGCTAAAGTCTGCAGGACACCGGCCCTCCAGGACCGAGTTTGGGCACCCCTGGTCCAAGTTGATGTTGATCATTACTGATCTACAGTATTTTATATAAAGTCATAAGTAAATACAATCTCTTCTTTAACCAAAAGAGATTTTCATTGAGTTCCCCATATGAGGAATCCCTATTTATAAGCTGATATTTACCAAAGGAAGGCCTTTTCTACTGTTAGATTATGTGCCTCAGCCATCCAACACCAACTGATTCAAACTCATTGTGAGTTTAAAATTAAGAATTGAAGGTAATTCATTTAGCCTCCTTGGCTAGAGTGCAGAAACACCATTTTACTGCAGTTTTAGTAATCAGATTTTCAGTTAAAGTGACAGGCCATTCATTTCCAGATGTGATTGAATTTGACACCTATATGGGGTGAATTGCCTGTGAAAGGGAATGTTTAACTTTTACTGGCTCTATATCAGGGTCATAAAACTGTATTGCACATGATGAGGAAGATATATGAAACATCTACATCTTTATTAAATAAATGTATGCCAAAAGCACTAACCTCTGTTCTTGATTACTCTTTTTAAAAAGCATAATTGGATGTTGTCTCACCATGGCATACATAACAAATACAAAGTTTCATAGTGATGCGGATGGACAAATCTTAATCATTATTATACCCAAAAAATGCTTAAAAAAAAAAAATATATATATATATATAATTTTTTTTTTTTTTTTTTTTACAAATATTATAAACTACTGTTTTGCTATATTATAAACATATATTGGTAATACCTTACAATAAGGAGCCATTTGTTAACATTAGCTAATGTATTAACTAACACGAACGAACAATGATCAACACATTTATTACAGTATTTATTAATCTTTGTTCATGTTAGTTAACAAAAATGCAGTCATTCTTTGTTAGTTCATGTTAGTTCATAGTGCATGAACTAATGTTAACAAGCACAACTTGTGATTTTAATAATGCATTATTAAATGCTGAAATTAACATTAACCAATAAATGCTGTCGTTCATGTTAACTAATGTAGTTAACTAATGTTTAACTAACTAAACTAACTAATTAGTTTAACTAACTAAACTAACTAATTAGTTTAACTACATTAACCTTATTGTAAAGTGTTACCCATATATTATTATACATTTTCAATTATTAATAGGCAGGAGCTAGATTCACAAACATTTTTAAAAGTACAATTCTTCTTAAAGGGAAAGTTCACCTAAAAAATAAAATTAATGGAACGCCACTTTCTTGTGAACGCGGAGTTAGCAGAAGCTAGAGACTACGGTCCATAAAGATTTAAATATGGATATGTTTCTTACACAAAGCATCATTTCACTTCAGGAGGCCTTTATTAACCTCACAAAGCCATGTGGAACACTTTTTTATGATGGATGGATGCACTTTTTTGGGCTTTAAAATCTCGACCACCACTCACTCCTGTTATAAAACTTGGAAGAGCCATAATATTTTTTTTATATAACTCCGATTGTATTTGTCTGAAAGAAGAAAGTCATATTCACCTAGGGTGGCTTGAAGGTGAGTAAATCATGAGGTAATTTAAATTTTTGGGTGAACTATCGCTTCAGCTGCCTTAATAAAAATAGTTAGGAATATTTTGTATTCTAAATTATACTACTTAATGTTCTTATGTTTCTTAAAGGTTTGGAAGACAAAATTTAAGATGAATTCAAATGATTGAATTCTTGAAGAATTAAAAATCTTCTAAAAAAATGATTGTTAACAACTTTTTAAAATTAGGACGTTTAATTGCGTTATATTAAATAAATTGTAATTAAGTTTGATAATACTAGTTAGAAATGTTATTTTTCAAGAATTGTAAAATGCTTAACTTCTTGGAAGTTATGTTAAGACATTTTTATAACTTCTTTCTTACAAAGATTTTGGTGAAATATGTATACTGTTTTTTTTAAAAGAAGTAATAATAATGTCAAACTACTGCAAAAACTTTTCTTAATCATGATATCAGGACAGTTATACCACCATTTTTTTATGACCCCAAAATATAACAAAATGAATCTTATGTAAATTCTAACCACACTCTTCACAGAAGAGGTGTACTTCAAGTAATTGCATTTTTGATGCATTTGTAAATAAATCAATAGATAGCACAAAAATGATATCACCCAGCCCTACATAGCAATGATTTCCCCATGTGTAGCCATGAGGTTGCTGCTATCCATGTAAGCGCCTATTGCAAATGGCACTTTTACAGATGGTTGAGGGAATCAGGGACTCAAAACACATACACTTGAGACATGAGCTTGCTTAATGATGACACCCAGACCCAGGTTGCCCACCTGATGCCTAGCGCCTTCTGAACGTCCCGTCTCACGACTAATAGATAACGTCCTGTGTAGTACATGGCGGTTCAGAGTTTTTGAGAAGTCAGCAACCTGCTAAGGGCAATTAAACGGAAAGGGAATAAAGCTACCCTGTGCTTGAGAGAGGTTACTGGTTCAACAACAACAACAACAACAAAAAAACACTTACACAGGACAATATCTGTACAAATGCACCACCCAAATAAGAAACAGAGGAGCTGAGGCCACGGTTTGAATTAATTCAAGGCCACACAAGTGTGTGCTGTTTCCAAGAAGGTCAGCACCGTTGCGGTGCACGTGATGAAAGCGTGCCACTACGAAAGTGTGCTGACTTTTTGAGTCATGACTCTCATTTTTGCTTGGACTTGGAGCCAATTTGTGAGAATTTCCTGAAACGACCCCAACAAATCTTTGCCCTCCTTCACTCTAATCATTTTCTTTCTGGATTTTTCTGTTTTATAGCCTATAAACCTCAACCTTTCGTTACGCATTCAGTGCACAATGGACTGTATGGCATAAATTATTCAGAATGGCCTGCTGTATGCTGTCAGCAAATCCCAAACTGAGGTGCCGTTAAGCGATTTCAGGCTGAGCTGGATCTATTTCTGGGTGTGCAATTCACCACAAAGTGAATAAATATCCTTCCGTCAAGATGAACGCAAACAAATGCATAAACGATTTTCAAACGAACACAAATGAAAGACATCAGAGTAAAAGGAACAGCCATCATCTTTTCACCGACATTTCACTCATAATCTGTGGTTTTGTGGGGCATGAAATGATATATTTAGTAGAATGCCCAAATTGCTCTTTTGCATACAACCAAAAATGTCAAGTGAAAAATACTGTTTACATGAAAAACATTACATACATTGATTTGAATGCACCTCTTCTTTGATTAGCATGTTTAAATTTGTTCAAATTAATTAATTTAAAATTAATTTAGATATTTTTGGGACCTAAAGTCAAAAATGGTAGGATAACACAAATTACCTGATATTATCTCTGCTTTTTAATATTTATCTGCCAAATCAAAGTCATGTGATATTTACATTTACTCATTTAGCTGACGCTTTTATCCAAAGCGACTTACAATTGCTATATATGTCAGAGGTCACACGCCTCTGGAGCAACTAGGGGTTAAGTGTCTTGCTCAGGGACACATTGGTGTCTCACAGTGGATTCGAACCCGGGTCTCTCACACCAAAGGCATGTGTCTTATCCACTGCGCCATCACCACCCATATGCTTAACACCCATATGATATGCTTAACATAAAACAGGAAATTATGTCATAGAGGACCCTGCAAGCCCACATGAAGATTACAAAGACACATTGAATAAAACTCAAAATGCACTGTAAAAATAATTAATTTTCAAATAAACCCCCTGCCCCCAAAGATTACTGCAGTATATTTTGCAAGGAAATGCAATTTCTACTACATTTTTTTATTCCCACTGTTTCCTTGTAATTATTTGTAAAATCTGGTGACTTGACTTGACTAATGATTAACATAATGATTAACATGTGCACACACATATGTTCAAGGTGCATGGAAAATATGTCATTATGTTTTAATTGATGGTTACACCATATTACCCCATACCTGAACCTTTTGTTGAAAATGGTATATAAGTTCCAAACTATATGAAACAAACATGAATATAAAGATTACCTTTATAAGAACTTGTTTTAAACTGTCATGGACACTTTGTCATTGACCCTCATTCCCTTTGTGAACTCTCATAATATTGGATATAAGCAGATAAATATCTGTTATGACAGGAATCTCAGATTACTCCTGAAAAACAAAGGCAAGCTCCAGCACTCTGAGTATCTTATGTAGAATCATGTCAAAGGTCAGTTTCATAGGAAGCTGCTCTTCTAAAGGGCAGACCAACCCTCCTCAGTGCAGGAATAGCACCTGCTCTGCCTAGCAATGACCTCTCTTTCAACCAGCTGCTACAGTCTTACCCTTTATAGACTACATAACCTCCAGCTATTCTAACTATCAGACACTGTGATGGATGACATCTTACATGCAAAACTAGAGCACTGACTTACACCTCCACAAGTCATGAAAAATGCTGTTATGACAAAGCAGGCAAATGAGAGACGATGCTCTTCCCCAGAGGATGCAAACAAATGAAAGTGTTTAACTATTTTGTAAATCATTTAAAGTCAAACTTCAGGGGTTTTAACTAATCCTGCACCTTACTTTTTTTTTTTTTACGTAGACAACGTTGTTATTCCATTCAGTATATGACTATAGGAAGAAGTCCAGCAAACTTTGTGCTGTTCCTTGCTGTGTGAAAGTAGCACTGAAGCATCCTAACTTTAGGGTAGAGAGGATGAAGTTTATAATAAGGTTCTGGGTCATTTTAGGCTAACTTCAGATTGAACAGCATGTGCCACAATGTGATCCAGGCTTTGCAAAATATTATTGAAAATAAATTAGATTCGACCCTACAGCAAAACTGTATTATTCAAATAAATAAATAAATAGCTGATTTTTAGAGGTAAAAAAGGTTAAACTATAATTACAGAGGTTGTACTCTCTTGAAGGTAAAATTAAAAATATTCATGCATAATTCTATAAAATTATAAATGATAAATGGTTTTAAAAAATATTATTATTATTTTATTAATATTTTTCATTTATATTTAAAAAAAAAAATTCAGACCGTCTAAAAATATTGTATTAAACAGCTGTTTTTTAAACAATACTAATAAAGAAAAAAACTTTTTATATATATAAAATATGAAAAAATATATATGAAAAAACTGTGAAATATTAATATTAATAATTTCTTATGTAATATGTTTTAAAAATGTTGATAGCAAAGCTGATTTTCCAACAGCCAGTCTTCAGTATCAATTGATAATTCAGAAATGATCTAATATAATTTATGATCTAATACCATTTATTTCATTTAATATCATCTAATATCACTGCTGATTATTATGGAAACAGAAAGCGTTGAAAGAGCAGCTTTGTTTATTTATTTATTTATTATTATTATTATTATTTTACCTTTTCAGTATTCTTTAATGAAAATATTCTGAGCATTTATATGAAACAGAAATCTTTTGTAACATTATGAAGGTCACTGTCATTTTGGATCAAATTTAAGCATCCTTGTTGAATAAAGAAATCCATTAGAATTTCTTCTTCTTCAAAAAAAAAAAGTTAAATACATTCATGCACTTCCATACACATGCCCCGGGTTTTATCCAAATACATAAATAAAAGGTAACTTTGTCATGGCAACAGATCCACATCCAGATAATGGCTTCACTGACACATATAGAGAACCTTGCTGAAAAATATTAAACGATAAAACATTTATTATACGATCTCTTTATAGGGTTGCATGATGGCTATACAGGCCTCTAATCTGTCTATAATACTGTCAAGAAAGTGTTTTCCCACATTTTGTTTCAATACAAAGTCAGACAAATTTCAGAGCACAGCAACACACAGCTCTACAAAACCAGACTAATTATACCTTTCAAGTTGCTGGAAAAGTTTTAGCAATGCTTGGCATTTTTATGTTTCAAAGCAGCTATTGTGACCTTCAGGCTACATCCTTTTGAGTTTGACAGAATTCAGAAAGGGATTTGTCACACTCCACTTTCTAGTCGTCTTCTCTTGTTTCGCTTCTCACTGGCGTGTCTGTAGCAGGGTTTGGGCGCCGCACAGTCTGTACTACAAAACCTCAAGCCGTGTAGGCCACTATCCTGCAGGCAGCCGTGGCCCGTCGTGTATTCATTAGGCTTTGGACTGCATAGCAGATGACCTCCTACATCAGCGGGAGGTTCTGGATCATGAGCCTGTTCAGTGCAGCACTGGACCCTTAAAGATAACCCAAGGGCTGCTATCAGCACATGTGCTGTACATTTCAATAGTCTGGAATTGGAAAACGCAGTAGGTGATTCTCAGAGACAATTTTTTGTGTTGAATACAAAATGTATTCAAAGCGCTTTTTTCTTTAGAAAGAGTTTAAAATTACACCAGCAATTACTGGCAATTTTCTAAAGCTGGACTGAGTTCTTTTTGCCTAGTTTAAAAACTTCATGAAGCCAACAGCATTCACTCTGTCTGAAGTCCTGCTGCTTTCCTCACAAAGACTTCCATTTCACCCACAAATCAGTGGCGATAAATGATTGTCGATTTAGATCGACTGATATATTTTAATCACACTTTGAGAGGAACTCATCTACAGTGCAGAGTGGAATGTTTTTAATGTTTGACTTGAGTACTTGGAAAAATTGACAATGGGCCATTGAATTATTAAGGGATAATGCATGGCTAGCTGTGCATTAAATGGTTTTAATGCATGACGTGGAGGCCAAGAACCACCCAACGCGAAGCAGACTGCCTCTGCAAAGTGCATTAAAATCGCATACATTGTCCCAATTATACCATGGTCAATTGCCAGCATTTACAGGTTAAATATATACATTACTGCGGGAAGGAGAGGTGCTGAGGGTGCTGCACCACCCCCTGGAGTGTAGATTTTTGGATGTAACGTGTCTGTGCCGTACCCAAATTAAGAATTAACAACAATACTAAAAAATATTCTACAGACAGCAGAGAGAGTGCGAGAGCGTCCACCTCAGCCGCAACAAATCTCGCATTCTCACATCTGTAGTGATTATTTTGATCTTTAACACTAGGTCTTTCCTATTCTTGAAACAAAATTAATGCTTGGTTGATTCAATATTACTCTTAATGAAACGCACACACAACATAGGCTATGCAATAAAATACGCTTGTACAATGATACATTCACCTATAATAAACTTTGAACTTTTATTAACAAAATGAATAAGGATATGTTTTTTTTTTGTTGTGTTTTATATATAATTTATTTTATTTTTTTGTATTATGCAAACAAACATGCTATTTACAGGTGACAAATCAGATACAGAGTAACCAGGGTCAACAAAACATACATGACAGCCAACATGGTTTGTGTGAGTATGAGTGTGTGTGTGTGTGTGTGTGTGTGTTTGTGTGTGTGTGTGTGTGTGTGTGTGACTGGGTGTTGGGTTTGGAAGTATAACTAAACAAAATAAAAAAAAATAAAAATAAAAAAGTAGTACAACAGTAATAATAACAGTAATAGTAACATTAATAACAAAAATTAGAGGATAGTAATTATTAAAAAAATAAATAAATAAATAAATAAATGTGGGGAAAGTTGGAGGATTAGAAAGAGGACAAAATAGTAATAATAATAATAATAATAATAATAGTAGTAATCATAGTATTAATAACAAAATAATAATAATATTAATAATAGATAGAAAATAATAATAATAATAAAGCTAAAAAGAGTAAGATATTGTAAGGCTGCCCCTGGGCCCTCCGTGGGCAAGGCATAGTTTAGGCCCAGGACGAGCCATCTAGGAGAGGAGCTGCAGGGCACAAGGACCAAAGTCTCACCCCCGGCCGCCACTCACATGCCATGTTTACCTCACATATGTACTGTATATGTATTGTTAAGTGTATGATGCATTAAAAAAGTGTGACGTGCAGTGTGGAGCACTTTATATATATTTATACAATGGTTCTTTCTGGTCTTCGAATCTGATTGGCTGATAAGAGTGCGATATTAGAGTAATATCAGAACTTCAACAGCCGTCTTACCATTTGTAATTGTATCACTCCGCTTGCTGTACTTCTTACAGTGAGTGTCATGGCAGACGCCCAAATCCAGTGTCATTTTATAAGTATTACTGTTTTTGTGTCACGGAATGTAGATTTAAGAGGTTTTCAGGTGAGAATGTACTTGTTTATAGTTTAAATATGCAGCTTGTTAATAAAGGTAACGTCTATTTGAAAATTTGATTCAATGTTTTCGGAGCTGTGAGCTCCAGATGGTCAGCGGCCAATCTCAAGTTTATGTATATCAGAGCGCTGCCTTGTACTTTTGATGGCTGTTGTTAATTTTTGTTGATTTCTAAAATTCATCCCTGTATTTCCGCATTGTAATACGATTCGGTGTACTGTGTCAACAATGTCATCTAATTTCTGAAACATTTTTGCGATTTCAGCAAAAAGACTGATAACTTCCCTGCGGGGATCCTCTTCAGGCTTCTCTTTCATATCATTGATCCATTGATTCCATCTTCGTTTATACCGCTCGAGTTCAGATGTTTTCTTTGTGCGATGTAGTTAATCCCAAGAGTGATTTGCTCGTCTCTAGGCACTTTTCTTTGCATTCTTTAATTTCAGCGGCGTTGAACTCGACAACCTTGGAAATCTCTGCGACCATAATACTGTTCCTTCGCATCTGATTTGCCATTTCTTCTAGTTTTTCATCTTCCGAGTCAAAACGAGCTTTAAGTGAAGTTATAGCTTGCAGAAGAGTTGCATTAGTGATCTCTTCGTCGTGAGGCCTTAATCTTTTCAAGGCGTTAGTTTTAGTAGGGGTGAAATGAGACGAATCACGGCATTTATCTGTTTGAGCGGACTGTACCTCCATTTCTGAATTATCTGAGACCGAAGCTGGAGTCGAGCCACGGGCCGGAGGAATGACAATCTTCGGAAGGATAGTTTGCTGTGAAGATTTCTGCATTTTGAAGACATAAAACACACCTACAGTGTTTAAAAGTTATTTTAGGTAGATGTAATTGAGACTTGTGTATGTTTCAAAACTAAATTGGGAGACTAGCTAGGCAGCTCGGTAAAAACATGTGTGTTCAGCCCGCCATTTTTTCTGAATCCCCGACAGAAGAAAAACTCGAAGAACTTAAACAACAACTCAACGTCACCTAGGGACGTAACACTGGGCTGCGTTCAGACCCGAATAAAGGCTGCAAAATGTTTATTAAACGGAAACGGTGATGCGTTGAACACCCTGTTCTGATGATGCAAGTGTTGCAACTATGGCAGCTGAGAAGGCCACTCTGTGTGTTCTTTTTGAAGAATTTTCAGAGCCTGATGAAATCGGTATAAATACATTTGTAATACTGCAAAATACGCTCGATGTTACAGTCACTGCCCTTGCTGCCCAGAATAAAAGGGAACATCCCAATGGAGTGAAGGGATTTGTGGAAACTGCAGATTTTGTTCCTAATTATTGTGATCCAACATTTGCCTCGCATTTCAGGATGAAAATAAATTTCAGGTGAAGGATAATCCACTTCTTACCTCCGAGACTGTGTTATGATCTATATGACCTTATTATTTTATTGTGAGTATAGGCTTATCATTATTGCTGATCACTGTTGTTGTGCTATGATATTGTAATATTTACCATTATATAATCAGAGGAGCATAGAAAAGTTTATGAAAGTGTCACTCAACAATACAATAGCCAAATATATAAATATGTAGCTATAGTATTTTTATGTGAGATTAATCAGTGTCTAGCACATCTTCCTAAGGAAAGGATATGGACCAGAAGACATTGCAATTACTACATGATATTTAGATGGACTTAAAGAAGTTCCAGATCAATACTTGTGCTCTTATTATTTCAGTTATTTTGCTTATAATGCAAATAAACGTGCAAATAATATACTTGTTTTTGTGAATTTATTTTGATGTTAATTACATTTACTTACAAATTCATCATCATCATGTTGATATGCTATGTTACTATAAAACTTCTTCTAATACATTTCTTCTAATATCTTCAATTGTTGCGCATACCGATCTGCAGCGGACAACTATTAAATGACTTCACTTGGACCCATTGTGCGATCTGTCTCTTTAATACCGCGTGGTTTATATACACGTTGCTGCTGATTGGGCTGACATTTTTGGCACACCCACCAAACAAGAGAATAGCAGAGAGATATATATATATATATATATATATATATATATATATATATATATATATATTGTGGCGGGAGGAGCCAACGACAGACACAGTGGGCGTGGCGTCAAGCCTCAGAGAGGTTTTTATTAAACAATATTTAAGATAAAGTGTCCAAAGGGGGAAAAGTGTCCAAAATAAACAGGGATCTGGTGTCCTCGTTGTGCTGCGGGGCTCGTGAAGGAGGGCAGTGTTCAGGAGGGAAGGGTCCAGGTAAGGGGCGGAGTCCGGCGGCCGCACGCGCTCCCGTCTGGAGGTCCCGGGGCGCGGGTGACGGCGGCTTCTGTGGCGGCTTCATCCAACTCCTTCATCCCCGGGTGCTCGACGGGATTCCACGGCCCGGCGTCCTTGCCCGACGGCCGTATCGCGGGTGCAGTGTCGGCCGGACTGCGGGTCCGGCCGCTCGCGTCTCTGACGGCGGCAGGTAGTTCCCTCTACGCCCCCTTTCCTGGACCCACGAGGACACCAGCGTGCATGCACGGGGAAGAGACCGGTCTCTCGAGGAGAGGCGCGCTCGGCGTTTAAACGGCGGCGGTGATGAGGCTCCATTCACGTCAGGTGCGCCTCATCACACGCCGCCAGCCCTGCGTGTTCAGCGCCCCTCCTCTCTCACACACCCACTCCCGTCGGGAGCCTGGTGAAGGGCGGCGAATACGGGACGGGGTGGTGATGATGGACAGGGGGGAGGCAGCCGACTCGTCACATTATATATATATATATATATATATATGAAAGCATGAGTAAATGACAAAATCATAAAAAAAAATGTTTTGTCACTGTAAGTCACAAGATAACTTAGTCTTTTCAAAAACTGCACATTTAACAGCATTTTACTGTAAAATTCTATAAAATGTACCATAACATATATTACAGTTTTTTTCACCACACAGAGTAAGGAACTTGCAGTTAACCAATTAACAGGTTTTTACCATAGCATTTTCCATTAAAGTTCAGATAATTTTTTCTACAGTGTGATCTCAACTTAAATACCCTGTGTAGCAGAAATGTAAAGAAAATGAGTTATACATCTATTATTCATATATAAAAAAATTATATTGTCCCAGTCCAAAATAATTAACTAAACATCTATTTACTAATGAGATTGAATAATTTGTGACAAAATTTCACAACCGTTGCATTATCTCAGCACAAATCCTTTAAAAAAATCCTTTTAGCCTGCCCAGCTAAAAGTACCCAAATCCCGAGATGGTCCTCACTGCAGAACACAAGATCCAGGGGGCGTGGTTGGATCTAGATCCAACTCCTCCCACCTTACATATACCTGAACCTACCCGCCTCCACCCTCTGATCCCTAAACCCACCCATCCCCACCCCTAAACCTACCAATCTCCACCCCCTAGATGTGGATCCAACCCCGCCCCCCCTGGATCTTTGTTCTGCAGTGAGGGGCTACTGCAAATCCCTCTAAAGTCTTTAACCATCGAGACAGAGCACCCTGGCCATCTTGGCCTAGGTTAAGCTGTTTTATTTATCAGTGTGAGCTCTGTTTTATTTTTGTCTATAGAGTGAGTTTTGATCCCAGCATTATCTGCGTTGCAGGATGGGGTTGTGAGCTTGTATAGGGTCCATGGTCGGGCAAGAGACAGGTAGGAATAGAACAGTGAGTAATTGAAGTGCAAGGCTAATGCTTCTTGCAACTGCTGGGGAGCTCAGAGGCAAGGGCTGTGGAGTAATTCTGGGCCTGAGATGAGATGTCAAGGGTGACATGATATCCATGAAAACAAATCTGTTGAGTCAGAAACACACCACAGCCAAAGCATGCTAATGAAAACAGAGAGCGTGACAGCATGGACTCGCTCTCTCCTGAAGGCACAGCAAATGTAAAAGCCACACAATCAGAGTTGAATGTATCCAAGGCTTTACCTACAGCACAATGGAGCAAATATAATGAAGGACATTTCTTAGAATTGCTATGAGAGGATAGCTATGAATATGAATGCTACCTGATATTTATGAAAAAGACTAATTTACACTATTTTAATTTTTATCACCATAATTTTGACTCAAAACACCTTAGCTACTGCGATATATTCATGTGAGACAGCTAGCCCCTTAATTATATGCATTTATTAATATGAATCACTCCCCATTCTTGTGAATAATACAAGAAAGAACACTTTCAAATTAACAACAAAAAAAATATATTATTTCACCTTTCATTACAACAATTATTAGGTTAGATCTAGGGACATACACTCATAAGCTCCGGAGAGAAACATATGTCAATGCCCAAAGATATTTGCTGTAGAAATAAAGGCAAAAGACAGAATAATAATGTGGCAAATAGAGTTATATAGCGAAAAAAAAAAAAAAAAAAAAAATATTTTACTGCTAATAAAACGGGGGTACAATTTTTTAGTTGTCATACCTCATTTGAAATGATTCTGCTATTAAAATCCCCCATTGTTCTATTGTTCAGAGTAGCTTGTGGCAGAATGAATAGTTTGAATAAAAAAGAGGTCAAATGATTGTTGGTGCCATAGATACTTGAAATGACAAATTAATAAATGTTTGCATGCAATATATCAAACCACAGTCAGATTTGATTACTGGCTCCACCTCACACAAATGAATTGTCCATTTATTTATTTTGTTTTTCCTTTTTTTCTCATTTTTGGGCTCTATAACAAAGAGATTTTCATAATTTACTCACCCTCATTACAAAGTTTTTTGACGTCCCTTTTTTCCCCATGCAGAAGCAGAACTTTAGCGGGAAGTTCATGCTGCTTTTTCCATACACTGAAAGTGAATGGTGACTTTATAAATAAATAAATAAATGAATGTAGTTTAGTTTACAATTTTAAGTTAACACAACTTGTTAACTTATTTCTGAATTTATTAATTTGATTTGACATGTTAAGTAGCAGAATTGTAGATTACATTTTTCAGCCTTTGTGCATAAACTCACTAAAATGGCTGACAAACATCATCTGTCTGCATTTCTCGGAAAAGGGTAGCATTATATGACCTCTTTAAAAGTTGTTTGAACTGAAATGTGTGTTGGCAGTGTGTGTACACAACCACCCTATAATGATAAAAATCCACCCAGTGTTTTTTTTTTAATCTACTAAAATCTTTACTCCTTTCTCAATTTGAGCCGATCTCAGAGGCCTGTCTGTGTGACGTCACATGGATGGAGGCCCCGCCCACGATAGTTTGATTGACAGTAGCGTTTTAGCACAGACTGCACTGGTGTCTTACCTCAGACCCGCCCTGAGTGAGCTGTTGTCAGGTGTTTCACCGCCAGAGCAAATGTAGACAAGAATGACTACTTAGCAATTGAGGTGTTTTGTTGTTGGATGTAATAATGAACATAGCAGTCGTCATTTACTCCCGTCATCTGAGCCGCTGAAGAGGATAATGTTTGGTTCTGAAGGGAATACACCCTCGATCTACCTAAATGCATCTATGTTCGCGCGAATCTTGCATGATCCAGCTTCACCTCCAGAAAAAGTGAGTACAAGGTTTTTTAAATGAATCTTTGCAAATTGTCTTTCCTAATAATGTGCTAATTAGCAAGTTTCACGTAAACAGTCCTTCAGAGAGCGGCTCAGAAGAGAGGGGCGGGGTCAGCAGAGCTCATTAACATTTAAAGGAGAATGACACAATACGGCTTGCTCTGAAAAGAGCTGTTTTTGACAGGGTAAAAAAAGGTGTTTTTTACACTACCGATGCAAGATTTTAACCAAACTATGTTACAGACTTTTCATTAAGACCTTAAAGAATAATATTAGCTTGTGGAAAATGGGCATTATATGACCCCTTTAACAAGATCTTGCAATAAATGTTGAGAATGTCATATAATTCCTGAATTGATTACACATGTTTATAAGTTGAAATACTCAAATACTCTATTTAACTTAACCCTTTGGTGTCTGAGGGGGTTTTTGGACCCTGGAGAAGTGGTATATTAGTTATATGTTCTATAGAGTTGGCATGAAAATATTAATAAGTATAACCTTCTCTGCCATAGTGCTCAAATCTCATGCATGTTAGCTATATTCAAATGTGGAACATCAAGACATGTCATGCCAGGTTTGAGACCAACTATGCCAAACGATCATAATGTAATAAATAAATAAATAAATAACATGCACATGATCAAACTTCACAATTGAAAACTGAGAGTTACAGCACAGCAAAAATAAATAAATGAATACAGGTTTGGAAGGACATAAGGGAGACAGTAAATATGAACTATTCCTTTAAGAAAGTAATAATGGGACATGTATAATTGTTGCTCCTTAAAATGGGAAATAAATCTTGCATAAAAAGCAACTGCAATTCACTTCAGGTTGATTTCTCGCACACTCTACTCTTATTTATTGTCAACACTCTTCAAGAGCAGTGAGCGTCTGTCACTTTAATTTTATGCCCTTAATAAAAAAGCACATAATCTCAGTGGAGAAAGCCCAGCTCTTTTGTAACTCAGTTACTGGAGCAGAAACTAATTAATTGTATCATTAACATCTGCCTTGTAATTAAGAAGTGGTGCTGAATGTCTTGGTTGTTGGGTCTCCAGTGGTGCACAGCACGGGTTGATGAAGCTGCAATACTGAAAGTGGGGGGAGGCTCATAACAGACATCCCAGTTCCGTGAGGGCTGTTCTCTAAGCTCTCTATCCCATCAGCCTGTCATCATGACATGAGGTGTTGCATTAAGCTGTATTATTAGTTTCACGGTTAACAAGCTGGTCCACTAAAACAGAGATATGTTCCCTTGTGAGCTGTCCTTTTTGTACCAAATTATATTGGTGGCTTGCGCTACACTGGTGGGTCGCAAAGCCCAGACCTTCAATACGTTTTTTGTTTGCTTATTTTGTTCTGGCACCTGAGGAATAGAATGAAACAACAACCTGACCCCACGACATCACTGTGCGTTTCCTTGTCCAGGGAGTTAATTAGTTCCCCTATCTGGACCTGCCAGAAAGATACTAGCAGGGTGTCCAGAGACAAGCTTGTCTGAAATGGCAGAATTGCACGCAGGGTCATTGATCAAAAAAGCCAGCATGGTTGCATACATAATTCACAGCTTTAGTGTCTGACTTCATTTCTAGTATTCATGTCCAGGATGCAAGCAAGAATCAAATAAGTTTGGGACAAAATTTTACTGTTGAAAAAAAAAAAGTACTCCCAGACAGTAATCCCAGAATGAAGTTATAAAGGCATTAACTAATATTTAAGTATCTTTTAGGTAAGTGCATTTAGATTATGAATAGCAGCTGTCCGAGTACAGAGCCCAGAGGGACTGTGAGTGAGGAGAGCTTTGGGGGGATTTGTAATTTTGAAGGGAAATGTGGTTTACAAAGCTACAAAGAGAGCTGCATCAACGGCAACAATATCTGAAAGTCATAAAAGGACTGTATTGTGACAAACAAAGTCAAAGACAGAAATGAGAACCAGTAAAATCAGGATATTAAAGGAGCCCAAATCGGGAGACATCGACGCAGCATGATGTTATAAAGGCATGAACAAACATGTAAGTGTCTTTTTAATCTAAGAATTTGGCAAAATGGCAAAGTTGAAAACTGCAGGGAAGTATGTATAGATTATGAAGAGTACAGTTAAATGTCCGCATACAGAGCCCTGAGGGATACTGTGATTGAGGAGAGCAGTAGGGAATTTGGAAGACACTGACAAACCTAGAAAAGCAATCTCAGTGAAAAGCACGGAAGCCAGACTGAAAAGGATCATACAGATTACTGGTAACTTGATTAGTCTGTTACTGGGATTTAATATCCTTTTTCCAGAAACTTTTGGAAGTTTGGCAGAAATCCATCTTATTCTTAGTTTTAGAAGCACAGATGCAAGTCAAAAGCTTTAAAACAAACATGTGCATAAATAACTTAAAATACATCTTTTGCCATTTTAAGGAAGCAGCTCATGTCCTAACCTAAAGGAAAGACAAACTCATTACAGAGAGAGAGAGGGAAATTGAGAGGGAAAGCTACATACTGTAGAGAAGGCGCTAGTTAACACTTGTAATATTTGAGAAAGTACAGGATGTGGCTGAATGTGAGAAATTGCAGGTTTCTAATGTTTCATTCATACCGTATACAGAAAGCACCATTGATGAACACACACCAGGTGGCTTCCATTTGGGAAATGTCCCAGGTGATAAAGTGGAATCTGGTGAGGCTAAAAATTGCATTGCATTATTTTAGTGCCTCCGTTACTCAAAGCTGACAGGCAAAAAGTCGCTGCTAATCGACAGTCTGATTACTTTAACAATTAGAACAGTGACTGAAGAGTTTTCGTGAGTCATTTAATGCTCATTTCACACACTGAAAAGAACCTAAAGAAGGAAACTAAAATCTGGAACCTCTGCAAATTTTAGGTCAGAGAAAAGAACAGAATGGTGTGCTTTTTGCAACATCCAAAATATTAAGATTTTCACATGCCTGCATTGAAAATCTGATATGTCCTGTGAGACAGCAGGCCTTTACCTGCATTTTTATCTTGTTGTATAACTGTCTTTGTCACTTGAAGGGATGCAATTAGCAGCTAAAACTCTTAACCTTCAGAAAATTTGATTGTCAGTCGTAGGATGTTATAATTTCTATTCATTTTCTATTAAGTTTGCAATTTTCTCAACTCTAATAAATTAAAAATGTAAAAGTAAAATAAGAAAACAAAAAAATGGGTCCAAATGACATTCATACTGTATGGGTGTCACAACTTTAAGGAATGTTTTTCATAATAGAAAGTTAATTTAATAGAAGCATCAGTATCTGTATTGATATGAGTGATACTGGCCTTCATTAATTTTAAACATCAAATACTAAAATGCTGTTTTTACGATGTTTCCATCTTAATTTGGAGAGTCAATATTTATGATTACAAATTTTAATGTTAGCAATTAATCAGAATTAATTACAAAAACCTGTGATTATTATTATTATTATTTTTTTTATATTTTTTTTAAATCAATTGACAGTCTTATTGTATGCATGATTTTACTTGTTTGATTTGGTCAAGACTCAAGAGGTTTATTTGTGTTAGATATATTATTATCCAATAAATCCAATTGCTCTTCCAACAAAGAACAAGAAGGGATATGTGCCTCTAACGCTTTCAAGGAAAAAAGCTCACCAAAATGCACTGTATTCGTGAAAAGCACTACCTAACTCTATAGTAACAGATGATGAAAAAAAATGAACTGCAATAGAAAAGGGAGTCTAACTTATCTGTTCACCTGAGATAGTTCTCACTTTTCAGTCTCTCTCTTCATCCTCAACCACAGCAAGCAAGGTCTCTTTTTGCACTGTGCAATCAATATTTGTGTCTAGCTAACACATATCTCACTGCCATCTACCCTTACAATGTGCCCCAAACTCTTCTTCCAAGTGGAACTGGGGAAGATAGACTACTTTAAAGCTGGAGTATGCCCCACCAGTCGTACTAAACTAAATCATGTATTATGATCATGAAATAACAACTATTTTCAAGCTGGATTCTCAAACATGTCTGTCTTTTATGGGCTAGACAAGCAGATTTGTTGTTGTTTTTTTTTTTTGTTTTTTTTAGCACACATGGTTTACGCTTTTCAGGGAAAACTAATTATAAATAGTTGACTTACAGATGTCTCAGCATATTAAGCTACAAACAATGTGGAGAAAAATGATGCACTTCTCTATTTCACATTTTTTCATTTGTTTAGAAGATAAAATGGGCAAATAACATGCAATAACCCTACTGTGGATGGCTATGAGGCAATCAAGACGAATCAGTTACTTTAGCTTCAAATCATTTAGCTATTTCTGTCACAGTTAGAATCTCCCACCTCCTGCAGTTCAATGAAAGACGCAGAAATATGATAACTGAAATTAGCTCTCATAGGATGTCTTGGAATACAATATTCATAAAGTCCAAAAAGTTTTTTTTTTTTTTTTTTTTTTTCTTCTCTGAAAAAAATAATTACAGATTAAATGTAACTTAACATTTTAAATGATATAAATTCCACAAGAAAATGAATTCCATACAGAATATAATTAGTTTTTCTAAACCATTCTGGTAACAAGATTTCCTTCATAACCCTATGAAGCCTACCACACATTTATTTTAAATGCCAGGCATTACAGGGTTAAAATTAAGAGGAGATTTTGCTGAAAAATGGAAAAAAAAGAGGAGTTTTTCTTATGTCAGAGGAAGTGAACATATAATCAATGAATTTAGATTTTTGGGTGAATTTTCACCATAAGCTTGGAAGATCTGCAATTTGTGAACAATTTAGTGTTTTTTCAGTAAAAAAATAAATAAAACAAATTTGCCATTAATTACTGATCATCATGTTGTTCCAAACCCATTTGACCTTTATTAATCTTCAAAACACAAATGAGGATATTTTTGATGAAATCCAAGAGCTTTCTGATCCTCCATAGAAAGCAACGGAGCTACCACGTTCAAGGCCCAGAAGGAAGTAAGGTCATTGTTAAAAAAGTCCATCTGACATCAGTGGTTCAACCATAATATTATGAAGCTATGAGATTAAAGATTTAGTTTTCTTTATGAAGCAAATAAAACAAAAAACAATGACCTCATTCAACAATTTCTTCTCTTCTGTGTCTTCGAAGCATTCTGACATAGAAAGTCAATATTTCTTAAGGCCGGGACACACCAAGCCGACTTCAAAGAACTAGCAGCAACGAAAGCCAACGGTGTTCACGTCGGCAGCATCTGTAGCAATAGGCTACACTTTAACACACAGCTCAGACTACAGCCGACTGCAAACTAACATGCACATTCTGCTCCTGCCTGAGATGAATTAACTGTCTATATCAGCAGCTATCAATAGTATATATTTATCATTCAAAAGGAGAAACTGAAACAAAGATATACGAGATAAATGCAGATGTACGAAATGTAAACAAAGCAACAATTACTTACCAATTTGAACATCAGTTATGTTGATAACTTTATTTTAAGCGGCTCATGTTGTTATGAAAATATTCACACATTGGAACACTTGGGTAAGATTACATAAAACAGTCTTCTGTTTGTGCCGCTTTCATTTACGTACTTGCTTTCCACACTTTCACTTTAATTCTCGGGCACTGACTCGTTCGCTAAACTGAACATCCAAACAGAGTTCTCACTCGCACTGACGGTCCCGATGTTCATTCAATATGCTGAATCAAGCAAACTGATGTTAGTCCGTTAAGAGCCGACGTGTGGAGCACACCAAACAAACTAGCCCGACAGACACTCACCGAGTGGCTTGGCCTTAAATTTATCACCTGTATATTGTCCGTTTTGGTTTCGTTTTCCCTGTGTTTGTTCCTGTTTCCTTATTTGGTCATTTTCCTGTCCTTGTTTAGTTTGATTAAGATTCCATTCAGCTGTGTTTGATTAATTATCTAGTTTCATCCTGTGTATTTAAGTTCCTGTGTGTCTGCCCTGCCTTTTCTTGCCCTGCTTTGTTTATATTAAAGACTGTATATTTGAGTTTATCCTCACCTCCGTGGTCCTCGTTCCTCCCCGCTTTGTGTGCACCGTGACATATATTCTGGCTTGAATAAGGCAGAACAAAAAATAAATAAATTCAGACATGTTTACGAAGACTTTTTATGTACTTCTTCTTCAAGGTGCAGCGCATCCGGCTTCTTCGTCAGAATGCCGGCTTCTGCATCAGCAGCATCACACGCATGCGTCATGATACTTTTGTGAATAAGTGACAAAGACTGACACGAAAGAGAAAGCCTTGTTGAATAAAGTCGTTATTTTTGTTTTCTTTGCACACTAAAAAGTATTCTCGTAGCTTCATAAAATTACGGATGTCACATGGACTATTTTAACGAAGTCCTTACTACCTTTCTGAGCCTTGAACATGGTAGTTGCATTCCAATTTATGCAGGGTCTGAAAGCTCTTAGATTTCATCAAAAATATCTTAATTTGTGTTCCGAAGATGAATGAAGGTCTTACAGGTTTGGAACGACATGAGGGTGAGTAATTAATGACAGAATTAAAATTTTTGGTGAACTATCCCTTAAACTCGATGAAGCCTACCGTATCATTTGTATTTCAAATGCCAGGCTTTACAGGGTTAAAATAAAAGGGCAGATTTTGCTGAAAAATGTCTTATTAATTTTAAAGTGAGTGGGAGTGAGTAAATAATGACTGAATTTTCACTTTAGGGTGAATTATTTCACCCTAAACTTGAGAGAACTGCAACTTGTGAAACATGTAGTTGCTTTTTAGTAACCATATAAGTTTAACAAGCTCTTAACCTGAATAAACAGAAAGTACCAGTTGGACATCACATTCTGCATGAACAGATCTGATAATGAATGTCCCCTGTTGTAGGTTTTCTCTGTGTTAACATCTGACAGCAGCATGACTTCAGTATGGAGATGATGTGATAAAAGAGATACATGTGATTAATATGAAAGCACCCAACTGTCCAAATGTGCTATTAGATAACTGGTCGTCAGTGCCAAGTGACACATGAGAAAAATTTAAAATAAAATCGTTATCACCAACACTGTCAGAGATACATGAATTAGATAAGACTAACCGCATTTTAATCCTCAGCGGAAAAGACCAGTATAGTGTTAAACTGCTGTCAACGCAAGATGTCTGAACCTTCGTACAAGTGTGTGTGCACTTTTTTTTTTTAAAAATACTATTTTAACAAGTAGAGACAACTATAGGCTAGATGCAAGTCTGGATGATAAAACTTGTTCCAGAAGATGAATAATCTTCATTATCTGAAACTCATGATCTGACTTTCTCTTTTAATTTTTTATTTTTTTGTCTGGCAAATGATAAAACAGACAAAAAAAAAAAAACTTTGAGATCTTTTATGTAGAGGCAATTTCTATGCCAACACTACTGACCAGAATATCAACGGTATTCGGTCTCTTTTGACCTAGCAACCACATAAAAACAGCAACATCTTTGCAACCATTCACAACATCTTTCAATTCAGTCTGCTGCAGAAATTACACACTTCACCTGTAACTCAAATGTGTGAAGTTAAAAGACTGTCATCCGGCGCAGATGAGCAATCTGAAATCCAAAAAAAAAACAAAAAGGGAATATCATAGAGAATATCAAAGCGTGTCTGCTATTCTACTGCTAACACACAGATGCCATGGGAAGGAGGGGAGAAAGAGATTAAGGGACCACCGTTATCAGTGTCCTTCTTCCCCAGACAGGTTAATGAGGTTGAGAAGGTAACTTTGATGTCAGGAACCCTAATTAGAGACCGAGTGAGACTGATTTATTGCAACAAGGATTCAGTCTGAAGAAGCAGGAAGCTTTGAACAAGGATTAATTGCTAGGTGAGTGTTCAGACCAAGGGTAAGCCACAGCCTAGAATAATAGTTGTCTATATGTATGATTACTTTAGTTCACTATATCTATCTATTTATAGTATGTACTACTGTACTACTTTTAGAAAACAATCATTTATTCACATTTGTCACGTTTTTTTTTAGTTGTAATAAATGCATGAATGAATGAATAAATACTTACTTTTTACTTTACTTTTAGTCATTTAGCAGACACTTTTATCCAAAGCGACTTACAAATAAGAAAAATACTTCAGCAACTGTCATTATTATTAATACATATACAATACAATTCCAAAATTTGAGTCAGTAAGATTCTTTAAATTATTTTTGAAAGAAATATTTTATGCTTACCAAGGCCAAAAATACAGTGAAAACCGTAATATTGTGAAATATTATTGTAATTTAAAATAACTGTTTTCTATTTTAATGTTTTAAAGTGCAATTTATTCCTGTGACAATAAAGCTGTATTTTCAGCATCATTACTCCAGTCTTCAGTGTCACATTATCCTTCAGAAATTATTCTAATATGATGATTTGCTGTTCAAGAAACATTTCTTATTATTATCAGTGTTGAAAACAATTGTGCTTATTAATATTATTGTTATAAAACTAAACCAAATAATTTGAGGAATAGAAAGTTCAAAAGAAGTTTTGTAACATTATAAACATCTTTATGGTCACTTAATGCATCCTTGCTAAAAAAAAAGAATAAAAAAAATTATATTCAAAACTTGCTAGTGTATATATCAAAATTTTGAAAGTTATTTGAAATGTATATTTCTTTCTCACAGTAGAAAGAAAGCTATGGAGGGTTGGAGCAATATGAGAATAAGTAAATTATGAGAAAATATCAATTTTGGGCCGAACTATTTTTGAGTTGTATGTATCACTGGGTGATGGAGGCATAAAAAAATAAGTGCATCTCAACTTATAAACGCAATGAGGAAGTATATGGTGTGTTTGTGTGGGCTGTCATGCGAGTGTGTGTTTCTGTCTATCTTTGACTGATACACCGAGCCCTCCGAAATGAAACTCATCACGCTCGGCCCAGATCAATAAAAAAGCTGTGACTTCAACCTTGAGTATGATTGCTGTGGAAAATGACAAGATTGCTCCAGCTGAAGAGGAGCCTCATCCAGGCCTCATAGAGCAGATGAAAGTGGAGAGGGACAGGAGTACAAGATGATGCAGACCCAACCTACAGTCACCTTTGATCTGCCATGACAAATCAAGTGCTGCGGCAAACCGTCTGTGTGCAGACCGTCTCCACTGCATTAATCCATTCACATCTACTTGTGGTGGTCACATAATGTCAGCCTGTAAGGAAATTATGACACTTGATTGAAATAAGATGGAATGTGAATGGGAAAATGTTATTAACATGATATTTCATGCATGCCAATGGAAGGTAATTTTTGCTCATTTTATGTTACAGAAAAATAGAAATACAGTGAAGCTACTCTTTGGAAAGGGTAGTTACATAGACATGCATACATAACTCACGTGAATTTGAATTAGGGTGACAATAGCAAAAACAACAGTATACACCCAATACAACTATAATATAACTTAAATTATTCATCAAACATATCAGAACAGCAGCATTTAACTGCATATTTAGCTAAATCATAAAAGTACTTCAAGTTCTTCAAAAGAAGCATTTACTCCGAAAGTATGTGATTTCAGATGTAACCAAAGCATGTCTCATGCTTCATGGAGTGGTCTGAGCAGGATTTTTAGTTCTGTTCCCACCAAAAATAAGCTTTAGGGTACATTAGTGCCCACACACTTTTTCAGCAGTTTTTTTTTTCCCCCCCATAAATGTTTCCCAGGGGGATTTTTAAAAAGTCTTTTATAAAGCACCGGTTGAACCACTGATGTCACATGGACTATTTTAAGTATGTCCTTACTACCTTTCGGCCTTGAATGTGTCAGTTGTGTTGCCGTCTATGGAGGGTTTAATGGATTTCCTAAAAACTCTTAATTTGTGTTCTGAAGATGAAAAAAAGGCCTTATGGGTATGAAACAACATGAGGGTGAGTATATGACAGAATTTTCATTTTTAGGTGAACTAACACTTTAATTTGTATATGCTTTTATTGAAGCCTGTTGATTTCATTGACCTGTTTGCATTAATTCAACTGTAACGGGGTGAGGAATCACACGACAGGGAAGGCAGGTTAAAGGCCTCAAAGGGTGGCTTTGAGGAGGAGTGATGGGCAACAACGGGGAAAAAGGGTCCTTGTGGGTGCTCCAGTGCGGTGAGTGCTCTCTTCTTCCTCTCCCAGTGCAGTGAATCCGTGAAGTTTTCCAGTGGGGCTGGTCGGTCACACGCTGCTGTCTGTGGGAGAAATGAGAGGGCGAGTTAGTGTCTGGGTGAGTTAGTCTCCCTGTGTGTGGGGCTTACATGGCTTACGTAGCCACCGCCTGATGAGCCGCAGCTGTGACCGATCAGCCTGTGATGAGGATGGGCAGGTGTTCCTCGCTTGTTTCCAGGGCGATGCTGATGACACTTCGGGACGCTCGTCACACAACTTAATTCAAAGAGATGTTTAACTCCGCCCACTCCCATGAAGCAACGCAAGCTATATATTTATATATAGTAATGAGCTTACAATATATTGTTTCTATAGTTACTTTAAAATATTATATTTAAGTTTTTTACTTCAGTTAATGCCATTCTCAATGCTTCATTTGACTGTAGTTCAATTTTTGTCTTTTTGTCTGATTTACATTTACCTTTCTGCTTCAAATAAAAGTTTGTAATGTTGTGATTCACCTTGTAGCTAGTTGGTTTGGTTTAATGTTATGAAGCTACGAGAATACATTTTGTGCACAAAGAAAAGAAAATGAATGACTTCATTCAACAATTCATTCTCTTTGAGGTTGAACCACTGATGTCACATGGATTTTAGCAATGTCCTTACTAACTTTCTGGGCCTTGAATGTGTCAGTTGTGTTGCTGTCTATGCAGGGTTAGAAAGCTTTCATTTTCTCTTGAGAGCAGGGTGTTGACTTTCTAAAAAAAATGGTATAGTGAGGAGTCAAACTCCTACCACATCTCAGTGTGTTGAAGCACGTATGGTACCCGCTAGATCATGGCCGAATTTTTGCTCACATTTGAAAGTTAAGCTTTTGAAATGCAGAGGAAAAAAGCTATTTCCCTTTTTATCCTGTCGTTCTCTCCAACACTCACAATCACAATAAAGAAGTATTCATGCACAACACTATAAAATATTAACAATGCAATTTACCTTCCATCTGCGCTTCAGTCTGCATCTTTGATTTGTTGCAAATTCACTTTGTTCCTTTTTTTATGTCTACCTATCAAAGACATACAGAGGAAGTTCTAAGAACACTGCACTCTCCTGTTTCATTAGAATCTTATAATCATTTTCACAGGCCTTCTTTTATAGAATAGAAAATTGCAGACCCATATTTTACCAATTGTTATAATGTGTATGCATCACCAGTGTTTAGGAATACAAATTAGAAATTCCTTTAAGTGCATGACCTACCCATATTTTTCAGCAAAATGTCTCGTTCACTCGTACCAAGCTACTTTTTCCTAAATGTAGCGCAACAAATGCTGTCATATTTTATTGCACCATAGCCACTGTATTTTTAAATTTCTCTCCATTCACACCTCCAAAAACTGGCATGAGTTTTACTACTAGCTGAACTAATTGAAGATACACGGCATTTAGACCAAGAATCGTAACAGCTATTCCAACCATCTCATTAAGTTTGTCAGCAAAGTTGTGAGGACAAGTATTACACTCGACATTAATCTACAGGATAATAAGGACAGGGAAGATCATTAAATCGCTGAAGAACAGTCAAAATTCTGCTGAAATCATTTAAGAAGGACTGAAAAAAGAAGTGCATGCCTTCCAGGTTAATTCTTTGAAAGGGATACCCTGTCTCTAAGGAAAAGCCCTTTTGAAAAGAATATGTCTTTAAAAAATGGGTAAGAAACCTATTTCTGTCTTTTCAGATGTGTTTCCTTCCTTGAAGGGTTTGCAATAAAGCACCTTGGAGCAAAAAACAAACACGGGGATAATAAATTCCTTCTTTCATTATTTCCAAACCAACATTTTCAAATGCTTGAGCTTCCATTATTGAGTTGAAATGATCAGATCACAGTTACATTCAGTAGGCCCATAGCAAATGCAATGGTTATGAAAATGCCATTTATGAGTTCACTGAAAACCCCCCACCCCTATATATATATGTTTAATAGGGTGTACCTTTTTTTTTAAACAAAATGAGAACTTTTCTAATTAAGGTAAAACAGTATATCTTTGTTGCATTACATCGCCATGCCAAAAGATATGCATCAGGCGCTGTGAAAGACTCGAGAGATTAACCTCCTGCTGGTCTGCTGGGGCTCAGTAATAAACTCAACTGACTGCCGTTGTGGAAAGACGTAACTGCTGTTTTCTCG
This sequence comes from Barbus barbus, assembly GCF_936440315.1. NCBI lineage: Eukaryota > Metazoa > Chordata > Actinopteri > Cypriniformes > Cyprinidae > Barbus > Barbus barbus. The sequence continues at coordinate 16,172,144 of NC_136723.1, forward strand.
TGTTTTTCACAGGTATGAATTTATACTTGTGTAAATCGAAACGTGTAATGCAAAGAGTTTGAGTGAGTTTTGAAGTGTATCTAATTAAAAAAGAATTTTTTTTTTTAATCCACTGATGATTATAAAAACAGTGTTTAATCGCGTTTCATGCCTGATTTATGTTGATTGAGATTAGAAAAATGTTTTATCAGGCTAAAATATTGAGTCTATGCCATATGTTATAGCTACTGTTTAAGAGTGTTTTAAACATTTCTCTGTGTATGTTGTATTCTCGGTTCAGTCGCCATTTTGAGTGTTCAGCACATGCGTTGTTTCAGTGTGTGCGTGTACATGAGTTAAATGGAATACGAGAAAAGAATATATATATACTGTATATGATCAAAGGTATATTTACTATATAAGGTAAGGCATATCATACTCTTATCAAGTGTAGTTATGGATTTGTTGTTTGTTTAAATTGTATTTCACAAAATGCACTTTGAAATGTAAATTTTTTTTTTTTCAGAATTTAAAGAGAAATTATTGCAGTAATAAACTGACTGCCGCTGTGGAAAGATGTAACTTCTGTCTTCTCGTGTTTTTCACAATTTGTTCATCGATCCACAGTGCATATGTATCACTGTGTATCACTTGCTGCTGGCCCGTATATTCTCTAGGTCAGAGGCGAACACCAACAATCCTCCATTTTAGCTCAAAACTAGCAGATTTTGGTGCTGCTTTCCAGTATTTCAAGGGTTGCAACTTTTCTTCAATCATCTTTGCAGTAAAGCCTGTCATAATTAATGATCAGCATCATGCATTCTGCTGGTTTTAGACTCTGACAGGGAGGTGCTGCAGCCTTCTGTCACCTAAGCAACCTCTTTCTTTTCCCTGAAATTGGTGTCAATCACTGCTAATAGTGACAGGACACTTCCGTGTCATCCTGTCATCTGCTCTTAGTTTGAGAGAGAATTTATGTGGCAGACATATAATTTTTGCATAATCAAGAAGTAGTTGAATTTCTATTAGTCTACAAATTTACATGCAGTATAAATCAAAATGCTAAAATGTCTGTAATGATTGCCGTTATCACGCTAATGAAGCAGAATTAAAAAAGAGAGAAAAGAATTAGCATTGAAAGTGGCTTCATTTCAATACAGTAGTGTTATCGTTAACTAAAACTATTATAAATCATTTTCATTAACTATAAAATAAAATAAAATAAAAATATCAGATGAAAAACTTGAAGGAAAATTAAAAATGACATTTGAATTGCTAAAAAAAAATAAAAAGTGAAATATAAATATTGGGAATAAACTAACAAAAACATTAAAACGTTTAAAACATGATGAATACTAAAAAAAGCAAATATCAAAATGACAAAAGCCTAATTTAAATATAAATAAACATCATAAAAGTATATAAGTAATACTAAAATTACATTGTTCAACACTAAATTCTGTGAACTTCAAATACTTTAACATCTTCCACTTTTGGTTGCAGCTTTATTTAAATACTCTGACATTTTATTGTTATCTTGTGATGGAAATGAAATGTTGAAAATTCTTAGAATTTATTGTTTTGTCTTGCTAAGGCTAATTTAACTAACAACTTTATGTATCTTAATTGTATACAATTACATAATATTTACATTTTTTGCTTCATTTGACTCATTGACTTGATAAGAAATGACATGAAACCTCCATGGCAATCAAGCATTAAGGAAAAAAATATATATATTTAAATACGTTTTAGGCAATAGACATTGTTCATTTTACTTTTTGTTTAGGTTTTAGTTTCAAATGTGATGATTCATATTTGTATAATGGATTTTCATGGTTTAAGGCTATATGAAATCTTTGTGTGATGAACAGACTGAACATTTCTTATCTATTGCTGTTTTTATAGACATTAATGAAAGCTAAAGTAGGTGGGTTGACTTACCTAATCCCACAGACAGTATTCAGTTCACTCTCAAATACTGTGTGGCCCTGCCTGCCATTCCAAGGGCTCCTTCATTAGAGATTTTAATTATGCTAAACCTCCAGGTGGATTAAATCTACTCTCTAAAAGCATTACAAGCTTGCTCATTTAGTTTTTGATCATTAAAATGGTGCTTTGCACTCTCTCCCAAGGCAGCTGCTCCTTTCCAGCTTCTCAGCCAAGTAGCATCTCATTTTCTCCATGTCTAAAATGTTCTCCAACTAATCAGATATCGTACAAGTTGTTCTCGATCTCATCATGTAGCCATAAATGAGAATATGCGGGTGTAGATGCCTGTGGTAATGAAACACTGCGTGCCATTGAAAGGCGATATATGCTAATCAAATTATGAGAGATTTTTGTTCATTTTGGGAGCTTCTTTTGTTAACTTCTCAGTAAGCATATCTCCAGAGACCCAGTTAGAAACATGAAAAGAGATATCTAAAGAATTAAATAAAAAAGGAGTAGCTGACAGCTGTATTGTGTCTTTTTCTAAACAATTTGTTGAACCTGAATGGGCAGGCAGTGCATCATTCTCAGATTGGTGGAGCTAAAATTCTTGCCTTAAAAGTACAGAAGTCTTTGTTCCCTGCATTCTCAAGAGCCTTTCAGTTGAAAAGACATCTTGCATGCAGCATTATTAGTGTTGTTTGATGAGGCCAGCAGGGTTTATATTGGACTGTCCTAACCAGGTTTCTAAAAGTAATTTGTGTTAGTATCACAGCCAGTCAACATTATATTTGATGTTTAAAAAAGTTTATAGGAGCGAGACATTTGACCAATCAGATTTCACAGTAGGTGGGGCAACTCAACAAAAAAGAAACCAAGATATCATATATCAAAAACCAATATCATTTCATATTAAATTGTGAATGAAACGATGTGAGCATGCATGTCAGATCCACATTACATTCAGCAGTGACAGCTCTTAAAGGGGACCTATTACGCAAAAATCACTTTTATAAGGTGTTTAAACACAGTTGTGTGGACGCAGTGTGTGAAAACAACCAGCCTATAATGGTAAAAATTATACCCACTCATTTTTTTTTTTTATAATCTCAAATCATAAACAGTCTCTCTGAACAAGCGATTTCAGATTACTCCCTGCGTACATGTCATCGTAGGGATAAAGTCCCGCCCATTTGTGACGGTCTCTGCCCTATTAGCATAAACACAGCCCTGAGTGAGAAGCAGTCCGCCATTACTGTTTTCTTTCTTTACCGGCTGGAGATATACAGTACAATGTCAGTAGCAAAGAAGCATTACAAGTGTTGTTTTGGGATGCACCAATGAACATAGGAGTCATATTTTGTTTTCCAAATTGCCTTTTTGAAAGAGCTTCTTGGAACTCTGTAAGGCTAATGTTGCTAAAGCTACCATCGTCTCTGTTTGTTTTCACTGATGCTGTCTTCACGTGCTGCCAGAGCGGTTGTAAATGGGAATGTGGTAGTTAAAAACCTAAAAGTGGCAATTTGTTTTACAAGCTATAAGAAAAAATTCTGTGGGTTAGAGCTAAAAATTCACATACACACTCTGGGGGCATCAGAGACTTATTTTAAAGGGGTGGTTTACTGTTTTTTTTCTAGGCTTGATTGTGTTCATGGAGTGCAGCCAAACATGTTCATGCTTCGTTTAAAAAAAAAAAAACATTATTTTTCACATAATTTACCTGTATTCCACACCTCTCTGTCCCTCTTCTGATAAACGCCCCAATTATTTCCTGGTTTTAAGAAGCCCCTCCCTCAGAAATACGTGATGGGCTCTGATTGGTTAGCTGGTCCAGTGTGTTGTGATTGGCTAAACCGCCTCTACTGTGCTTCTGAACATCTCGCCCCTCAGCTCAGCAGCATGTGCTCTGGTTGTATTGTAAACAATGGCGTCGTCTACGTATATTGCTTATCAATTTGAGCCCGAATGAGACGCAGAGGATTTTAGTGAAGAGGATCGCGCAGAACCTGTGCAAGCACGGCTTTTAATTGTATGGGATTTTTTTTGTTTCTTGTTGGTTTGGTTCATACTTTTAGATACACTGTTATTTGAAAGTGCTACTGCTTCTGCTTTTAATATACGGTTTTATCCTAATTAAAGCCTTAATACAGCACGGCAACCACACGTTATACACAACCATGTATACCGCTTCACATAGCTATGTGAAAATACATTTACATTTATTCATTTAGCTGACGCTTTTATCCAAAGCGACTTACAATTGCTATATATGTCAGAGGTCGCACGCCTCTGGAGCAACTAGGGGGTTAAGTGTCTTGCTCAGGGACACATTGGTGTCTCACAGTGGATTCGAACCCGGGTCTCTCACACCAAAGGCATGTGTCTTATCCACTGCGCCATCACCACCCCCCTAAATAAGTGTATAATTGGAACAATTATATAATTGTATAATAAGTGTTTGTTGGAGCTGATGATCTGAATGAGAAGGAGGGAGAGAGAGATGCAGAGTGTGTGCAGAGAAGGGCGACGCGAGTAACAGTATTAAGAACCGCTGCTTTAAAACATACACTGTAAAACCAAATAGTATTCCTTACTATAGAAATACTAGTATGTTTACTTGATTTTAACCAAAAAGTTGAGTTTACTTAAAATTTTAAATTGTTGCTGAAATATTTGAACACATAGCTCCCATAACTAATGTAATTTAAGTAAAATTACTCAAAATGTCTAAGGCGTGCTGTTACGCATGCGTAGTCGGGGATTATTTTTCCTTCGCGCCACCCCGCCCCCACCCAATGCAGATGGATTGAGGATTCAGAGTGAGAGGACCTACATCGGTGAATTTAAGGTAATCTCTTTTAATTTGAACCTAATTATCTGATATTTTTGTTAGCTAGTCTTACTAATCGTTATTTTTTTCGTTATTGCATGCTTTTGTGGACTTTATTAGCTCATATTAACAACTTTCAGTAACACGTCTTAAACACAGCTCGTTATTTGAAGCTATTTCTCTTCAAACTAGTTACTTTCCGCTCGATATCTGTAAGTATCAGCTGTCTGGTCGCCTATGAAGTAACTTACTATTAATTAATTCATTTGTACAGGAGTGTGCAGGTAATCTGAATTGATGATTGATCAAGATAATGCGTGACGTGGCACAATTAACTTACATAATATGAAATTCAGTGACAATTTTACACAACGTGTCAAATGGTGACCTCTTTTTTAATTTTGCGACTGTGACTGAATAGTTTTCATAAGATGTAAGCATAATTTATATGCTATCAAACGTGCTGGGCGCGCCACTTTCAAACTAACGTTAGGCAGCACAAAGACATGGTTGCATTCACTCTAAAGAACGCGCAATCCAGTCAGATATCTGGCAGACATTTTGAAACAGGTTCTTTTTTTTTGTACTTGGACACGGCGTGTTAAAAACACGGCTAGGAGTGTTGAACTCCACTCCAGTCAAACCTGTTGCCACGAAAATATGCGTGCTTATTATGGTGATTACGATAACGTTAATCTGTAGGCAGCAAATAAAACGGGCATGTTGAGGTGTTTTTTTTAGTTGAGTTTGTAAGCCAGTACCCATCATTCCACGTCTGACAGGTATTAGTAACTTAAGAAGGCCATATATATTCTTGTTATACCATGTCTCATTAAAATAAAAAGCATTACCTTATTGTCCTGATGTAAGAAAATTTACAGCTCCTTAAGTCAAACTGTTAAGAATTATTTTATTTGTTTCATTCTTTTTGGAAGTGTCTCCCTTAATTTAAAACACAGTAAACTTGTTGGGGGGAAAAAAAGTAGATAATTTTAGTTAGTTTTAAAATAACTAATATTGAATAGGTGTCTTACAATTAAACAAAACAAAACAGAAACACTGCATCTGTTTTTTTTAATTGACATTTGATTGATGGAATAACTTTTTTCATTTTCTTTCCAGAATTCCAATAGATGAGGAGCTGCTATGCAGTGGAAATGTAAGGTTTGCATTTACACATCAGAAAAGAGGGCACAACTTCTTAAGCACTACCGCATAAGCCATGGAACATATTCACAAGTTGTTCCAATACCATGTCTCCATACTGACTGTCCGTGTGCTTTTAAGTCATTTAATGCATTAAAAGTACATTTATCAAAAATCCATTCCCAACAAAGAACTGCAGAATCAAGTAGTTCTGGTCATGATTTAGTTTGTTACAAGTGCCATGTTTGTGACTTAATAGAGCCATGTAGCATGTCAGATTATTTTGCCCATTTGCGTACTCATTTGAGGAATAACGAGAGAGTTCAATGTCCTTTCAAAGACTGTTCATTTGAGACAAACATCTACTCCACGTTTAATGCACATAAAAGTAAGGCACACCAGCACCACTGCCATGAACATTTTAAATTGGGGATCATGTTAAGAACTCAACCTGGTCACACAGAAGATAATGCTCATCCGCTGGTTGACAGCTCTGGCAGTGAAGATGAATGTAATAAGGAACATGGAAATTTGGATGACACAAAACAAAAACTGGAACACAATTTGGCATCACTTTTACTGAAAATGCAAACAATCTTGCATATTTCTGAAAGCGCTACACAAGACATTATCCAACAGTTCAATCAGATTAATTTATTGTCTGAGCCACTGTTATATAACACAATACGGCAAACTATTGAAAAGCACTATGGTGAGGTAGATGGCACAGTTGTAAAAGAGCTTGTTAATGGGATTAAGTACTGCCCAGACATGGTGGTTTCAGTTGGATCTTGTTCAGGTTTGCCAGAATTCATGCGAATTGAGAGAATCTTGACAATCAACACTGATGTTATGTTCCTCTGCAAACCCCAGACTGCATGGTACACTGAGCATTTACGCTCTTATGAATAGTGCAGTTTACATTCACTGCAAGTTGTCCTGCCTTCTGAGCTAAATGACCCCTTCCCTTTGGCTGGTTATAATGTCCGAGGCCGGTGCTATGTCACATTGAAGTATTACATCTGCTGTTAAATGACATTGAATTGTATTATTTCTTGTCATTTTTACTTCTGCTCTTTTCTTTGTTTCAGAATTTCACATAGCCATGTCGATGACACTTCACGTTATTGTGCACGATGCTAACATCCGAAAAGTAATCATTCCTGAAAAACCAGCTGATGTTGATTCTTTGAAACAAGCACTGAAAGAGAAGCTGCAGCTCACATACACCTTCAGTGTCCAATACGAAGACCCTGACTTTGGTAATGCGCTATGTAACGTCAGTGACATTAATGATTTGCCAGAGAGAGCAACACTGAAAATAATTCCTCTACACACATCTCCCTCCTCAAGTCAAGCTGACACTGTACTTCTCTCTGGATCTGATACATCAGATCAGTTGTCTGCTGAACGACAATTTGAATGGCCAGAGGATTTTGAAATACCCAAATTCTCAGTTCATGTTGAGTACCGTCTCCGTCAGGGAAACCTTGCTTTTATGAAAGACGGCACAACTATTGATGTTGGAAGAGACATAAAGCACGACATACTGGAAGCACTTGCAGGGGCCATGTACACCTATAAGGCGTATCCCAGGGATGAAGATTTTGCCCAAGTTGCCTCAGCTCTCATTAAAGCTCATCCCTGTTTGACTGAGCAGGGCTCACCAACAGGCTCAGCTGGGTGGAAGAACAGCCTAAAATTTAAGATGGCCAACTACAGAACAAAGTTGCGTAAATCGGGCTGTAGTGATGTTGCTGTTGTCGGAAAGAGAGGTGCAACAATGGGAGGTGCAAAGTCAGCCATCAAAAAACCCAGACGGTTTGAATTAAATTTCTTGCCAAACTTTCCGAACGGGGAAGGCGACGAAAGTCAAGAGAGTATAAGAAAAGACCTAGTAGAAGAATGTAAAAAGAGGCCCCCAAACATGAGCTTGATTGGGAAGAAGATGGACGGTACATTTGCCCTGAGGCGTAGAGAAATAGTCCACTCTGAACCTCCTGTCTGTGAGATCTTGGAAAAGTGGCCAGCACTTTTCATGGAGAGCCAGGTTTGTTTCCTTTCTCTTTAAATCCTTGTTTTTTTTTTGTTTAATGAATTGTGTGTTTGAATGTTAACAACTCCATGTTTGTGCTTAGATCTTAGCAGAATTCAACCGCATATCAGGAAAAAATCTGACATCTGAGTTCTATGCTGCATTGGACACGCATTCTGCTCGCTTGATTGAAATATCCCAGAAAAAAGGAGGAAAGCAGGGAAAAAACTGGATGAAATTTTGCAACAAGTTGATTCAACGGTATTTCTTTGTGATGTCATCTTTGAATCATGATTTGCATATAATTGATATCTTTGACCTATAACTTGTCTATTTGTCTCTCCTTTTTCATAGTCATCCAATGTTACACATGTTCGCACTGCAGTGCTTCAGAGTCTTCCACTTCTTCTGGGGGATGACTCAGAGGAGTTTCTCAGGATGTGCTTTGTAAGTAATGTTATTGGTGTTTTGTTTTCTTAAAGGAGAAGTTAATTTCCAGAACACAAAATTACAAATAATTTCTTCCCCACCTTGTCATCCAAGATGTTCATGTCTGTCTTTCTTTCTTCAGTCATAAACAAATAGTTTTTTGAGGGAAAACATTTCAGGAATTTTCTCTATATAGTGGAATTCAATGGTGCCTGTGAGTTTGAACTTATAAAATGAAGTTTAAATGCAGCTTCAAAGGGCTCTTAACAATCCCAACTTAGACAGAATATCTTATCTAGCAAAAGGATTGGTTATTTTAAAAAAATAAATAAATAAAAGAAATTGCTTATATATTTCTTAACTTGTCCAGCTCTGTGTGAACTGTGTATTCCGCTTCATGACAGTTAGGGTATGTCAGAAAAACTCCCGTCTTATTTTCTTCTCCAACTTTAAAATCGTTCTACATTGGTGTTTTACCTTTTTTTGTAAAGAGTTTGATCTTTGCACATTCACTTTGTAAACACTGGGTCGGTGCTCCTGTAGGGCGATTTTGAAGTTGGAGAAAATGCGATGGGAGTTTTTCGACATACCTTAACTGTCATGAACCGGAATACTCAGAGTACACGCAGACCTAGACAAGATGAGAATTTGAGGTAAAAAAAAGTATATAAACTATTTTTTTTTTTTTTTTTTTTTTAAATAACCAATCATTTCACTAGATAAGACCATTCTTCCTCAGCTGGGCTCGTTTAGAGTCCTTTGAAACTGCATTTAAACTGCATTTTGGAAGTTCAAACTCATGGGCACCATAGAAGTCCACTACATGGAGAGAAATCCTGAAATATTTTTTCCTTAAAACAATTTCTTTACGACTGAAGAAACAAAAACATGAACATCTTGGATGTTGAAGGTGGAGTAAATTATCTGTAAATTTTTATTCTGGAAGTGAACTCCTTTAAGCCATTTTGTTCTATACTAAAACTTCTTGGTGGTTTGCAGTAAATACTGTATTCGTCTTTTCTGAAACAATTTTGATTTGTGACATTGCTGATTTCTCCATAACGAAAAGATAATGCTCTAAAATCTTAATGGTGGACCAAGCAGTATAAATACCATATTGTTAAAGTTCAATGTATTCCTAATTCAGTTGTATGAGGTTAATAATTCAGAACAATGTAAAAGTATAATGAAGTAGTCTACAGAACTTGTATATTCCAAGATGTCTAAATGCATGTAGTAGGTGCTGGTGAAAAGAAAACAGAATTTAAAAGAATAGTTCACCAAGTGGTTTAATATTTCTGAAACTGTGTTTTGTTTTTACAACTCTTAGACTATGAATCTTATGTCTTTGTTGATCATAATGTTAACTTCAATATATCCTCTTTGAGGTGCGTGTCCCAAAATCATTGTTAGATAACTGTGGTTGTTAATTGAACTCTATTGGTTGTAACTTTTCCACCATAGTTGCTTTTGGGAGACGCATCACCATCAGTATGAATCAAACACAAGGACAAGTAAATGTTTTTTTTTGTTTGTTTGCTTTTTTACCTTTGCTCTTGATCTCCTGGTCAGTGCATGCTGCAGAACATTTGTTTGAATAAAGAAATTCACAATTCTCCTTTTTTCTACGTAGGATATAGATGTAGATGCTGACTTCAGCGAAGTAGATGTTGGCCTTCTCACAGTTTTAACTGAAGACATGCCTGCCAAACGTCCAAACGCCCTCAGAATGGACGCAACATGGGCAATCATTCTGGAGGGAAGAATTGTTGTGGATGATGTCCCAAATTTTCCACATGCTGTATGTCTTCTCTTTGCTTTGATCTATGCTTTAAATTTGGATTACCCAAAGACAATGAGGAACACATTTGATTTTATTCAGCGGGTGTTTCTTTCTTTGGGAGGGAAGAATGTCAAACCCAAGCTCCAGACCCTGAAAAATCAGCTTTTAAGCTAAACTTCTCACTTTCTGCCTTGGATGCTTGCATTGCCATGTTTAAAGTGTTCAAGATGTTAGCATATTGGCATATTTAATTGCACTAATTTCAGGTAGCCAGTGCATGGCTCAAGTAAGTCGTTACAGTCTTTGTTAGGTAGTTTAAAGCCTTTCCAAATGTTTGTATTTCAGGACTGTAAAGGCCCGTTTTATATTTAATTATTATTTTTTTTTTTTGCTATGCTGCTACGGTTTGAAGTGCCCGTTCAGAAAATATGACAGCCCAATACTGTCTATTCAAGAAAGTGCTTAACAGAACACAGATATTTTGGAATAACATTTTTGTGATGTTCTTAAAGTTTTTTGTAAAAAAACAAAACAAAACAAAACCTGTTTTTCCTAAAAATAAATAGAGAATTTTAGACTTGTGTTAAGTGCAGTCCATACTTGTTCAACTAATAAAATTACGTTCACTTTACCTGAAAAAATTGTGGAAACCGATTGCATGTATTTTTTTCAGTCTATTAAAATGGCAGATTAAAGTCATGTTGAGATTAATAGCGTTGAATATGTTTGCAGAACACAATATAAAACTAAGTTAAGTTAATGAAATAAAGTAGTCTTACTATTAAATCCTAAGTAAGTTTAATAAATATTCTAGAGTATGTTAACAACAATTTATGTTAAACTAACTTCCTGTTTGTAATTTAATTTACTTAGGTTGTGTTTGTTTTCTTTACTTGCAGCTATTTATTAAGTTAACTTCAGTTTTCTTTTTAAGTTTGCTTTGCAAAAATAAGGCAATCGGTTTCCAAAGTTTTTCTAAGTAAGCTGAACTTATTAGGATTTACAGTGTATGATTTTGAAACTTGTGAATCCATTAGAATCGTTAGAAGACAGAATCGCGATTCATGTATGAATAGATTTTTACGTGCATCCCTAGTTTTCTCGTCCTCTTCTCTAAAGCAGCGCAGCATGGCCCCATCCCCCTTGCTGTGTGTTCCCGGAGGCGGGGTTTATCTGGGTCCATGACGTATCGGACCCGGGAAGTAACTCGTTGTTGTCCCTTACCAGTTGTTTTTGTAGTCATTAAACGGACAGAATTTTAAAAGACTTGTTTGCATTGAACTTTTAGCGTCATAACTTTGCAGATATTGTTTATGCTCAAACATCAACATTACACACTAACTAAAGTTAAAAAAATGAAATCGCAATCAACCACCCCTTTAAATCTTGTTAAAAGGGGCATGATAGGTCCCCTTTACAGTAATAGCAGACAAATAACCTATTAAAACCAACTGCTGTGATGTCTGTTAATTAAAGAAGAAAAGAAAAAAAGAGGAAATCAATAACTTTTGTAGCTTTAAGGGTTCATCTATATTTAGAATCTATTATTTAAAGTTTAGTGTTTGATAACTTAATTTCTATATATTTCCTACTTGCTGAAGGGCACAGGTAAATATGACATTTATTATAATGGGTTTATGTGAAGATTGTTTTAAGTTCACTTAAATTAGAAGTTAGTTGAGTTAAGTCTAATAAATGTTAATTTTGATAGCTCTCAATTATACTGTAATGTTGAATTGCTTTAATGTTAGGTGGGAATTAATCACAATTAATTTTAGGGAAAAAAGTGAAATTAATGAATTAGTTATTTTTTTAATCAATTGACAGCACTAGTTAATTTATCTAACAACAGCATTTTGGGGGCCTGAAAATATAAAACATAGTTTTGTGTTTTGCAACTGGAGGTCAGGCAGTCTATATTAAACTGGCCTGATGAATGTTTGTTGTGCCATCACTTGAAACTGTTTAATGATTACACCTCACCTTAATTAGCACATTGACTTTGCAGAGTCTCTTCGCTGCATCTAAGATGACCAATGTGTGACTGACCATTAGAATGGGGTCAGAACAATGCAATAACAAATGCCTGGCGAACAGTAAAAATTTCCAATTTATAAAAACCGCAGGTGTGCTTGTGCCATCAGTAACGGCGGACGTTTCCAAAACAAACCCTCTCTCACTGAAGTAGCTGACCTGCTGCGTCCACACAGAAACAAAGACAGCTTCATCACTTAACTTTAAACTAACCAATCACCAAATCATGATAAATGAAGGGAGAGATGCTTCTGTATCACATACAGAGTGTGGGCAGTTTGGCCAATTACTCAATTAGCTGATGTGACAGTGCAGTCTCTTTAACATGGTGTTATCTAGCCTTGGTGTATTGCTTCTTCGTAACGGTTGCACCTTTAAATTGAATCACACATTAGCTCTTTACAACATGTCTGTAATGTCAGCTCAACTTCACTGATCTGAGCTGTCTTAAAACGATGTGTCTGCACTGAATTTAAGCATTCTTAAATGTACAGTATACATGAACAGAATAGCATAGCTCAACACTGATTTCAAATGCATCACAAGTTCCACACACACACACACACATTATATGTATTTTTTTATTTTTTTTTCTATACCTTCCCACCTCATCCAGTGGCCTTGTTGGGCTTGGGAGACTGCTCTGGCGCTTCTAATTGCTTCCTCCTGATGGCGTACCTCCTCCACCACCAGATGTCGTTGTTCCTTTGATGTAGCCTTTTGCCATGTAGGTGTTGTTATTCCCAAGCCAAGTCCCCCTCTGCCATATTGGACTTGCCCCACAATATCCCGATGTCTGAGGGCTACCTTTGCATCAGCAACTGCTGTAGCTGGAATCCATTTCCTCCCTGTCACCAATGTTGGGGCAGCATCTCTTACGCAGGGATCCCGGGATTATTTAAGCGTCATCTCCAGCCTTGTTTTGGCGCATTTGTTCAGGCTTGAAATAGGAAGAGAGAGAGCTCCATTGCCATATAGCCCTATGTTGCTAAGGCATCTTGGTAGCCCAATCCATTTCCTCACTTGTGTACTCACTAGTCTCTCCAGGTGCTTGGCATGAGATAACGTGAGCTCTTATATCGAAATTGGCCACATAAGACGTGGAAACAAACCAAATTGGAAGCACCACAGCTTCAGCTTCCCCGGAAGAGCTGTGCCATCGATTCTCTTGAGTCCACTGACTGTCTCTTGCCTAAGTTGTTCCACCTGTTTTGAGTCTTTAAGGTCCGTGGTGTACCATCATCCTAGGCTTTTGATGGGCTTTTCCATGACCGTTGGTATGGGCTCTCCCGCTATACAGAACCTATCATTAGTAAGTCGGCCTTTGTCAATGGAGATGCTACGAGATTTGCCAGGTTTGATCTCCATTTGTGCCCATCTGATGTTTTCCTGGAGCTTATCCAGCAGCCGCTTAATATATATATATATATATATATATATATATATATATATATATATATATATATATATATATATATATATATATATATATACACACACACACACACACACACGTGCATACATATACATATATAACCGATAAACGCCATTTTACAAATAAAAGAGCTGATTGCCGTGCATTATTCTTCACATATAGCGGGATCTGAACCCTAAACACATTTTGTCAAAAAAGCCGGTATTGTCCACTTTCAAGGCATCGCGAGTTCACGTTTTACTGCAGAAGCCGATAAGCGCCTTTGTTGTTTTTGAACAGAAGCCGATAAGTCCATTTTAGCAAATCAGCGCACTGTATTCTGGTCAGGTGACAAGGCGACAAGGAGTTATCTGCCTTTGCTATAAAACAAACTCTTAATGTGTAAAAAAATAAACAAAACAAAAAAAACATACTTTCAATTAACTTTAATTTAGTAAATTACCTGTATTTGTTTAAGTTATTATTACTTAATACAGCCCAACTGCAGTTTGATTGATATGACTTGAAATGCGCAATAAAAAATTAAGTGATTTCTGAAAAAATGTAAATAAAAATGGAGTTATCGGTTTTTGCAAATCAACTCTTCATATAGATCGATTGATAGACAGATAGATAGATAGTTTTTTTTATTCTTTTTTTTTTATTATGAAAATGAAATGAAATTATGAAAATAATTATAAACTGTCCTACATAACCATATACACTTTAGAAAACAGTGACTTTGGATGAAAAAGGTAATAAATCTAATGTTTACTCCTAAAAACTGATGAGACTGAATTCAAAACAAAACAACATTTAGTAAGTTCTCCATTATGCCTCTCGTAAGGTTTTAAAAATAGAAATGTACTCAAGGTCTTTTTTTCTTTCTAACTGTTTTTAAAATGACACCATACAATGCAGTTGTTCCCCTAAACACTGACTGAATGGAGTAAATAAAAATTGGTTAATACTAGAGTTGGAGTACTTGGACTCAGACTGCAATTATGATTGATCTTGGACTCGGACAGGCTTGGGTGGACTTGAATATTTTGGACTTTGGACTAATCTTTGAAAGATTAAAACGCAAGTAATACCATACTATTTTAAGATAAAATTAGATTAATAAATGTCTTCCACTCAATTGATTATAGACTAGGACTCAACTTGGGCTCGACATAGTGGACTCAACCCAACACTAGTTAATACATATCCAAAACATAACTGGGAACTCTATTATACCTCATGTAAAATCTGAGAAATAAAAATGTCCTTATGTGCCTTCTTTTCTTTTTGCCAGTCTATACAATAAAGCAGGGAATATTTGTTGACAAATCGACATCCACTTGTGGAAAATCAAACAAAGCGGCTCTCAAAGCCAAACTTCACTTTAATTTTACTTCAAGCTTTTGGACAAAAACAACCAGTCAAAAAAGCACAATGCCGGGCATTTAAATGAGAGAACATCAAGAGCTGTTTCCATGGAGATGCTAAGCTTGTTTTTAGATCCGAAAGTGTGGAGGGGACAGAAGGTGAGGGTCCTACGAGTGCTGTTGAGTCTTCACACAGAGTGAGCAATAATTAAACTCCATCATTACAAAGCACTAGAGAGTCAGGTCGCCCGAGCCGCCGAGACCCTCCAGGTAATGCAGACAAATAGCGTGCAGTCAAGCGCATATTCCTGCCATTATGACTGCATTTCCTGAAAAATCCACACTCAGAAATCTAATCTACCAAGTAGACTCATGTTTGGCTGCATGGGAAAAGCAATTTGTTACTTAATTTTCAAAGTCACTAAATGGAAACTGCATTTATTTTTAGCATGCTGTCAAATTTGAGTCGCCAAAGCATTTGTTTATGAAGACTGACACATCTGACAAAAAAAGGATGAAAGATAAACCTGAACAAAATGTCTTCAGGTGTAAAATGTAGTTTAAAGATGGTCAACCATCAAGTTGCGTAAGCTAATTAAAACATCTGGATGGTAGATGAGCACATTTATTTTGTCTTCTAAGTAACTTACAAAAGAGAATTGTGCAAGCAGAAGTGATTAATACACTTTTTCGACGAGTACCAAACTAGGACATTAACATTACAGGAGAAGTGCAAGGCTGCATTCGAAATCACATCACATACAAGTAGGTACTTATTTTGAATAAATGATTACTTTGTGGCTGTTAAAACCGTATGTTCTGTACTATATAAATGTGTGTAGTATTAATGGAATTTTAATGTACTACATTTGTCTTGTCATTATCATGTGATCTACCAGCATCAGTTGCGTCGCTTTACTGTCATCCACAAATACTTTCCCAGGGCCTCATGGGATAGTACAGTGTTCAGTGGGTGTGCACTTCAGAATCTCATCAGAAATAGATCATCCAGGTACTATTTATCGTTTATGAATACAATGAATTTGGACTCCTCTTTTCACTTACTATATAGAGAAGTATGCGATTACGGATGCAGCCTAAGTTTATGTTTGGAATGGAATATTAACTCACCGAATATTTTGCAGTATGTACTCTATTGTGCCTGATGCTTTTTAATCAAACGAGAGCTATCAAATTATCCTCATGGAAACAGCTGTTATTTTACTTGTTCAATCCATTTTTGTGCCAAAATTGTGACAGTCTTCTTTATCTTTTTTTATGCATTTCTGCCACCTGCTGGTCTGGAGGACATCTGGCTCTCACATACAAAAAGAAAAAATTCAAAATTCAGATCAAGTTGAGCCACAATGCATTGTGGGGTACAGTATTTTATGTAGTATGCTCTTTTGTTAAGTTCTCGCATCAAATTTAATATGTATTTCGTCCTGAAAAAAATGCAACCATGTTTTACGACTTCTTCGTCGCTCTTGATTTTTCTTATAGTGATTTTTTTTTTAACTAAGTCTTTATATAAGAATTATAAGTGAATTATAAGCAAAGCAAACCAGCCAGCTATAAGGTGAATCACATTACAAAGTTTGATCTGAAGAAAAAGACAAAGGTGCATACTTGCTGGCTTTAATGAGGAAAAGAGCTATACAAACCCATGATGGAACATAAGTACGTATTAAAATATACATTTTAAAGAGATGTATTGTATAAACAGAAGAAATATATTTTATAGTGCAAAAATATGCATATTATGCATTCAAATATTTAAGCAGTGTAGAGTGTAGAGACTATCTCTATTACACCATTTGCAGTGCTTCATGGGAGTGGGTGGGCACTAAAATGTTATTTTGGTGTCATTTGTGATTTTCTGATTGGTGGATTTCTTTGCAGAATAATAATTAGTGTAGTATGTAAAAAGCATGTACTGTTGATCAACAACCTTGTAGCTTACAGTAGGTCTGTCTTTAAAGGTTTATAAGCTATCATTAAAAATCAATTCCCCTATAAAGAAAATAAATAGGGTTTTTACTTCTGGAACCTGACTCTGCTGAAAATTTGCATACTGTGCACAGCGTACATACTATACTACAGCACTAGTAAGAGTAGTTAGCGGTTAGTTAGTCAAATGCTCCCAGATGACATATGTCTCCAGTCATCTGTGAAGATTTCAATGGATTCTGCTGTTCAGGTGAAGGTTAATAGTTTGTTCTGCCACTGAGGGAGTATGAAGGTTTTGAAAGTGACCTTGTATCACACTGTGATGGGAACATCATCATTCGTTGAGTGGGAGGAAATGAAAATCTGAGTGAAAGTGTTTAGGCAAGAGGATACAGACCCAGAAGTTGTCCTGTATGGCAGCATCAGAGCATTGTATGCTAGGGGCCTGTATGCAAAATCACATATGCTGGTGAGGCACAAGTTTATGCCTGAGCGAAAAACAGCATGTGTTATGCTATCTGGTGTTGGCTAATCAAAAATACCTTATCCAAACCACTTAGTGCTATGCTAAGTTGTTAGCTGGAAACACAATGAAAGACTAATTATTAATTGTATAATTTTTTGTTTCACTAATGTAATGTGACATGTAATGTTAAAGTTTTCATGATTAATATTCATTGTAAAGTGATTTTTTTTTACACAAGTAAACACAACATGCAGTTTTTGAATAAAGTTTCTTATTATGAAGGGAAAGCAAAACCCAAACCCACAAGGCCCTGTGTGAAAAAGAGTGCTTGCCCCCTAAACCTAATAACTGGTTGGGCCACCCTTAGCAGCAACAACTGCAATCAAGCGTTTGCGATAACTTGCAATGAGTCTGTTACAGCGCTGTGGAGGAATTTTGGCCCACTCATCTTGGCAGAATTGTTGTAATTCAGCTACATTGGAGGGTTTTCGAGCATGAACCACCTTTTTAAGGTCATGCTACAGCATCTCAATAGGATTCAGGTCAGGACTTTGACTAGGCCACTCCAAAGTCTTCATTTTGTTTTTCTTCAGCCATTCAGAGGTGGATTTGCTGGTGTGTTTTGCATCATTGTCCTACTGCAGAACCCAAGTTCGCTTCAGCTTGAGGTCACGAACAGATGGCCGGACATTGTCCTTCAGGATTTTTTGGTAGACAGCTGAATTCATGGTTCCATTTATCACAGCAAGTCTTCCAGGTCCTGAAGCAGCAAAACAGCCCCAGACCATCACACTACCACCAGCATATTTTACTGTTGGTATGATGTTCTTTTACTGAAATGCTGTGTTACTTTTACGCCAGATGTAATAGGACACACCTTCCAAAAAGTTCAAATTTTGTCTCGTCAGTCCACAGAGTATTTTCCCAAAAGTCTTGGGGATCATCAAGATGTTTTCTGGCAAAACTGAGACGATCCTTTATGTTCTTTTTGCTCAGCAGCAGTTTTGGTCTTGGTACTCTGCCATGCAGGCCATTTTTGCCCAGTCTCTTTCTTATGGTGGAGTCATGAACACGGACCTTAACTGAGGCAAGTGAGGCCTGCAGTTTGTTAGATGTTGTTGTGGGGTCTTTTGAGACCTCTTGGATGAGTCGTCGCTGCGCTCTTGGGGTAATTTTGGTTGGCCACTCCTGGGAAGGTTCACCACTGTTCCATGTTTTCGCCATTTGTGGATAATGGCTCTCACTGTGGTTCGCTGGAATCCCAAAGCTTTAGAAATGGCTTTATAACCTTTTCCAGACTGATAGATCTCAATTACTTTCTTTCTCATTTGTTCCTGAATTTCTTTGGATCTCAACATGATGTGTAGCTTTTGAGGATCTTTTGGTCTACTGCACTTTGTCAGGCAGGTCCTATTTAAGTGATTTCTTGGTTGCGAACAGGTGTGGCAGTAATCAGGCCTGGGTGTGGCTAGAGAAACTGAACTCAGGTGTGATAAACCACAGTTATGTTTTAACAGGGCAGGGGGGGAAACACTTTTTCACACAGGGCCATGTGGGTTTGGATTTTGTTTTCCCTTCATAAAAAAAAACCTTCATTTAAAAACTGCATGCTGTGTTTACTTGTGTTATCTTTGATTAATATTTAAATTTGTTTGATGATCTGAAACATTAAAGTGTGACAAACATGCAAAAAAATAAAAAAATCAGGAAGGGGACCAACACTTTTTCACACCACTGTAAGTTACCTCAAATTGTTCTAAACCTGTCTGAATCTTTCTTCTGTTGAACACAAAAGATATTTAGAAGATTTTTTTTCCCCTCCATACTATGATACTTAATGGCAACATTCTTCAAAATATCTTCTTTTGTGTTCAGCAGAAAACACGATTCATACAGGTTTGGAACAACTTGAAGATGAGTAAATGATGACAGAATTTAAGGAGGTTTTTTTGTATCCAAATGTGCTGATTTAATAGTTGTTTGACACTACATAATATATCCAGAACTACAGAAGCATTTACAGTTTATCACTGAGGGTATAAATTAATAGGTTAAGTACTGTATGTTGTTTAGAATTGGCCAGGTTGCTAATCTGTCTGTTTAGACACACTTTCTTTTTTTAGATACACTATTTCAAAGAAGGCAAGCTGAGATCATTAATGCAATTTTACTCTTGAATGGCACAATTGGAAGTTATTTCCTCTTCTTCTAGCTGCACACGCTTTAATGATGTAGGTTTTCTTAACAAGGCTGCTGTGCCGATGGCTTTTACGGCATTTGGATAATGAAAAGGCCGAACCGCAGTATGTACGGCTTTATAGCACTCTGAATAAATACAGATATTGCAAATGGGAGCTGCAAAAAACTTGAAAATTACCCACTGGCAAACACAAAGGGGAAAAATGCCTCCAGCCACAAATGTGCACTCCTGCTGGCAGCCGTTATTGTACCTGCCCACAGACAACACGTGAGCAGACACAATGATACAGAAAAGCCCTGCTGAGTTTTACAAAACTGACGAGTCTTGTAGGAGCCATGAGTGAAAGCTTGCTGAACACACGTTAGATTTGTCTGAATTTCGAGAGTAGGCAAACCTGCTCTCTAATCCAACAGGAGCTCTTGGGACTTCATTCTGCAAGCGTTCCTGGTGCTGCATCTCCAACAGCTGCTACTTGGGAAAATAGGGCACCTGAACAAAAGGCACTATGAATGTTTGTACTGATGATTTCTGACTCTCTACAACAGCATCATTAAAATTATACATATTTATGGGATTTAACCCATGCAACACAAGCACTTAATTGAAAAATGGATCACTTTGGTTGATTGACCAGATAGAGAACTATTCCTTTATTTTTTGTAGAAAAATACAATAAATAAACAAATACACATTTTGAGCTTAGATGATACTAAAATTCCCATACAATGGGCCTCATTCATGAAACATTCATAAATACAGGAGTAAATTCTGAGTAATTTGCGCTTAAAAGGGACCTTTCCCGAAAACTCTCCTCTGGATTCACAAACGCTTCGTAAACATCAGATTTGATAGTTAAACGTGTATGTTAATGCATTCCAATCATTCGTAAATAGGGCCCCTGTGCAAACTCATTCACAATTAGTATAATCCCCGCCTATGAATTACTGCTATGCAAATTGCGTGTCCAGGAACGCAGTGAAATATTCTGGTCTACTTTCTCAGGTTTGGCTCCAGTATATTGCATAAATGCAAAAAAGACTAATAGGCCATATGCCTAACAATAAATATTCAATTAATGTTTGTCCACCAAAGTGTTTTTATCTAGCTGAAATAATGTCTGGCGGTCTTCTCAAAACATGCTGGTGGCATTTGAGAACGTTTTGGAGGCACAGCGTTTTTCTAGCTGAAACACTTTGATTGCTATAATTTGGAATATCCACGGTGGCAACATATTACTAGTATCTAATTTTGAAGAATATTAAACTGAATATAAAAATGCAGTAACCAGCAATATTAACTTTTCTATTGTTGTTCAGTTGTTGTACAAATAGGATGATGGTCGGTGTAGTATTTGTCCCGCCCCTCCTCCATTGATTGGACGGCTGGGTAAACAGTGGTAGTGACAAGTGCTGCGTTTTACCCAAAGCTAAACATTTATCAACTCTCAGCTACAAAACAAAAACGAAACAAAAATAACAAGCAAAATGAAATATTATGATGACAGTGCATCAAAATTCAGTGTCATCAGTTTGCCAGAAAAAACACAGAATGTTTTACGCACCATTTACACATGGTAGGGAACTAGTGTACATTTCTTTTGTAGCAGCTAACATTTTGAAAATACGAACACCTTCATGAATCTGGAAATTTATGTTAGAACAGCTTTATGAACGATTTACACAAAAAATCGTTCTGCTCGTGTTTCATGAATGAGGCCCAATGAGTGCAAATGATTTTACTTTTGTTAAACCAATTATCCAGTTTGGTAAAGGTGTTAAAGAACACATTCAACATATCACGTTAAAGCTATTGTACCACACTACCACACAAGTGCCAGGTTAATCAATTGCATTTATTTACATGCCAAATAGACATATCTTTTTTTAACAAGTAGTAAGTAGGGGAAACAAGGCAGTTTAAGTCTATACTGATTGCTTTAACTGCATCTGTTTGGAAGTCTGGTGACTGATCATTAAATCTAAAGGAGATAAAGGCTGGTACACAGACGCAAACACAAAGGGCATTGCTTCCTTCATTATCTGACTCTCACAGTATAACAACACAGTCCATTAATCACCAGCAAACCCTACAGCACCATTCCGCCATTCTCTTCTCAGTAGGGGTAGCAACTGAAGAGCCAGGCATCTCTTTTTGACTGACCGCCATAGTTAGCTTGTCTGCACAATGTTCAGAGATGAACTCTGAAAGAGAGACTGCTTTTGTGTGATTTTGGTGGAACTGTGGGAAATTTTATTAAATTGTCGGGAAATTAGCACAGGAGACTTTTTCGAATAGTAATTGTTTTTAGGCTAATGTCTGTAAAAGGGCATTTGAATGGGCCCTCTGTGATAAAACTCATGCATTCGGATGGCAAATAATTCATGAAGGAACGAGGGAGCTGGGACATGACTTCATAGACAATGACACATACACATGCAGTTATAAACTGGATTAAATCAGAATAAATTCACTGGAATTTTTTATTGAACAAAATTTTCACCTGAAAAGTTAGAGTGGTTCACAAATAAAGTCAAATGATAATATCTGCTTCAGTAAAATTACTTTAGTTAAAAATAGGTTATAAAATTCTTTGTTTCACATTTGAGACACCAAAGCAGGAAGTCATGGCTTTATTTAAAAGTGTTTTTCACTGCCAAAACTTGTGTGTGTGGCCAGTAATTTGATGCAAAAGTGTCAAAGAACAGATTTTTAAAAGGTCAATTCCTTCACATAATTTCATAAAACTTATTAAACTTACTCTCATTAAGCTAAAAAAAGAAGGCAATTTGGCTTTTTCTCCAGGTGGCAGGAGAACAAGACTTTTGATTTTTGATTCAGACGGCTATAAAAATCACAGATTAGCATCTGTAAATGCTGATTAGTACAAGGTCTCCTTGTAAAACAATTACTTGCCAAATAGGGTTTTATACTCTATTTGTAGAGAAAAAGTGAAGCCGCTTTTCTACTGATTCTTTGAACAACTCTTCAGTCAATTGAAATCATTCCTGCCACCTGACAGACACAAACACCCCAGATGCAAAGGCTATTTCTGTTGGTGTGATAAATAAAATAACACCTGGTCCAGAGAAAACTGGATGCTGGGTGCAAACATGAGCGCAGAAAAACAATTCCCCAGTGCACAAGCCTCTACCCCATTCAGACAAAGCAAAAAAGCGAAGGTCGCTTCCTCAACTGACTTCTCTGAAAACTGAAAGCTTAGAAGAACTCCCTTTTGATGAAAGGTTAAGCGTGAAATGTGACGGACCTTCATGAAAATGTTGTCTCGTTTTATACCTTCTGGAATTTTTATAGACGCATATACCAGCACAAACAAATTATTTATTTATTTTTTCTTAAAAATTAGCTGAATATGATAAGACACATTCAACAAAAATACTATGAAATAAACAGTAAATTATTGGCACTGCACTGTTAAATTTACTGGCAGTTTAACTGAAATATTTCATTCAATCTTTGAAAGATATTGCTTTTGTTTTGATGCACTAAGCAGCAATTCAATTAGACATTTATTTTGAAATAATCAGTACGTATTTAGTTTTGACAGGTTGTGACCACAAATATCCACACACATTACCTCTGTTGTCCGTATAATCATTTGTTGAGTCAACAGCAATAATTTAATGGGCTTGTTTTCGATGCCATTTTATTACTGTGGTATCAAATATTTCAGTTTACCACTTATCCACCTAAACAACATGTAAACATTTAAAAATAAATTACTGCGGCTGGTAATTTTTCCTTTAAACAGACTCTGTGTGAACTATACTTAAATGTTCTGCAAATATGGCTTATGAATGCAGCAACAAATCTCCTGAATCAGGACGAAAACAGTACGCTAAAAAAGTAGTACCTTTGAAAGTCACATTATCAATGATGTATCTTACCGGCTGTGATAAGTGCACTACTTTTGTTAAAGACTCCACCCTTATTTGCACTCAAAGTGCTCAACTGCAAAAGCGCATTATTGAGAAAACAAGGCTGTGTTGGTCTTGAAGATGGAATGAGTGTCAGCTCGGTGCAGACAGGTCATTTCCCACCCATGCGGGAGGCCCCCTGTGCACAGTAAGTCTTCTGTCCCCGGGCAGATATGGATGCTAACGCCAGTCTCTGCTGCTGTTGCTCATCTGCTTTTCAGAGAGTTTGGCTGAGTCAGCGCCCCGCTCAGCATCACGCCCTCCATGTGGGCCCTTCCATTTTCCTTTCTATTATTCATTTTGTATGTACTATTCCCGTCTGTGTTAGGGGACAGAGAGGGTAGCTTGCCTGACCAACTCATTTCTTGCATCAGTATTTGCTTCATTTTTACACTTCAAAATAAGCTTGCTAACAAAGTCCATTTAAAAAACACTGACTTTTGACAGTTGCCATAGAGTCTGGTACAGTTTGCTGCTTTGTCTAGCCAAGAATCGCCCACTTAGAAAGGAGAGATCTGTCTGACCAACATGGAAAGCGTCCAACCACAATTACACAGAAGTGTCATTCTGTGACCGGCTGTGCAGAAAGCACTTAAGAATATTCTAATGATTTCTCAGACGTACCTCAAAAAACAAAATGAATATACTGCTTTTTTCCAGTTGAAATGTAGTACAGGTCCTTCTCAAAAAATTAGCATATTGTGATAAAGTTCATTATTTTCTGTAATGTACTGATAAACATTAGACTTTCATATATTTTAGATTCATTACAACACAACTGAAGTAGTTCAAGCCTTTTATTGTTTTAATATTGATGATTTTGGCATACAGCTCATGAAAACCCAAAATTCCTATCTCAAAAAATTAGCATATTTCATCCGACCAATAAAAGAAAAGTGTTTTTAATACAAAAAAAAAAAAAAGTCAAGCTTCAAATAATTATGTTCAGTTATGCACTCAATACTTGGTCAGGAATCCTTTTGCAGAAATGACTGCTTCAATGCGGCGTGGCATGGAGGCAATCAGCCTGTGGCACTGCTGAGGTGTTATGGAGGCCCAGGATGCTTCGATAGCGGCCTTAAGCTCATCCAGAGTGTTGGGTCTTGCGTCTCTCAACTTTCTCTTCACAATATCCCACAGATTCTCTATGGGGTTCAGGTCAGGAGAGTTGGCAGGCCAATTGAGCACAGTAATACCATGGTCAGTAAACCATTTACCAGTGGTTTTGGCACTGTGAGCAGGTGCCAGGTCGTGCTGAAAAATGAAATAATAATAATAATAATAATTCATTACATTTATATAGCGCTTTTCTGCTTTTCTAAGCACTCAAAGCGCTCTACATTGTGAGGGGTGGTGTCTCCTCGTCCACCACCAGTGTGCAGCATCCACCTGGATGATGCGACGGCAGCCATAGTGCGCCAGAACGCCCACCACACACCAGCTTACTGGTGGAGAGGAGACAGAGTGATGAAGCCAATCAGTGTAAGGGGATGATTAGGAGGCCATGATGGTCAGAGACCAATGGGAAATTTGGCCAGGATGCCGAGGTCACACCTCTACTCTTTTCGAAAGACATCCTGGGATTTTTAATGACCACAGAGAGTCAGGACCTCGGTTTAACGTCTCATCCGAAAGACGGTGCTTTTTGACAGTATAGTGTCCCCGTCACTATGCTGGGGCGTTATGACCCACACAGACCACAGGGTGAGCACCCCCTGCTGGCCTCACTAACACCTCTTCCAACAGCAACCTAGTTTTCCCCAGAGGTCTCCCATCCAGGTACTGACCAGGCTCAACCCTGCTTAGCTTCAGTGGGCAACCGGTCTTGGGCTGCAGGGTGATATCTTCATCTCCATAAAGCTTTTCAGCAGATGGAAGCATGAAGTGCTCCAAAATCTCCTGATAGCTAGCTGCATTGACCCTGCCCTTGATAAAACACAGTGGACCAACACCAGCATCAGGCATTTTGGCATTTCCCTCTCCCCAGTCTTCCTTGATTTCCGAATGACATGCAAAATTTGCTTTCATCCGAAAAAAGTACTTTGGACCACTGAGCAACAGTCCAGTGCTGCTTATTTTTTAGCCCAGGTCAGGCGCTTCTGCCGCTGTTTCTGGTTCAAAAGTGGCTTGACCTGGGGAATGCGGCACCTGTAGCCCATTTCCTGCACACGCCTGTACACGGTGGCTCTGGATGTTTCTACTCCAGACTCAGTCCACTGCTTCCGCAGGTCCCCCAAGGTCTGGAATCGGTCCTTCTCCACAATCTTCCTCAGGGTCCGGTCACCTCTTCTCGTTGTGCTGCGTTTTCTGCCACACTTTTTCCTTCCCACAGACTTCCCACTGAGGTGCCTTGATACAGCACTCTGGGAACAGCCTATTCGTTCAGAAATTTCTTTCTGTGTCTTACCCTCTTGCTTGAGGGTGTCAATGATGGCCTTCTGGACAGCAGTCAGGTCGGCAGTCTTACCCATGATTGCGGTTTTGAGTAATGAACCAGGCTGGGAGTTTTTAAAAGCCTCAGGAATCTTTTGCAGGTGTTTAGAGTTAATTAGTTGATTCAGATGATTAGGTTAATAGCTCGTTTAGAGAACCTTTTCATGATATGCAAATTTTTTGAGATGGAAGGAAGGATGGAGGAGGAATTTTGGGTTTTCATGAGCTGTATGCCAAAATCATCAATATTAAAACAATAAAAGGCTTGAACTACTTCAGTTGTGTTGTAATGAATCTAAAATATATGAAAGTCTAATGTTTATCAGTACATTACAGAAAATAATGAACTTTATCACAATATGCTAATTTTTTGAGAAAGACCTGTTTATGTGCAACTAAACACATTAAACAAAACCTTAAATTTGAGATAAAATGACAGTAGTGACATGTACACGCACATCCAAGTACAAAAAAGAAAAAGTGGCCATTGCAATCCAAAAAATTGTGGATGAGCGAGGTTTATGTAGACAAAAAAAACAAAAAACAAATTTCATTACATTTAAAGATAACGCAGACTATTTCCGAGAGACTAGCAATAGCACACTAGCTTTGAAAGCATAAGATCCCACCCTCCCTGAAAATCACTCTCCAAAACCTCGCCTCCTCCAAAAACACACGACCGCGCACACGCAGAACAGAGGTTAACCAGTGACATTACAGTACAAAGTGCATAATATTACAATAATAACGCCTTCTATTCTCGCTCGGTCTACAATAGCATAATGGACCGTGCTGATGACGTATTATGTCTGCGTGAATACATGTTGTCAGGCAGGTAGGACAACCTATCGTAGACCTCGAAATATTTTATGGTCCTACGCCTTCTACAGATTATATAAATACACAGAAATACATTTAGACCACTTAGTTCACCCCAAAATGAAAGTTCTGTCATTAATTACTCACCCTCGTGTTGTTCCAAACCCAGTAAGACTTTTGTTCATCTTAGGAACCCAAAAACTAAAATATTTACTTTATTCAACAATTTCTTCTCTTCCGTGCTAGTCTGTGATGTGTGTTCACGCGAATAGATGAAAAAAGCAATACAGGTTCGGAACAACATGGCGAGCAAATTACAGAATTGAGTAAATGGTGAGCAAATGACAAATGTTTCAATTTGGAGTGAAATGTCCCTTTAATTAAGGTTTACATTAATTGTGAAATCTTGGATGAAAATGATAGTGAATTTTACATTGGAAAAAGTCTAGAGTGAGCAGTTACCTAAAATTCCCTCTCACATTGTTTTGCCTTTATGCATTAGCGACAGGCTCACATGACGAAAGCCTCATGTCCTCTTGTCATCCTGGATGCAGACATTGGGCACAGACTTGGCTCAGAGCCAGGACCCACACTTCACATCCACTCTGTCTCATTCTCAGCTATTTCTATGGCGACAGAGAGAGAAATGCTCGGAATATGAAGCCAGGCAGAAGTAATAAACTTCTTCAACTTTTAGAGCTCTATAAACTGTTCCATATGCCAAAAATGGTTTAAAACTGTTTGCCGATTTTGGGGAGTGCATAGAGGAGTGGGGTAAGATGTGTCAGCTGAATAACTCTTTTAGTGTATCACATGCTGCCTGTTTTTTTCATTACCATATATTTACCATGGTCTCATTAATATGCACACGATAAAAGTGATAAACAGTTTTATGCTAAAAACTTTCAAAATTACAGTGAGTATTTTAAAGCTATATCACACTTTCTAGAGTGTGTTATAGTTGTTTATCAATATGGCACCCTGTAGGTACCAGGCCACAGGTAATTACAGTGCTCCTGTATGACCACAGAAACACTCATGAGAGAGTCATATAGCTTTTATACAACAGTTGAACGAGTAGGAAAAACCAAGACGTAACCTACACACTACACACTTGTGTGGGGACATACCTTTATGATGTAGTTCATAAGGCTATAAGCCATTGTTCGGAGACGTGCACATTATAACGACGGGTCGGTTATTAAAAGTTAGTGAGGTAGCCTAACAAGTTGTCAGCAAGACATTGCTTTTATAAAACAGTTAAATAAACTCTGTTAAAATAGAGTAACTTACATTTTAAATGCAATTTTGTCAATTCATTCATCTGTCTTTGCTCCTCTAATGAAAACAGTTCAAAGCAATATTTCACACTTTCGAACAAGTCAGCTGCATGAACGATGATTCAAATTATTCACTCATAAAGGGAGTCATTTTTAACAAATCGGTTGAATTACTGATTTAGTAAATCACCAATAAAGACTTGGCTATATTCAGAATATGATACTGTCTTAGTTCTGTCATAATGTATACTTAAACGGCATAAATAGTAAAATGTTAAAAAGTGGTAGTGTATGTGTTATTTTGAAATCAGTCAATTGTTTCGTTCCTGAATGAAGCAGTACATCATAGAACGAATCGGTTGAATGAATCATGAATCACTGGCTCACTAATTAAGCAGTCACTTGTTTTGTTCATGAACAAATCAGTTAAATAAAATATGCAACTACTCACTATGCTCTTATTTGTTTAATTAAGTGTCATTTTTAATGATTCTGTTGAAAAGAATGATTTTATGAGTTGCTCATAAAGCTAGTGACTTGTTTCATTCTTGAATGAATCCTCGTTTTTGAAAGAATTCATTCATTCAGAATTCATCCAAAATGTGGAGCCCGGTCTCATGGAAAAGTCAAGTCAAGTCACCTTTATTTATATAGCGCTTTTAACAATGTAAATTGTGTCACTGCACAATATCAAAATAGGAAAATAGTGTCAATAATGTAAAATGAAAAGATAAAAAAAAAAGATTTTCAGTTAAAGGCATTTCATTATTGAATTCAGTGATGTCATCATCCAGCTCAGTTCAGTTAAATAGTGTCTTTGCAATCAGGTCGACGATATCGCTGGAAATGAAGTGTCCCCAACTAAGCAAGACAGAGGCGACAGCGGCAAGGAACCAGAACTCCATCGGTGACAGAATGGAGAAAAAAAACCTTGGGAGAAACCAGGCTCAGTCGGGGGGCCAGTTCTCCTCTAGATCATATTTGAGAGGACATATTTCTATGGTCCTGACCTATAAACACTTTCTTTTAATTACAGTTATTAGCAGATATCTTAAACAGACATGACATTTTTACACCTAATAATGCCTCTTTATCTCATTAATTCTACTTAAAAAGTCCCCTATTGTTTAGCATTTTGCCAATCACAGCACATTTCAATTGAATTTCAACAAGAAGACCATCCTAGAATCCATGTTGATGTTTGACAAGAACATCGCTCAGAGTGTTTACCGTCTGTTTACACTTTTGGGAAATCACAGTCTTCATATCTACCGGCTCAGCAAGCAGCGGGAAATGTTTATTAATGTTGTCCGCATGATTTAAGGATGCAGAGCATTTAACGTGAGTAATAACTTTTGGGTACCTAAATGTCTTGGCCACAGCTGTATTCATTAGAGTGCACCCAGATTGATTACTTTTAATGAATGAGCAACCACTCTACAATCAGGTAAGGGCTTTTGGGTGTGATACTGACATCAAAAGAAATGTTTAGTTTTCCATTTCATACTTGCAACAGAATTTGCTCATGCATACACTATAACTAATAATCGATGTTGGGGTATCGTAAACAATAGAGTGAAACGGATATGCTATGATAAACCAGAATCTCTAATCTGCATGGTAAGATGTTTTGCAAAAGGATGAGAATGCAAATAGCTTCAAATCTTCTCATATGACTTCAACACCCAGTTTGATTTGATTTTTGACTCACGTAGAAGAGAGTGCAACGTGTGTTCCATAGTGTTTGTATTTTTAATGGCAAAATCATTTTCATTCTTCTCCTGACATTAGTTGCCAACGTCACACATCCCAGTGCCCACCCCCAGATGGCATCCAATATCGCCAAAGGTGTGGATCCATTATCCAAGCTGCTTTACAACACTGACTACACCTACACAAGCGATACAGCCTCCCTTGGCTACATATAATTGATAAGGCTCTTGAGAAAGAAACCTAGGTACAAGATGAAGATCAGGCTGAAGGAAATTGATTGAGCTCACAAATCCTGTCCAGAGCAGAACCATATTTTATTAGTGCTATGCTAGATAAGTGGGTTCCTGCTGTGATTTAAAAAAACGGGCAAAAAATCTATGTGTGCGCACGTGTGTGCGTCATGCCTCTGGTTTTGTTTGTCTGCATCTCTAGGGATGCATTTTACACAGATACTAGACATTTGCTTAATTCTCCATGAATAATGGAATTACATTCACTGATTTGTAATGCAAAAACGCATGATACATATGCACCATTATCAAAAACAACAAAAGAATCTCTTAAAACACAACAGCTTCATTTTATAATCATATTGCCCTCAACAATACTTACACCCACTTTTGTCTTGCAATCTCACGTTTCCCCCCCTAACATTTGGTTCAAATAGACCTTTTTTAATCCTGGCATCATCTGTCTGTGTTTAATCAAGCACTTGACAACACACTCCAAGAGATCAGTGTTGTGCACACAACAATAAAAAAAGAACATGGCGCTGAACAGATGTGGGTTTCTTGCTGGAGGGACATGCAGCATATAAACAATAGTAATTTCGTGAAACAAACTGTCTTTTTTAAAAGCTGGGAGATTTCTGCGAGGATCACCTGAGCTCAAAAATGTGGCACCCCAATTGAATTAATGACCCATCCCTGAAGCTGAACTCCTGCTCCGAACCCTTTTAGTAGCTTTCAGGAAATGGATGAGTCCGGAAGGTTTTAATATTTAGGTTACCTCACGGCTCACTGCATTCAGTCTTATAAGCATAATGAGATTTCCCTAGCTTGCTAGACACTAAGTATTCACATATTTACCCTGATGGAGAAAGTGTGCGGACATAGTCTCTCAGCTGTAAGACAAATTCAAATCAGATTGCAAGGATTATTTTTGTTTGTATTGGACACATCGAAGGTTTGATTTTGATTTTCTTGCTGTTCTACAAGATTGAGAAAAACATGACTTAAGGATTGCAAGATATATTGAAATTGCAATGGGACATATATCGAAGGGCTCACTTCAAAGACATGCACTATCATTTGCTATGATAGTAGGTTGAAGGTTGTATTAGAGGGAGGGACATTCATATTCTAGAGAGCATTTTGATTGGTCAGAAATCTGTGGTGTAGGATGAGTCATCAATGTTTTTGGTCCATTTTTCCAGGAAAGAAAATCTTTATTTTAAATGTAACAAGTATGCTGCATGTTGGTTTGGCTTGAAAAAAAATAGACTAGAATAGGGGTTGTCATATTAAAGTCTGGGGATTCCACAAGGGGGTGCTATGTATCTGGAGAAGAAAAAAAATTAAATAAATATATATATATATATATATATATATATAAATAAAGAGATACTTCTACCTGTATCATTAGCCTTCCTTAAAGTGATAGTTCATCCAAAAATGAATCATACAGTTGACGGTGGCCATTGACTTCCATAGTATTTGTGCCATACTATGGAAGTGGTTACCGTTAACTGTTTGGTTACCAACATTTTTCAAAATATCTGCTTTTGTGTTCAGCATAAGAAAGAAACTCATGCAGGTTTTAAACAACTTGAGGTTGAGTAAAGGATGACAGAATTTTCAATTTTGGTGGAAGTGTCCCTTTAGCTTCTCTTGGGGCTTCTTGTTCCTTGCCTTTGTGTGCATGTATTCAACCTAATTTTGATCAGATTAACTTTTCCCACTAAATCCTTCACCACATCTCTCCAGTTAAATGCATAGAGTGTCGAGGTAGATATGTGACTTGGAGATGATGAGAGATGATGCCGTGTGCTTACAGGCGCATCAGAATGAGGCAATATTTTGACTCTTATTCGTATATTCAGATCTTATTAGAGTCAAGCATCCCATCAAATGATGATCCATTTTTAAAGCATAGACATGTGTAGTGCTATGAGAAACTTGGCTGTTTATCAGATATTATTATTTCCGACTGGCTACTAAGCCAATTTTCTCGCTAAAAAAAACAAAAAAAAGTGCATGCAAAATGACAAAAATATGCTTGTCTATATATTACATGTTGTTCTTTCTGGTCCTCGAATCTGATTGACCTGACAGCCTTGTCCAGTGGTGTGATATTCTAGTGATAACAGAACTCCAATCTTTCACTGTTTGTATTACTCCGCTTGCAGTATTCCTCATTTAGCGAATGTCATGGCGGATGTCTAAATTCACTATAATGTTATAAATAATGTTGTTTGTGTGTTACAGAATGAAGATTTAAGAGTTTGTTTGTTTTTTAAGTCAGAATGTGTTTGTTTAGGTTATTTTAATTAAAGATCTATTTAAAAATTTGTGTTGATGTTCCTCTTCAGGAACTCGAGCTGTGTCTGGAGATGCTTTGGGGACGTCTTCAGCATAACCGGCTCTGAATACAAGTGAAATCTGTCCAAAGGATGGGCGAGACGTCACGGGTGAGGTGACGTAATGACCAGATGGTATAAAAGCACGTGTGGTGAAACCGGCGTCAGCTTTATGTCATTCAGCAACCTGTGTGTGTCTGTCGATCTATGAGGTAAGTCTTATTTAGTGTTGTTTGTTTTACAGTCACTTGAAATAAGCTCCACAATGTCTTTAAGTGCAGAGAACTAGCACTCGGGCAAGAGCAGATCGCATTACAGGCTGTGTGTTCTTCACTGCTGGGGATACACACAGTCCGTGTGTGGTCTGCTTGAGAGCAGAGCACGCAGAATCAGCCCTTGAGGGAGATGACTGCCCGCTTTGTGAGCCTTTGGAGACGGGTTCGCCCTATCTCCCCCGGCATTCCCCAGAGCGCTCTCGCTCGGGGCTGGAAGCCCGCGGTGCGGTTCTTCCCCCCTTTGAGTGAGAGCTCGCTGTTGCAGCTCATTACGTCATTCTCATTCATATTATGAATCCTTTTCATATCAGACTGTGTTTACTTGTCTGGTTGTTTTTCTGCATTTAATTTTGAAGAATTAAATGATGTAAAAGATACATATATATGTGTATAGGAGCCTCTTGAGAAAAAAAAAAAAAGCATTCTCAAGTGAGAGCACGATGCTTTACCTCTCTTACCTACTTAACAGCCCCAAGAGTTCCAGCTCCTCATTTAGGGGGCGTCACTTCTCGTACTCCCCAGATTGTTGGAGTCAGAGTGGCGCTCCCGGGCCATAGCTTTCTAGCAGAAGGCGGATCTGCGGACCGTCATTCTTGCTGGATAGTCTTCGGCTAAAACATCCTGACACCTATGGCCCAGGACTTCTGAGGGCCGGCCCCTCTGGGGAAGAATGGTGTACACCGCGGTACTCTGTGCCCCTCTCTCCTCAGTGCCCTCAGGAGATCGGTCCGCCAACCCTGCCACGTACGGTGTTCCAGGGCGCAGCGATCTCCAGCAAGCACACATCTCAGTTTTTTCGAAACGTAGCGGAGCTGAGATGCTCGCCAACCCTTCGGGGGTCTCTAGAACAGCTAGTTCGGCTTTCTCCTGCCGGTGTGCCGTTCCAGGATACCAAACTAGTCAGTCTGATTACTCCAGAGGCCAGTCACCAGAGACTGGGTCCCTTAGTGGGCACCTGGCGGTGTGGGAGCCCCTGCCAAGCGTGTCTCATTGGGTCCTGCGTTGCAGGCTCTGGTTCTACCAGTCTAGTATTACTAGAAAATGACGGGTCTGAGGACAGTCGCTTCGATAGGAGACTTCGGCTGAGGCAGTCCTGGTGCCCATGGCCCAGGACTCATGAGAGCAGGTCCTGCTGGGGAAGAGCGGCATACACTGCCGTATTCGGTGCCCATCTCTCCTCAGTGCCCTCAGGCGATCGGTCTGCCAACCCTGCCACGTTTGGTGTTCCAGGGCGCAGCAATCTCCAGCAAGCATATATCCCAGTTTCTTCCGCCCGGAAACATAGCGAAACTGGGATGCTCGCCACCCCTTCGGGGGTCTCTGGAGCAGCTAGTTCAGCTGTTCTGATTACACCAGAAGCCAGCCTCGAGAGACTGGTTCCCTTAGTAGACTATTTCGCAGCGTGGAAACTACTGCCAAATGTGTCTCAGTGGTTCCTGCGCACTGTAGAGAGAGGCTACAGAATCCAGTTCGGTTCTCGTCCGCCTCAGTTCAACGGGGTGAATTCCAATCTGGTGGGCCCCGAGCAGGCTCTGGTAATGGAACAAGAGGTAGATACTCTCTTAAGGAAGGAGACCATGGAGGTGGTTCCTCCTCACGAAAGAGAATCCGGGTTCTACAGCCGGTACTTCATAGTTCCAAAGAAGGATGGAGGGTTGCGTCCCATTTTAGATCTGCGTGAGTTGAACCGCTCAGTCAGCAGACTGAAGTTCAAGATGCTTACACTCAAGCAGGTTGTGTCTCAAATCAGGTCCGAGGACCCGAGGATGGCGGCTCAACATTGAGATGTTGTTCTCGCTCACATGAAAGTGTTGAGGTTAAGACTGAACGCCAAGAAGAGTGTTCTTTCTCCATTACAGAGAACCACTTATCTTGGTGTGGTGTGGGATTCGACCACGATGCAGGCACGTATGTCCCCTGCTCGGATCGAGTCGATCCTCATGGAGGTCAGGAGAGTGAAAGAAGTGCCAGTCACTCACTGTCAAGCAGTTTCAGAGACTGCTGGGTCTGATGACAGCTGCATCCAACGTGATACCTATTGGCCTGCTGTACATGAGACCCCTACAGTGGTGGCTCAAGACCAAGGGGTTCTCCCCGAGGGGAAACCCACTTCGCATGATCAAGGTCACGTGGCGGTGCCTACGTGCCTTAGACATGTGGAGACAACCTTGGTTCTTGTCTCAGGGCCTGGTGCTGAGAGCTCGGTGTCGCCGCGTAAAACTAGCGACGGACGCGTCCCTCACCGGTTGGGGAGCGGTCATGAGTGGCCACCCTGCCCGCGGTCTGTGGAGGGGTCACCATCTCGCTTGGCACATCAACCGGCTGGAGATGCTGGCCGTGTTTCAGGCTCTGAAACACTTTCTCCCAGACCTAAGAGATCACCATGTGTTGGTGCGCACTGACACCACAGCGGTGGTCTCTTATATCAACCACCAAGAAGGTCTGCGGTCGCACCCTCTGTACAGGCTGGCGCACCAGATCCTTGTGTGGTCCCAGGGCAAACTTATCTCATTAAGAGCAGTTTACATCCCTGGGCATCTCAATGTGGGAGCAGACATCCTGTCAAGACAGGGGCCGTGGCCGGGGAAGAGATGCTTCACACCGAGGTGGTGAAGCTGATCTGGAGAGTGTTTGGTCAGGCTCAGGTGGACCTCTTCGCCACTCAGGAGACAGCGCAATGTCCCCTCTGGTACTCTCTAGTTCATCCAGCTCCACTGGGGCTGGATGCCATGGTACAGACGAGAGTTGTCTGTACGCCTTCCTCCCGATTGCTCGGCTCCCCGGAGTTCTGGAGAGAGTGCGCTGGGACAGGGTCCGGCTGCTGCTAGTAGCCTCCGTTCTGGCCGGGCCGAGTGTGGTTCTCGGACCTGATTTCCCTCCTCGACGGCTCTCCGTGGGAGATTCCCATCAGGAGCGATCTCCTCTCACAGGCAGGCGGCACCCTTGTGCACCCCCGTCCGGAGTTATGGAGGCTGTGGGTGTGGCCCCTGAGGGGGCACAGCTTATAGCTTCCGGTCTCTCAACCGAAGTTGAGACCATTCTCCAATCCAGAGCTCCCTCAACGAGGAAACTGTACGCCCTGAAGTGGAGACTCTTCATTTCATGGTGCACAGATCACCGGCTCGACCCAGTTAACTGCCCAGTTGGTACAGTGCTGGAGTTCCTGCAGGTTCGACTCTCCACAGGGTTAACCCACTCTACCTTGAATGTCTTTGTGGCGGCGATTTCGGCCTACCACGCCTCTCTTGGTGGACAGTCAGTGGGTAGACACCCCCTAGTTACATGTTTCCTCCGTGGTGCACTGAGGCTAAGGCCCCCAGTATGGTCCCGGATTCCTCCTTGGGACCTGGCTGTGGTGTTGGATGCTCTCTGTAGGCCTCCCTTCGAGCCTATTGAGGAGATCTTGGATCGCGATCTCACACTGAAGACTGTGTTTCTTCTGGCGATTTCTTCTCTAAAGAGAGTTGGGGATCTGCAGGCCCTGTCAGTGGTCCCTACTCACTTGGACTTTGTGCCCGGCATGGCCAAAGCCTTTTTGTACCCTCGTGCAGGGTACATCCCCAAAGTTCCTTCCGTCCCGCCACAGCCTGTCGTACTGCAGGCCTTCAGTCCTCCTCCCTTTCGGGAGCCTGACCAGCAAAGGCTTAACTGTATGTGTCCAGTGTGAGCACTGGACGCATATATCCACAGAGCTGCCCTGTGGAGAAGGGCAGACCAACTGCTGATTTGCTATAGTCCCCCTAAGAGAGGTCTTCCTGCTTCAAAGCAGACCCTCAGTCTGTGGATTGTCGATGCCATTCACATTGCCTACGAGTCCTCTGACCTCCCCTGGTCGATGGGAGTCAAGGCTCATTCCACTAGGAGTGTGGCGGCCTCCAAGGCCTTCCTCGCAGGTGTCCCAATACAGGACATCTGCAACTCTGCGGGATGGTCTACGCCCCTGACCTTTGTCAGGTTCTACAGCCTGGACATGCGGGCCACTCCAGGCTCTTCCGTCCTATTGCCCTAGATGTGCTCCGCATGGATACACACTGGGCAGGGATTGGTAAGTCTGGCAGCGTGGAACGAGACGCTGCGTCTGGAGGCCACACTTCCGGCATCCCTGCCATCGTTTGCTTCATTCTAGAAGCTGACGCGGGTTTCACCGCACGTGCTTTTATACCAGCTGGTCATTACGTCACCTCACCCGTGACGTCTCGCCCATCCTTTGGACAGATTTCACTTGTATTCAGAGCCGGTTACGCTGAAGGCATCCCCAAAGTATCTCCAGATGCAGCGTCTCGTTCCCTCAAGGAACTGGGGTTACATACGTTAATAAGAGTTAAAATTAATTTTGCACAATTACTTCTTGGCCACTCAAGCAGCCTTTCAAGATTAGCCATCAATATGACTGAGACGTATGATAGCGAAGCACCCAAGATGTTCTCTCCTGATTGAAAGACACAGAGCAGAGAGGTTCAGGAATGAGTGATGTCGATCTCCATGGAAAAGAACATCAAGGCAAACTTGGCAAGAAGCCAGAGTTTAAATATGAAAAAGCATGTAATGAGTCTCAGAGGAGCTGCTCTCAAGCTCTGGAGAAAAAATGGTGGGAGATTGAGCCCGACACAAGGAAAGGAAAAGGATATTCAGGTGGAAAAGGGATCAAGGTCTCTGCAGCCTCCTCCCCGAGGCTGTACCTCCACAGAGAAAGTGTCATGAAGAGTGAGGGCAAGAAGGAGGTGTGGTGCTCTGATGGGCAGACGGATAAAGGCAGAGTGACTTCAACTATACATGGGATAATCTTACACAATGTGTGTCGAGCCCTGGACGTGAGACATTATATCTCCCAAAATACTGGCAGTGAGCTGCTACTGTACATCTAGATTAGATTTGAACAAGGATCTTTTGTTGAAACACTCACTTTATCAAATACATGTGAATAGAGGAATCAAGTGCTCTTATAAAGAATTCATTCCTTTAGTGCTTTTAGCTGTCTTATTTTTGTTTTTTTGGCTTATATCCTCATATCTCGACTGCTTAATAAAAAATACATTACCTTTGATATATATTTAAGGTTGTGCTGTAAAAATTCAATAACTTGGACTTGTTTTATAATAACCACACATCACTAATAGGTAAAATGCATAATATGCATTTATTTATAAAAGGGACAGTCCACTCAAAAATTAAAATGTTCATTATTTACTCGCCCTCATATTGCTCCAAACCTGTATGCTGTTATTTTTGTTTCATGAATCTTTAAGCAGATATTTTTTCAGTAAATAGTATTTAAAAAAAATTTATTTTTCATTTTCATTTTTGGGTGTGTATATAATACCCAACTAGATACGATAATATTCTAATGAATATTCTCTTATTATTATTATTATTATATCATTTTAATTTTATCATGTTTTATATTATTTTTATAATATGTTTTTCCATATATTATATGAGATTTAACATGATTTGTTTGTTTATTATAATTTAAGTTAAAATGACAGCCAATTTGATTCAACTTAAACTTTTTTTTTTTTTTATCTCTTTTTTCTGTATATGTTCTACCAAAATATACCATATGTGTTTTGAACACCATTAAGTGAATAAATGATCATTTTCATTCCTAGGTGAACTATTCTTTTAAATACAATTAAGATTTAGGCAATTGCAATGGGAAATTGAGGGTGACATTAGCATTGCTGGGATCTCCTTCTTGCATACATCACCAAACCTTCGCCTTCACACATCTCTTACCTTTCAACCTTTTTCTTCTACCCTCTGTTGCTGGCCTTATTCCTCTCTGCCCGACATGCACGCAGACACACACATACATCCACGCGTTCAACAATGCTATCAGCCATTCCAGGCACGCAGGCCTCAGCACAATGTAAATTATTCAGCTGGGCTTGCTGGAGGCTGCAAGCGAATCATAAATCGAGACAATCTGGGGCCATTTTGAGGGGTGACTATGGTTAAACGAAGCTAAACATCAATACAAAAAACCCTCACAACCCTAATGCCATCAAAAAAGATCAAATCAAACCATTCACACTAGCTCAAATCTCACTATAAATGTTTGGCCATCAGTTCTCTGGACCAGTGGTGCACCTATCTTTTGTGGATTGCAGGTCTTGGCAGGGCTTCAAAGGTTAAACAACACTTTATGGATGCAAACCAACCCCAAGCCTTGCTAAACGACTTTAATTATGTATGGCTGCCGGGCCAAAGGAGCCAACTGACTACCTGAAGCAGTTCCTCATTCCACTCATGTTCAGTGTTTTGACATAAAATCCCAATAAAGCTCTTCTTGCACTGTGTAAATGAATTAGGAATGAGGAAATACATGCCTCAAAGAGATACTCGCTCGACACTGAGTTACCAAAGGTGCACTGAGTATTATGACAATTTTATTATTATTATTATTATTTTATCTAAATATGAAACCATGGGTCATACTTCGGACATTTGTGTTTATACTACAGCTGTTTTAGATACAGTTTTTGTCCCGAATAGCATGAGTGTAAATGTGATTTTGTACAACAGGTCAGTAAATAAAAAGTAAATTTGGTGTTATTTTTTTAGAAACAGTATTTTCTCTCTTCGCTCAATTTGCCATTGAAAATATTACCTTTAAAGCCACAGCAGAACTTGTGCTCGTCTCAACATACAATGATGAATGAATCTGTTTTAAGCAAAACAGATGAACGATTCAATGAATGAAGAGTGAATCAGGTGAATGATTCAATGGCCCATTCATAAAAGGGAGCCATTTACTTAATTCCTGAACAATTCAGCCATTTGAGTGAATTGAATGAATCAATCACTCAATGGCTTACTCATTATGACATGTATCGCCATCTACTGACAGTTTTCGTTTCTTATAATTAATGTCTATTACGTTTTTCACATTTAACACAATGAATGTACATGAAGTTTTGGGGGTCATTTCTCAACCAGATTTTATGTGTGATTAATTAGAATAATTAATCACCACATCCTGTAAGTAATGAAACTTTAAATTGCTTGACAGCCAGCCGTAGTTCACACAAAAAATGCTGACATTTTTATAATAATAGTATAGTATAATAACAAAATATGATAATCATATTCTTTTTTTTTTTAAACAAAGCAGTATAAATTTTTAATCAGATGTACTATAGGATAAAAGATTTGTAGAGATTTCTTTACTTAACAGCAAAATAAAGCTTTAGCTGCATTAGTATTCTGAGCGACACTCTGTGTGGTCAGTATGTCATTATTTCTCCTTCATTTAAATATTAAACATTACATTTGCCGTTATCAAACTCTTTGAAGATTCTAAATTATTCAGTTACCAGTTATCACATACCTTTGAGTACTTGACATATATTATTTAACATAAAATATAGACATGTAGCCTGTGACGGTTCTAGACCACAGTAACTGGGGGGACCAGGCCGGGGCAACTTGTGCATTTAGGGTACGCACTCTTAAAATTAATCTTAAGCAACTTTCAGTATTATTAATTTAGTCATTTTTTCACCATGTCATGTATCATTGCGATCTCTAGAATAAACTATAACAATTTAAACTCAAATTAATCTTTAATCATGTTTCATTGCTTTGACAAATAATTTAGTAGTGTAGTGTCAGGGGCATCAATCATCATTATTTTTGAGAGGGCACAAGTGAAGACGGGGGGGGGGGGGGGGGGATTTTTAATACGACTGACTTTATATTTAATGTGAATTTAATAAAATATTGAAAGTTACTAATTAGCCTATAACACTTTCATTGTACAGAAAGAGCAAAGAACGTTTACATTATCAAAGAACATTTTCACTCCAGTCCAGCGAGTTCAAACACTCTCAAAAACTCCCATTATAATCACTAAAGCTGTTTACACAGTGACTGAATCTCTCACTTATATTCGTACATCTTCACTTTGTTGTTTCTGATGAGAGAATTCAGTCAGCCAGTGCATGCGGTGACGAAACAGCAGTGTTTCAGTGATGACTCATCTGAATGCTGATTGGTCATTGCATTCATAAGCTCAGCGGTGTAAAAACGCATATTTGAATTTAGCAGCTGATGTTTTTCTTTTTTTATAGATTACAGAACAAACTGAGCATTGCACACAGAATTGTTTGGTGTGATATGATTCCAAATTTATAGGGCCAGAGGGGGGGCCAAGCTTGTTGACATGGGGGCACTGCCCCCCATCCCCCCTCCCCCAGAACCACCCCTGCATGTAGCGTTATGTGTGCTAGAGCGTATTACACTGACAATGTTACCTGTCTGAAAGAATTCCAAATCTGACAGAATAATAATCAAGCCAAAGAGAGAGAGAGAGTTATTCACTTGTTTGTCCAGCTGGAGTTAAACTAAAGTGCATGTGTTTTTTCAGGTGAGTGTGTGTGTGTGTGTGTGTGTTCTCGTGGGAATGTTCTCTGCAGGACAGCCGCCATGTTTAGTGAGGCAGTTTGCTGTCTAATTACGCACTGCAGGAGTGACCTTCCATAGACCTCCTCCTCTCCAGCCTCAGGTGTGAGCAAAACAGGCAATATTTCCTCTAAACAACTACAGTCACACTACAGCGAACTATTATAATGGCAGCTTTGGTTTGCCATTAATATTTGAAAGTGAAGTCAGTCTCAGGAGACACCTTGATGTCCCCTCACATGGTTTACTGTTTTGAATAAATTTGAAAGCTTTACCCATGATTTGATTCCTGCTAAAATACACTAGCATGTATTTCCATGCAGGCCTGGGCTGGTTCATCGTGGACCTGTATTGATAAGCTTTTGACAAAGGTAACTTAAGTCGACCAGCATTGTCTTTCTGATGACTGTGATACCAAAAAAGGACTCTATGAATGCTGATTGCCTACTAAAAACTGAATGCTACACAAGTTTCTGGTATAGTATTTTCCCATAACAAAATGTAAGAGCATACTCTTTCTGTCATATATAGGTGCATCTCAAAAAATGAGAATATCGTGAAAAAGTACATTTTTTTGGTAACTTAATTAAAAAAGTGAAACTTACATATATTCTAGATTCATTACATGTAAAGTAAAACATTTCAAAAGTTTTTTTGTTTGTTTATTTTAATTTTGAAGATTAGAGTTTACAGCTCATGAAAGTCAAAAATCCAGTATCGCAAAATATTAGAACATTTCCTTGATAAAATACAATGGACCAACACAAGCAGACATCACAGCACCCCAAATCATCACTGACAGCGCGCACACACCTCTCTCTCTCTCTATGTTTCTGCTCTGTTCAGCGAGCGGCTGAAATTAGCTGCTCTTTCAGTTAAAACACAGATATGTTGCTTCTCTAATTTTACATGCAAGTATAAGCGAAATCACAGCACAGCCATTGTCTTTATCTTATGTGTAGCCTATTTGATTTTATCAGATGACGGCACGATTATAAATAAGGATTTGCAGATTAAAAAACATCTTGGAAGGGAGAGCTGATTATGTAGTGGGTCGCGTTTCAGTCACTATTTCA
This sequence comes from Barbus barbus, assembly GCF_936440315.1. Classification (NCBI taxonomy): domain Eukaryota; kingdom Metazoa; phylum Chordata; class Actinopteri; order Cypriniformes; family Cyprinidae; genus Barbus; species Barbus barbus. The sequence goes on from NC_136723.1 coordinate 16,214,224, forward strand.
TATTCATCCCGATGTCTGACAACAGAAACAGAAAAATATACCTATGAAAACAGTTTTATTGAGAATTTAGCTGCATCAAAATACAGTATGTGGGCACAGAGAGGCAAACAAATCTAATAATAAATAATAAATGTACATTTTGCATGTTCAGAAGAAGTGTGCTGCCCTGTCCTGCGAAAATGTAAACAGGTTTGTGTAAGTAAATTGCTCAGTGCAAAGAAAGAGAAGCAGGCCTAATAGGAACCTGATTTTTCTATATTCTTTTTCTTTCATGTGTCTAATAGACATGAACAAGTTCTTTGAAAAACATCTATGACCTATGAAACATGTCTACTCTTCTTGCTCTATGTTAACTATGGTTTCAATTATAATAAACATATATTGCTTAAAGCATCCATATTTGGCTTTGTCTGACAGTATTCTCAAGCTTGCGGTCATCCCTGTTGCTTGTGCACCTTTTCCTTCCCAATTTCTTCCTTCCAGTCAACTTTGCATTTAATATGCTTTGATACAGCACTCTGTGAACAGTCACCCCTTTCAGCAATGACCTTCTGTGCCTTACCCTCTTTGTGGAGGGTGTCAATGATTGCCTTCTGGACCATTGCAAATCAGTCTTCCCCATTATTGTGGTTTCAAAGAACAAGAGATACCCGGAATTTATTCTGTTGGGATGGTGATTTAATGAAACTCAAATGTAAATATTCTAATACTTTTAGATACTCGGCTATAAACTCTAATCATCAAAATTAAAAAACAAACAAACAAACGAAAAAACTTTTAAAATGTTTTACTTTACATGTAATAAATCTAGAATATATGAAAATTTAACTTTTTAAAATAAGTTACAAAAAATGAACTTTTTCTCGATATTCTAATTTTATGAGATGCACCTGTATGTCGATCACAAATATTAATATTCTAAAATATTTTGTGTTATTAACTACTGTAAACATAACCTTTTAGTATGTTATATGAAAACATGACATTTTTGTTCCAATTTAGTTCCATTTAATTCCTAGCTTTAAAATTGCCAAATAGCTCTCTGTGTGAGAGATGCCTCAAAAATGTATATACAATTTATATTCAACCCAGCAGGCACACAACATCATAAAAATTGGCTACATTTCAGTTGCAATATCAGGTGACCAATATTCAGTGTCAATTCAACATCTAGGGGTGGTGATGGCGCAGTGGATAAGACACATGCCTTTGGTGTGAGAGACCCGGGTTCGAATCCACTGTGAGACACCAATGTGTCCCTGAGCAAGACACTTAACCCCTAGTTGCTCCAGAGGCGTGTGACCTCTGACATATATAGCAATTGTAAGTCGCTTTGGATAAAAGCGTCAGCTAAATGAATAAATGTAAATGTAATGTCAGTGTTAATTTAATGTCCAATACCGACGTCAGCTGACATTGATATTTGTCATTTTTAGGTTGTGTAACAAAAATCCAATGTTAAGTCAACGTCAAATTGGCATCAAATCCTGACGTCAACCCAATTTTCATTCTCAGCCAAAAATGTAACGTCTGTCTTATGTAATGTCCAACGTCAACCTGACGTTATATTGACGTTCTGTGCCTGCTGGGCAATATTCAGTGGACTTTTTTATCCTGCAAAATTTCTCTAATGTAACTACAACTTGTATCTGAAATAGACCCCATGCCCTTATTCACTCTTCCCTACATTACTCCACTAATGAGTGAATGAAAACAGGTGAGTGAATTCTGACACTGAATGTGCTGGAGGTGCTGCGGACATCTGGTGAAATGGGGGAATTAATTTGGTATAACACTTACAATTCCCTAGCGGCTAGCTAGGTTGTACACTCATTATTGAGGTGCATTGTGGGATTTAATAAGTGCACTCAATACTGTCCACTATGATTTCAGACACCACTACAAATGTCCCCTTAACTATAGTGCACTATATAAAGGGGTGATTTAAAACACAGCCTAGATTTGGAAGTGACCGTGCATAGACTCTTCATTCAAGAATTTTTCTTCAAATCTCTCAAATTTCAGTCGTGTTTGTAATTAGCATGTTGCTAAGCTAACCGTGTACGCACACAATATTAATACATTTAGATTAATTAGATTAACTGAATGTGTTGATTGATCATGAAAATGATCAGGCATGATTATACGTGACGTGACCTTATATGCTCAGTTCTAAATTCAGTAGAGGTGATACGTGTAAAATAGAGACCTCGTTTTTGATTTTGTGATTAATACAGCATCAAATGGGAGAGCATGTACACATACGGAGGACGAGTTCGATCTGGAACGAGCAAAACAGTGCGCACATAAACACAGGACGCATTAATGGGAAAAAAAAACAACAACTAATAAAATAAAAAATTAAAAAAACAACAAAAACAGGCTTTCTACTAGAAAAGTCACGCAAAGTGCAAATTGTTAAAATAAACTACTGCAATTTAGACATGCGTTTTAAAAAGAAGGGAACTTTTTAAAAGATGGTAACTCAGGGAGAAGAATTGTTGCATAAATTATGGGATTTTTTTTTTGTTTGTTTGTTTTCTTTGCAAAATTGACGTTGAGCTGCTGATGTCACATGGACTGTTTTACCGATGTCCTTACTACGTTTCTGGTCTGGGAACATTTCAGTTGTGTTGCAGTCTATACAGGGACAGAAAGCTCTCAGATTTCATCAAAAATATTTTAATTTGTGTTCCAAAGATGAACGAAGGTCTTACGGGTTTGGAACGACATGAGGGTGAATAATTAATGATAGAATTTTCATTTTTGGGTGAACTCTCCCTTTACAGAAACTGTCTAAATGTTTTTCTGGCTCTTAAAGCGAACATTCCTCTATCTAGTAACTATTCGTAGATTTATAAAAGACCAAAGTGAAACTCCTAAGCTTCAAGTCAGTGTTTACAAGTGCACACAATGGCAAAGGTGAAAGTACTGTATAAACACAAAAAGTCTACTTCAGTAAAAAGTCAACTACTATTACAGATAATGTTACCGCCATGCTTGAATTCCACCCCTCAATGTGATTTAATTAATGTTTGATCTGAGTGGAATATGAAACGATATCATTTAATGACCTTTCATAATTGCTATGACACTGATGGGACAATTAATTTATTTGAAGGTCTCTTTTTCCTTCTGCTGTTTTCTCTGATGGTCTCTCCATGCAAGTTTTGTTTGCATATCTGGGCATTATGATGAGTGGCGCTTGTTTAACACTGATGGTTTTGACAGGCAGGGCTGTATCAGCAGAAATTCAGGCCATAAATTGCCCTGGTTTCAGATTCCGCAAGGTTCTGTGGGGCTATAAATGAACCTGGTCACCCAAGATGAAAACATCGAACACAATGCTATAAAGCATTAAGAAAATCAAATACTAGGCTATATATATACATCAGTAGTTTTACTGAACTGAAATCATCCACAGTTTGAACAATTATGGTGGTATAAAATCAAATGGATATAGAATAAAACTGTAGTTGTACAACCCGAATTCCGGAAATGCTGGGACATTTTTAAAATTTGAAAAAAATGAAAAGTAAAAGACTTTCAAATCACATGAGCCAATATTTTATTTACAATAGAACATAAAGAACATAACAAATGTTTAAATGTGAAAGAGAAATGTGAAATGTGAAAGAGAAATTTTACACTTTTATCCAGTAAATGAGCTCATTTCAAATTTGATGCCTGCTACTGGCACGGGGGCAACAAGGGGCTGAAAAAACAAGACATTTTGAAAAGATTCCCCTAGTAAAAAAATAATATATTTAAAATGCATTTATTTCATACTAAGTATAGTAAAAATCTATTAACGTATTTACTGACAGATAACTTGAAACTTACAGATATAAAAATTATAATTACATTTTATTTGGCGTACTACATGAGCACAATGCAAATTTCTTAATATTAAGTCTAAAATGTGTTTTAATGTCACTTTTGATGAGAACTGTATAATATCAGTCTTTAAATGCAAAATACTTAATGTGTACCTGAAGTGTACTTGCAATAGTTCCACTTTAGCACAAACAAACATACTGAGCATATCTTTCATCGTACTTCTGCACAATTAAAGTGCATTAAGCACAAAATTAGTTGTTCTAATTTAGCAGACTTTAAGTATACCAGTTTAGTATACTGAAAGTACAATTACAGGGTATTTTATTAAGTAAATAAATATGAAAATGTATTTGTAGTATACTTAGCATGAAATAAATGTATTTCAGATACATTTAAGTATATTTATTTTTCACTAGGGTCAGCTGGGAGAACATCTAGAAACTAAGTTAATTGACATCAGGTCTGTAACATGATTAGCTATGAAAAGGGATGTCTTAGAGAGGCAGAGTCTCTCAGAAGTAAAGATGGGCAAAAGCTCTCCAATCTGGAAAGAGTGCGTTAAAAGGTTGTGGAATACTTTAAAAACAACGTTTCTCAGAGTCAAATTACAAAGGCTTTGCAAATCTCATCATCTAAAGTGCTTAACATCATCAAAGATTCAGAGAAACTGGAGAAATCTCTGTGCATAAGGAACAAGGCGGAAGACCTTTGTTGGATGCCCGTGATCTTCGGGCCCTCAGACGACACTGCATCACTCATGGGCCCAGGAATTCTTCCAGAAACAACTGTCGGTAAACACAATCTGTCGTGCCATCTGCAGATGCCAACTAAAACTCTATCATGCAAGCCTTATGTGAATATGGTACAGAAGCGCCGTCATGTCCTGTGGGCCAAGGCTCATTTAAAATGGACTTTTTCAAAGTGGAAAAGTGTTGGTCCAAATTTGACATTCTTGTTGGAATTTATGGATGCTGTGTCCTCCGGGCTAAAGATTAGGGAGACCTTCCAGTGTGTTATCAGTGTTCAGTTCAAAAGCCAGCATCTCTGATGGTATGGGGGTGCATAAGTGCATATGGTATGGGCAGCTTGCATGTTTTGGAAGGCACTATGAATGCTGAAAGGTATATAAAGGTTTTAGAGCAACATATGCTCCCCTCCAGATGATGTCTATTTCATGGAAGGCCTTGTGTATTTCAGCAGGACAATGCAAAACCATATACTGTAGCTATTACAACAGTATGGTTTCGTAGAAGAAGATCTTTTCTGGCCTGCAGTCAAGATCTTTCACCTATAGAGAACATTTGGCGCATCATTAAATGAAAAATACGTCAAAGTTGACCATGAACTCTTCAGCAGCTGGAAACCTATATCAGGCAAGAATGGGACCAAATTCCAACACCAAAACTCCAGAAACTCATTACCTCGATGCCCAGACATCTTCAAACTGTTTTGAAAAGAAGCGTAGATGCTACACCATGGTAAACATGCGTCCCAACTATTTTGAGATCTGTAGCAGGTATCAAATTTGAAATGAGCTCATTTTGTGCATAACATTTTTTAATTTCTCAATTTAAACATTTGTTATATCTATGTTCTATTGTGAATTAAATGTTGGCTCATGTGATTTGAAATTCTTTTAGTTTTCATTTTATTCAAATTTAAAAACCGTCCCAATATTTACGGAATTCAATTAATCAATAATTCACAAGATACAATTAGTGCTCTGTTGACATAAAAAATAATAATAATAATAATAATTTATTGTCATATTCTGTAGCATTTTTTATATAATACCTAATTTCAAAAGGAAATTCTACCTTGAATGTTATAGACAAACATAAAGATGGGTAGGTGTTTGCTGTTGTCTTTCAGACCATGGTGGTTAATTTGTAACTCTGATCTATGCTTTTCGCTCTACAGTAAATTACAAAAGGATCCATATGTCCTTTTCCTGTAAATCCAATCCCAGCATCCTATGATTCTTGGTTTAGATAACAGCTCTCCAGATTGGGACACAGCTTGTGGCAAAGGTTAGGAAGGTCCCCCCCGTACACACGCACACACATACTAAAACACACTCAAGCACAATGATGCACACGCTCCCGAACTTAAGTGCCGCCACACTTCACAAGTCTTGTCAACAAACCAACGAAACATCTGTCATTTTATTTGCCACAGTTTGGTGAGTTTGATGCTTCAACTTTAATGTTATTTCACGGTTTGGCAAAAGTGCAAAAATCGCCACCTGTTGATTGCTCAACCTTTTAATTTTTGAGCAGGGATTTGTTAAGAAGACAAATAGAAGAAAACCACTGCTGCATGTCTCTAGCCTTTCATCAGTGCTGAGGCACTGACTCCCCATCAAACACAGAAGTACCCTTATTTTCTAGGAGGGCTTATTTTCTAGGAAATGTTTTTATCTAAACAGCACCAAAGCAGTCTGCTTACTTTGAGAGCAGCATTTCTATATTTTCTTGAGAACTTGTGATTTATCTATCTATCTATCGCACACAGGGAAAATCCACTATATTCTACTTTGTAAAAATATATTGCACAACATTTAAATTACATACACTCAAAATATATTTAGGCATACATATTTGTGCACTTGAATTGCATATAAAATTCCCATTCATTTTGGTTACACAGTTTTAACATAAAAAAAAAACTAATAAACTTGTATGAACTTGTGTAAAACTAATGTGATGCATATTTAGCAATCATACATGAAACTTCCATGAACAGCTCATTCTATGAAATATGAATTTAACCTCAGTCAAAGTCACCAATTATCCATATGGCAACTGTGAAAAAGTAATTGCCCCCATAAATCAACAACATTTTCATTGGTCTAATTAAATTTAGAAGGCTGAACACATGCAGGCCTTTCTGTTGAGTTTAAATTGCATATATATTGAACCATTCAACCAGAGAGAAGTGCTCACCTCAAAGCTTCATACTCCACACTCAATTCCTCAAAAAAAAAAAAAAAAATGCTGTGAAAATAAAGTTTTTAGATATATCAGTTTGGAAAGGCGTACAACGCCATTTCAAAGGTTCTTGGACTCAATTGAACCACAGTGTGAGGCATTACCTTCAAATGGAGAAGGTTCGAAGTGGTGGTGAACACACAAAAGTGGTCAACCTGCCAAAATTTCTCCAAGGGCATTGTAGCAACTCCTCTGGGAAGTTTCAAATAAATCCCAGAATATGTTTTCAAAGAACTGCAGATATCTCTAGCATCAGCTATAAGGTCAGTGTTTACGACTTATAAAGAAAACAATAAGAAGAGTAGCAAGGCGAAAAACCACTGCTTGCCAAGAGGAACATCAAAGCTCATCTCATGTTTGCACCTGGATGATCCCTGGATGAATTCTGAGAAAATATTCTATGGATAGATGAGTACCACTAATACAGCATTCTGCTGCAAGAATGTCATATCTATAGTGAAATATATAGTGACAGCTTGAGTCTGTGCGGATGTGCTGCTGCCTTGGGAACTGCATGACTTGTTATCACTGCAGGAAGCATAAGTTCTGCTGTATTCCAGGCAATTCTTAAGGAGAATATCCATCTGTGCGTAAGCTGAAGCTTAAGTGTAAGTGCGTGATGCAGCCAGACGACAAACCAAAACCCAGAAGCAACTGCAGATCTGAATAGCTAAAAGGAAACAAAAATTCAAGTTGTGGAGTGGTTTAGTCAATGTTCTGACCTGAATCTTTTGAGATGATGTGGCAGGGCTGAAAAAGAACAGTTCATTTTATAAGATCTACTGTGTCACATTTTAAGCAATTCGGCTTTATATATATTTAGAGGATTCGACATCACTTCCTGTTTGTTGCTGCTGCTTGTTTTGAGTTGAAGCTCCATCAAGTTAATTCTTTATAGTCTATTTTTCAATCTTAAAATAAATTTTATACACCATCATTTTTGTTTCTATAACGTGTGAACATATCCCCCATTGTTTTCTACAACAAAAACAATCAGAGCACCTTGTTATCACTAGTTTTATTTTTATTTGCCGAGTCCGCTACGAGCTGATAGCTAGCGTGGCTGCCACTAATCTTGCTTACGTTGCTTAAACTCCATTCTTTTACTCACCGTTACTTGCTTTAAATGGCAGATTTGTGTCTATCTTTGAATGCAGGTCACCAGCTGAGAGAGCGGAGAGCTGCGCTGGAAACATCCCGGGCTGATGCTCACAAACCCGGGGTAAGTATACAGCTGTGTACATGCTGCTCACACTCCCACCACCTCTACCCATGCGTTTCTCTGCACAGGCCCTGCGCACCCAGGACATGAGCCCCGTCAGATTAATCATGGTGGCGGTGTTGCAGCAATATATAGTGATATTCTCAATATTACTCAGAAAACAGGATACTTATACTTAATTTAATTATACACTAGATTTAATTATATCACATGGAATTGATCTTAATGATATAGTACCTCAAAGTGACTATGTTACCGACCACTACCTTGTACCGTGCATGCAGCCTATTACTGATATTAACTATATATACCATAGATAGATTCACAAATAAACTGCCTGATTTATCTCAACTGCTCTGTGTACCGATAAATACACATGAACTAGACGAAATGACTAGCAATATGGGCACTATCTTCTCTAATACATTAGAAGCTGTTGCCCCCATTAAATTAAAAAAGGTCAGAGAGAAACGTACTGTGCCATGGTACAACAGCAATACCCATTCTCTCAAGAAAGAAACTCGCAATCTTGAACGCAAATGGAGAAAAACTTACTTTGAACTTTTTAGAATTGCATGGAAAAATAGCTATAGACAGGCTCTAAAGGCTGCCAGGGCTGAGCATATCCCCAAACTCATAGAAAACAACCAAAACAATCCAAAGTTTTTATTTAGTACAGTATCTAGATTAACAAATAATCAGACGTCAGCCGAACTAAATATTCCCTCACAGTTTAGTAGTGATGACTTTATGAATTTCTTCACTGATAAAATGGATAGCATCAGAAATACAATAACAAATGTTGAATCAACAGCGTCTTGTAATTCAGCTTCATTCAATAAACCCAAAGAAAAACTGTAGTGCTTTACATCTGAAGAACAAACAGGAAGAATAAACTTATCACTGTATCTAAACCAACAACATGTTTATTAGATCCTGTACCCACTAAATTACTGAAAGAGTTGTTACCTGTAGCAGAGGAACCGCTTCTCAATATTATTAACTCGTCGTTATCTCTAGGTCACGTCCCAAAATCATTCAAGCTGTCGGTTATTAAGCCTCTTATTAAGAAACCACAAATAGTAGATCCTAGTGAACTAGCAAATGACAGACCCATTTCAAAACTTTTTTTCAAAATGTTGTGTCTGCTCAATTGACCGTTCGCAAAGAGCTTTAATGACAGGTGATCTGACCAATCAGAATGGATATTAATTTAAACGCTGAGAACAAGGTCTCAGGACTCTCAGTTTTCAAATTTTGTAATTTTTAAATAAATTCAAACAATAAATACCATTTTGTGGCTCTTTAATGTTTCATGACAGATCACTGTATTGCAGTTCAAATACGTGAACCGATCGTCTTTTCATATTTACGTAAAGCACGAAATGAACATAAACATCAGAAAGTATTTTATTCCCACCGCGGAACACACCATTTTTCAAGTTTAAGTCAACCTAAGTTAATCTACTCTCCTGTCTGATTTGTGGTTAAGGAGGGATACAGCTGCGGCTACTGGGCATGCGCATTTACATATTTTACGAGCCAACAATGTAACGTGAAGCCTATGAAAATGATTTAAAAAAGCACATGGCTCCATAGTTTCATCACTTTAGAGTGTCGCAATGACGTCTTTTTGCAGTAAAGGACCTGTCATAGTTTAATGAGTGGGAAGATTACATGAAGCAATGCGAGGTTAGCTGCACTGAAAACAGATGAGTGCACATGTGCATATACAGATCCCAAAACGGGCGAATTTCACAGGATTTTGTCCACAGAATAATAAGAGCACACGTTGTAACATATTTTATTATTTCACACTCTTAAGTACCTTAACTTTAATTTAAACTTGCATACAGGGCCGGACATGACAGGTTTTCTGGTACGCAAAACAAGTACTGTAAAGGAATTAATTATCTTATTGCCATTACCTATAACTAATCTTCTATAATCCATCCCGCTCCCTAAGGTTGCAAAAAAGACACATCTCTTTAGCCAAGCATTCACATAATGTATCTCATAACCTTGTACTTCAGTTACATCTGATCAAATGCACATTTTCATTCTTTTGCTTGGGTTGCTTTTGCATAAGTTTAGCTTAGTTGGAACAGCAGCTATGCTAATTTTTAACTTTTCTGTTTGGCATCCCGTGGCAACTAGGAATTACACAAGCTTCAGTCTGGATCCAGCTCTTACAAAGACTTGAGATTACTGAACACCTGAGAAGAGATGATGCCAACCCCCAGAAGACCTCATATGATGCCAACCCTCAAACAACATACAAAACTACCAAATTTTGCTATAAGTTTGATCGCAACATATAATCATTGCTGTTATTATTGTTCACCATCTGTTTGATTGACATGACATTAACTGCTTGATTTTTTACCGTACATTTCTGCCATATGGACATCAACTTGAAATAGTCACCACTGATAAGCTATTACTAAATATAATGTAGAAACTTTAATTTTCTGTAAAGCTGTTTTGCATCGATTTGCATCGTGAAAAGCGCTATAAATAAACTCGAATTGAATTGAATATATATATGAAGCCATTTTCTTCTTCAAATACTATAGGCAATAATAGAAAATGCCATAAAAGGGAAAAAAACAGCAATAAATTAGAGTTTTGTAGCTGATATAGTGGAAATGACATAATGGTTTGGAACATGTCAAACCAACTTAATCAAGCGCAATACCTGGGCGAGACTCTGAACTGTGTGTGTCTAACGCTGTCTCACCCTCACTCAAGTTTTGATGGTTGAACCTTTGTTTTTTAAGAAACAGAGGGTTCCAGATTTAGTCCTAGTTCTGTAACTTTCTATAGGCCATTAAAGTCTTTATTGCAAACTTGGATGGCTATTTTAAAAAAATAAGCAATAAAGAAATAGTTCACCCAATAATGAAACTTCTCAGGCCATCCAAGATGTAGATGAGTTTGTTTCTTCTCTGGAGAATTTAGCATCACTTGCTGACCAGTGAATCCTCTGTAGTGAATGGGTGCCATCAGAATGAGAGTCCAAACAGCTGATAAAAACATCACAATAATCCACAATAGTCCACACAACTCCAGTCCATCAGTTAACATATTGTGAAATTAAAAGCTGTGTTTTTGTAAGAAACAAATCCATCATTTAGGCATTTTTAACTTTAAACTGTTACTGACTACCTAATTTTCTGCCCCCAAGAACTAAAAAAAAAAATAGTTTGGCCAGTAGATTACTGTATTCTTTCCAAGCAGTACTTATTTAATAAAATGACTGTGATATAAATATATATATGAAAAAGACTGCAGAACACCATTGCACTATTGTACTATACTGTACAGTATACTGGTTTTCTTGGACATTAAGTCAATACTTAATCAAGTGTTATTACCATTTTAATCACAGATGCCCTGGATTTAGCTTGATGTTTCCCTCTCCTCGTGATGTAAGCCCGGGCAGATATCTAACTATAATGTCAGCATGTGAAGCAGCAAAAAGAAAGATAGCACTGACAACCAGAGTGAAAGCACTACATGGGACAAGGGCAGCTGCCAGCATCATAACTTCACAGGGCATTAATTGTTTCACCGCTGTCAGCAGGATTGTCTCTGCTCGTTGAACCCTGGCCAAGGAGCGGCCCATCAGCCAAATTGGAGTCCAGTAGGTATGTAAGTAAGAGTTCCAAGGAATTATGTTTTTGCACTACAGACTGAGGTGTCAAGCTCAATTTCTGAAAAAGTGCTGAGGCCAGGTAGAACTCTCAACCTCTGGTAATATTCACAGTGGTGAATCAAAATGTGCAACTGACAATTATACCTATGGAATGACATCTAGCTCTACAACTGATCAGAGTAAGTTTTTAGTGTTCATAAAAATGTATGCAAATTAATAGATTCCATTTTTGCTTGCTGGGCAAAAAACAAACAAACAAAAAAACTCCTATGGATTTATATTGAAACCACAATATATTGGTGCCAGAACAACACAGAGACCTGAAACCATTCTGGATAGCAACCATCCAGAGTGCACTACTAATTGCGTAGCCAACTGCTAAAAACACTCAGAATACTTAAAGGAATAGTTCTCACAAAAATGAAAATTTACTCACCATCAGGCCATCCAAGATATTAAATTGTTTTTTCCTTGGAACAGATTTAGCATCACATCGCTTGCTGACCAATATATCCTCTAAAGTGAATAGGTGCCATCAGAATCACAGTCCAAACTGCTGATAAAAACATCACAATAATCCACAAGTAATCCACACTACTCCATCTATCAGTTAACATCTTGTGAAGTGAAAGCCTTCATTGCTTTTGGCCAAAATAGAAATCTAATGTATCCATAACATTGCTTTCAGTAGTGAAATCTGAATCAGGAGAGAAATTTGCAAGATTAAGCAGTATTTACAAGCAGTCCAAAACAGTTCTAAACAAATATGTTGGTGGGTTCTGATGTGAGAGGACAAGGATTGACTTTTTCACTGGAGGAAGCGTTATTATAGTTTTTTTTTTTCGGCCAAAGCTACAGTTTAAAATAATAATAATAAAATAAAAATGTCTCAATAAGTAATTTGCTTCTTATTAATACAGTTGTATTTTTATTTCATAAGATGTTACCTTATAGACTGGAGTGGTGTGAATTACTGACAGCACCCATTCACTGCAAATAATCCATTGGTGAGAAAGCGATGTCTTGGATGGCCTGAGGGTGAGTAATTTTTCAGCAAATGAAATTTTTTTGGTAAACTTTTAACCTTTAAGCAACAGCAGTGATGGGAACATCTACCAAAACCTACAAATAATATTTGTGGTCCTGAGGTGGACAAACCATCGTAGTCAGGAACACACTTTCTCCTGCCATGACCTCTTTCTGAACTGTTGTTAAAGACTGCAGCTGCCTGGCCTCGATTTCCAGGCCATTGTACAATTGCTGAGACTCGGTGCGCAGGGATAAGCTGTTCTCTTTAAAGAAAGGCAGGAAATGTTAGAAACACAAGCCTCTTTCATTCTTGGCAACAACATTTCTCTTATTCAGGCATTCACCTATTACATAATATTTAATATATATAAGATGGTCCGCTTCTCAGTAATTGGCTTTGCTCAATCAGTTCACAGCCTTGAGAGGTTAAATCCTTTTGTTAACTGGCTTGTTAGTTTGAAGGGGACACTTGATGGACAGAAATTGCAGGGCTGTGCTAATGATGAAGCAGGAAATAGCAGTGCCACTCAAACGTTTCCTTTGCAATGAGGACAACCACAGCCAATCAGATTCCAGTCCATGTGAGAGCCCATAATAATTGATTAGACTGTCATTGTGGAATTCATAACAGCAATGTCAATCAAACCCAGGGCTGAGCCTGTATCAACTGAAAAACAATCTGAAATTATTAATTAAATAATTAATCACATTATGTATTTAGACAAAACATTATATCTGGAAAACAACTGGAAAGACGGACTATCCTTTATTTAGCGCCTTACCATTTTTAAAACACAACTTCTTCACAATTAACCTAAGTATGTTTGCATATTAATGCAAACATACTTAGGTTGGATAGAGAAATAGACATTTCTCTTTAGCTGGATCGTTGTTTGTTCTTCTTTTACGTTAGTCGAGCTAATAGACTTGTTGTGTCACCCACTCGTTTTCCAGTGGAAATATCGAGCGAGAGTGAAATGAGAGGGGAAGAGATTGCTGCTGGAGATGTCAGTTCGCCAGAAGAGGGCATTCGGATGCTGTCTGACAAAGTTATAGTGCGACAGGCGGTTGTGGTTAACCACTCACAATCCTGCTGCATCTCTGTAGCCTACTGTCAGGAACTGTACAAGAGAGGAGAAACATTCCCGATGGAGTAACACTTACAAACAGTATTCTATGAGCGCAGTAATTTTGGACTGGATTGAAATATTCTGAACATCCTAATACTCACTGATATTATAATATCGACGGATTAATCTACGGTAAGCATCATCCTTTCGGGAAAGACAGTATTTGCGCAGTATGCTGCGATGGAATATGCTGAGGCGGAAGGGGATCGCTGGGATTTCCATAAGTTTGACTTGTGATAGATAACTTGGATTTGGAATCGCGCGTCTTCAGCTCTGTTTGTGACTTGAGGTATAATTTTAGGATGTAAAATGTATTCTTTCTGTTCAATTGGATGTTTATGATGAGAATTTTGTTTTGAGGGGAATTGAAAGATATGGTCAGTGGTCAGTCAGGAGAGATTGAAGAGTTCCCGCGCCTGCTCTGCGGTGGAGGACTACAGGCGGGCGCTCGTGGAAGAACCGAACCATCTGAAGAGAGCGCGTGCCATGCCGTTTCGGGTCTCGAGCGGTAGAAAGCTGTAAAACCTGTGGCCAGGAGTTGACTGAGACGCGGTGATGGGTAAGTTTGCGTATTCTCACTCGGTCCTAAGTGAACGTGGAAACCACGGTGGATGTTTTATGGGTTGATAAATTGGGGGAAAATTTCCTGCAGTTTTATTTATTTTGCAGTGTAATGTGAACTGGCTTCAGACGGCGTGCATGCAGTAAAACTAAGAGATTGAATGTACTCTGATAAAGCTCAAAATGTGCAAGCATATTTATGCATGCATTCATTGGATGTTCTCCTTCATTTGCATGCATCGATTTATTGTGCATTTGATAATCACATATTTCTTGCTCAAATTTGACCGTGCGTTCACTTCAGTTCACAGTGGTTTGATTCTGGTGAGGCACAGTCAAGTGTATCAGTCTGTTCGTTTATTTGATGGTCATTTCAGTGTTTTTATGAACTATAGGCATAGTTTTTTATGTTTGATAACTAATATGTAGAACTGATTTTTGTCACAATAGTTTAGCCTATAAATGATCATTGTACTACAGCAAAACACACATTATGTATTAATGCATTAATGTGTTTTATTTAATATTTATGCTGCTACTACTATATAATTGTAAAATATTTAAAACGAGATTTTAAAATGTATTTATAAAAACATTTGATGAAACATTATTGCTGTTATTTAAGACATATTTAGATGATCTCGATGGTAGCAAATTCATTGCAATCTGTGGTTTGGACTACTATAGGGTTTAGGGCTAATTGCTAAGCAACATATTTTTCAATCGAGAATGAATGGTCCTTATCTACAAAGTTAAATGTCCAAACAATATATTAAATAATTTCATTACTTATAAATGCTGTTGTTAGGTGCTCTTCAATTGTGATCAACCAAATGGTGCCATTCATCCATAAACCTGACAACCGATTAAGTTGAAAAGTGTGATTACTGATTACTGGTAAAAATATTGGTCAGACTGATTATTGGCCTATCTCCGTTCTTCATCTCTCACTGACTTAAAGAGCAGACTGATGCCAACTCATTGATTAACACTGGAATGCTAATTGAACCTCATTTTTGGCAGCAAGGCAGTTTCTCAGAGTGTGCCTGTGCATTATTGATTGTGAGATGGCACACAGATAGTTGATAATCTTTTGTAGATTTCATACTTGCATGTTGTGTTGGAAAAGATTCACATTATGTGCATGTATTGTGGTATGTGTGCACATTTTTTGCAACGCAAGTGTGCATACAATGCCGGGAGTGCTTAATGAATTGTTCGGTTTGCATAATCTTCATCATCAAAGGAAGGCGACACAACAGATTTTATGTATTGACAGAAAACAATGAGGACACAATCAATATGCATTGGATCATTTAAACAGTGTCTTTAGATGTTAATGTTTTTCATTTTGCATTTGGTAAAGGATGCATAATAGTTATGCATCTTACATATTTCTCATGATTTCCAGACTCATGGATTACGTGATTAACTGTAAGCCGCAGACCTTCTCATGGCCACATTAGAGTTCTTGATTATAGATGTGCTTTCAATCATTTTACAGGGGCTATTTGACAGATATGTGACCTGCTCTGATTGTTATTCGTTAGCGATGTGCAGCAAGATGGCCTTCCACAGCTCGTAAAATGATGAGCTATGCTTGCTGCTTTGCGGCACTGTAGTGGGAGATTTTGACAGCAAACATAAAATAACCAACCTGGCAAAATTTTTTGGAGCATCACTGTGAAGGGTATGTAGGCCTTTGCAGAGGCAAAATAAGTTTTACGAAGAGTGGAAAAGGCGTAGTTGCATCTAAAATAAGAAAAGTGGCAGTACAAGTTACAAATTAATTTTCATTAGCCTTCTCTTGGATCATTAACTTTATCAGCATCATTTCATTAGCAAATGTCATTAAGCTGATACAGTCTGATTGTCTGGTTAGTATAAATGGGAGCCAGTGACGTAATTACTTTATTGTACTGCAGCCTGCTTGTGCATCAGTTGTTGGCAACTGTACTCTCATGAATATCGGCACCTCTTTGCTTTGTTTTTTTTTTATCAAAATCAGTGGCTTACAAAAAAAAGCTTGAAGCCTGCAGACATGCAGATATATAAGATGGTCATTGCAATAAATAAGAAAATATCAAATGAAGTGGTATTTTTTTGGAAAGGAAAGATGGCACAAACTTTTCAAAAAACAAAACATCTCACCAATAGACAGACGTTTGTTAGATTTGACACGATGTGATAAGGAGAGATATGTTTTTCAAAATTAAGACAGTTATTCAGACATTTTCTGATTATCAACTTGGTCAATCTTATCAGCTGATTAAAACGAATTGCAAAAATGGCTAAGAAATGTGTAGTTAAATCTGAGATCTTGCATCATTTGTTGAGAAGAGGGTTTGCTATTTAGTTATCTTATGCAGTGATTTCATCCATGTGTAGGTGTAAATTGAAATAATTTTTGAAGCCACTGTATGTTATAATCACGAACAGGAGGTGCATTTATAAAGTTCATGACCATTCAAATGTTTGTTTCTGATATGTTGATAAATGGAGTACTTTATGAATATTTTCTCCTTTTCAACCTCAGAGAACATGTGGCAGAATTACTGTAATATAGTACTGATTAATCTAGACCCTTCTATTCTGTGCATATGGTTTTAAAAATGTTGTTTGGATGGATCTGGAGTCATTTTGCTTTCAAGCAAAATAGATGTTTTGATATTTCATAACCACTTTCATGAATTCTTATGACAATATTAATGTGTCATAGCCACATTCTTCATCTCGTACAGACATATAATGCCTTAGGAACTTCATTTCAGAATGTAATTTCTAGCAAGCTTTGTAAAAGTTTATGCAACAGGGATAGAATTGAAACCCTTTTACAGCAACACAGTGTAGGCATGAAGGCCAGAAAGATGCAGCACAAATGATAAAATCCCATTACTGGAAAATGTCCAGGCTTTGGCCAAGACCTTCACGAAAAGAACATGTGTATTTTACCCAGACCTCTAACCTCTTGAGCCAATGTTTAGTCAGGAACTCACTGCTGATATAATACCTCGCTTCACCCCCCCCCCCCCCCCCCCTCCCCTCCCTCCCACCACCACCACCTCCCCATTTATTTTGACAATAACAACACCTAGGCTTTCTTTTGTGTATTAAGGGAAGATGGACAAAGGCTGGTAGCAGAGTCACTGAGCAGCCAGGCAAATATAACTGATTTGGTTGACTGACAATCATTTAGATTATAATTAGGGACTAATAAGATGGCCGAGGCATATCTCTCAGGACATTTCCTTTCATACTGTAGTGGGCTCGTGTCCAAGCTTATTGGAGGACTGGCTTGCTCTGATAGCATGTTTGCCATTGCCAGAGAGAAGAATTAAACAACATGGCATGACTGGATTGATTTGCACAATCACCACTGTTAATTGAGTCCTGTGTGGTATCATATTGCTGTATAAATGTAATATTTCAAGGGTTTATAATCACAGAACAATTACAATATTTCTTCTCTCATTAGTCGTCTTAATCTCTGCTTTGAAACTGCTCAATAATTAGGGCAGGTTATTGTCAACTACCTCACAATATGATGCACATCATTTTGCACATTTCACGATTCAACACGTTGCAATGCATCACAGCACCCTAATAGGATCATGATTGAATCTGCGCCAAAAAAGTAAGAGAGACACTCTGTCAGGGAGAGTGAATATGCTGTATGTGTTTCAAACTCTCTTGCTGTTTGATTTACTTTTGCCCACTATTGTGACTGATACTGTATGTACACATTGAATACAAGTTTAATTAAATAAATCATTTTTTAAGTAGCACGAGTTAGGTAATACCCTATTATATATATATTTTTGTATTTGTATGATCAGGAAGTAAGTACTTTGTTGAATGTTTTTCTTTTTCCATTTTAGGCTTTGCCATGAGGCACCGCTGGTTCATGGTGCCACTGCTAATGCAGGCATGGCTGTCTGCCACCCCTTGCTTTGGTGAGCGTCCTTGCCCTCGGAGTTGTCGATGCGATGGCAAAATTGTATACTGTGAGTCTAGCGCATTCCGTGATGTTCCCAAGAACCTCTCAGGCGGCTGTCAAGGCCTGTCCCTGCGGTATAACAGCTTAGCAAGCCTGAAGGCTGGCCAATTTGTTGGCCTCAACCAGCTCATTTGGCTGTACCTGGACCACAACTACATTGCCAATGTGGATGCACGTGCTTTTCAAGGGATACGGAGGCTCAAAGAGCTAATATTGAGCTCCAACAAGATCACACTGCTACATAACACCACATTTCACCTGGTACCAAATTTGAGGAACCTTGACCTTTCCTATAACAAGCTACAAGCTCTACAACCAGGACAGTTCCATGGACTGCGCAAGCTACTCAGCTTGCACATGCGCTCCAACTCCCTTAAGAATCTTCCCTCTCGCCTTTTTCAAGACTGCCGTAATCTTGAGTTCCTTGACCTTGGCTACAACCGACTGCGCAGCATTACTCGCAATTCAATGTCCGGCCTGATGAAGCTAACTGAGCTGCATATTGAGCATAACCAGTTCTCCAAAATCAACTTTTTCAACTTTCCACGCTTCTATAACTTGCGTGCTCTTTACCTACAGTGGAACCGCATTAGGACCATGAGTGAAGGCCTTACATGGACCTGGACATCATTGCAGAAGCTAGACCTTTCAGGAAATGACCTTCAGGAGATCGATGCAGAGGTGTACCGGGCCATGCCGAATCTGCAGACGCTTAACCTGGATTCAAACAAGCTTGTCAATGTGTCTCAAGAGACTGTGTATGCCTGGACATCTCTGACAGCAATTAGTCTGGCAGGCAACATGTGGGACTGTGGATCAGTTGTGTGCCCACTGGTGGCCTGGCTGAGAACCTTCCGTGGAAACAAAGAAATTAATATGATTTGCGCATCACCCAAAGAAGTTCAAGGAGAGAAGGTTATGGATGCCGTTGATGCCAATGGGGTTTGTAGGGTTGCCCCTGCTATGCCGTCAACTGTAATTGTTCCCTCTACCCCTTTTGTCGCCTTTGCCCAGACCCCAGCCAGCTCTTTCATCCCAACTCTAAAATCTGGGGACAGCAGAAGGGGCCAGGGGACGTCCTTGGAAGGTACCACCTCTTCTGCACCTTCTCAGCCCGCTGTCCCACCACCAGAGCAAGACTTTGAACCAGTATCATTCCACAAAATAGTGGCAGGAAGTGTTGCCCTCTTCCTGTCGGTTGCCATGATCCTCCTCGTAATTTATGTATCATGGAAGCGCTATCCAAGCAGTGTTAAGCAGCTACAGGAAAACTCGGCTGCTGCTCGCAAACGTCGGAAAAAGTCACGGGAGACAGAGCGCACACTCAGCACACCATTGCAGGAGTACTATGTGGACTACAAGCCTAATAACACAGAGGGCACGGATGTGCTGGTCAATGGTACCGGGCCATGCACCTACACCATCTCTGGCTCCAGAGAATGTGAGGTAAGACTCCACAAACTTATTATCCACTGGATTTGGCGTGAAACAAGGTAAAAAAAAATGCTTTTAAGAAGGTCCTTCACTTCTTGTGCTGTTTTGATGTTATTGTTTGATAAAAGTATGTGTGGGAGGGATATGTTTGGCAGGGATATTTTAGGAAGGACATGTTTTTTAAATGTTTTTGGCACATTATGTGATTTGTGTAACCTTGGATGAGGTGTTAATTTACAATTGAATATTGATTTGTTACTGCATATTTGAAAAGTCCTGTTAATCCAGTTGATTTATTGTCTTTTAGGAGCAATTGTATTTTGGTGTGTGGTAGGACAATGTATTTTTACACTGATACGTCAACCTTCAATACCTGTGAGGCATCTGCTTGAAGGTGATAGGATGGTTTTTAGTATGCTCTGTTATTCAGGCTCTTTCTTGTTCTTTTATACCAAAGAGATTTGTGATTATTTGAAAATTTTAGTTACAGTAATCACAGTAACAAACTTCCTCAATAAGCTGCTGTGTCACAATTATTTATTTGTCCTCATTAACATATGTATGTTCAGCGACTCCCAAGACCATAATGAAATGGTTTTGTCTATGAGGAACTTCAAACACATCCTGTTAATGAAAAAAAACTCCTAACCTTCCTTCTAATCCTGACTCCTATACACTCATTGTTTTTTCAACACTGTTTGATCCTTATTCATAGTTAGTATGAAACAGTGCAAAACGTAATGTGAAATACAATGGTTCTCTCTAGTTTCTCTCTTCTTTTCCTCGTGATCTTCCTGGGCCTATGAAAATGTCTTTAATGACACCCCCACTTTATCTTCCAAGGGCTCTTTTTTGACTTCTTCCTTGTGTATCGCTTCATACCTATTTTTGTAGCCTCTTATCTTTGCTTCATACTCATCCTTCCCTCTTGAATCATCTTCCCCTCATTTTAGATCATCCTCTTTTATACTTCACCACAATATGCAGTTCCAATTTACAAAATATTCATTTTCGCAGTGTGTCACTCAGGACTCCGCTGGCATCGAGTTGACAGCTGGGGTCAGTTGCCACTTTTTAAGGAGCCGGTTTTGTGTGTAGTTTGTATACATGGCTATATTTACATATATTCATGCTTTTCCCAAGGGGCAGGTGCTACCTTTACTCCTTCGGACTAAGAAACCTGTCAGTAGTGCAGTAAGGTGTCATTAGAGGCAGACACTGCCTCTGGCAGGGCCATGATAGGGCATATATGCTGGTGGCAAACAAGACAGTCCTGAGTGAAACAAGGAAGGCAGGAAGACATGTTAGCAGGCTGATTGGCATGATCTTAGACCGGTAAACAGGTATGCCAAATCAGGTCACAGGAAGTGAAGACTATAAAGGTGGGTGAGAACACACAGGCACACACAGAATGACATCCTGACAGCGATGTTGACCTCGGCACATGGGTCCCTGCCCCTTCTCTGATCTGCCACCTCAAAGATTTTTTTGAGAGATCAGAGGTGCTCATCAGAGGTGCACATCAGAGTCCAGCAGATTGATGTGTTTTTCTCTTGTGACTTCCCCCAAGTCAAGAAACAAACTTTTTTCATTATTACGTGCAAATCCCTAAGTCTCTTGCACAGCATGTGTCCCTTTTTGCCATTATGATATGTCTTGACAACACAAAAGAAAAACTCAAAAAGAAAACCGTATGTCTTGCACACTATAAAGGGTCAAGGTTTGGCTTGTTAGCATGACCTTATTAGCCCTTGCTAGCAGATACCGTAACTTCACCCTCTGGCAGTAAAAGTAATGTAAAAGTAATTTTATCCATTGACTGTTATTCCAAAATAATACCATGCTAGCTATTGCCTAAAGTTTAGGGTGAACCTGTCAAGTCCATAATCATAAAAAGGCCTCACATCGAGTGCACTTACTTGACCTGTTTCCATAATCTTTTCCATTAATAGTCTATAATTCTGAATTGTTTTCCTCCTTTTTTCCCTTGCCGTCCTCCATATCACAGCATTGCTGCATCAACACTAATGTGGTTTGGCTTCCCTCCCGTGCAGCAAAGCGCATGTCACCCATGATTGATGAGTTCTATTCTCTCTCCTGCGATTTGCTATTCCACACGCGCACCTGATTTACGGGCTTTTCACATCAAGCCAAAAGACTAGATTCAAACACACAGTTCAGATTGCTCCTGTCTTGAAAACCAGTGTTCTCCTCATGCCTTACATCGCTTCTGTTGCGAATCACAAATGGCATAAAGGTGTGGAAGAGACTGCTAATTGTCCTCTGACCTCACCTTGAAAGCGGTTCTCTGTTAAACTGACATACGATTTGGCCATCTTTCATCGTAAAATATAATGCCAAGATCTAATGTCTTCTTCGATCGATTTAGATCAACCGAGGGTCTTTATCGTAAGAACTCATAAAGTTTCAGCTGCGGCTGAAGTGCACATTCAATCCATTTATTTAGGTGATGAAGTTTATTTTACTGAGCAGTCATCATGCTATAGCAGACCAGAATTGTACAGTTGTTTCCTTTGCTCTTGTAGTCATGAATTATTAATTTTGATTACTAAAATTTACTTTAAAATTACATGATTGTGCTAAAAACACACACAGCTTAATGCATTACATTTATATTAGTTGAAAGTCTTCCATTTCCAATATTTATTATTGTTGTTGATGGGAGATGTCACAGAACTCAGGTATCTTTACATTGCAGGTTATACTTCATTACATGTTCTCATAAAACATAAAATACTCACATAAGTGCAAGAACGAGGGCGTCACTCTGACAGGCCCATTGGGGCTATTGTGTGTGTGTATGTGTTAGTCAAGAAGGCTCTGAAATCAAGCGTGTTTTTGAAGGCACCTCATTCAATATTAATTCTTTTTAGTTGTGAGCAATTAGGCCAGTACCATCACATTTTGTCGTATTGTACATTACGTTGCTGTCACATTTGCATTAAAAGCTTAACCTGTCAGCCCGTGATGTGTTTCGTGGATTTAAAATTACTCTAATTGCTTTTGTAGAAAAAAAAGAACAAGAACTTTGCTTCATGTAACAGTGAAAGGCCTACAACAAGGGCATTAATCATCATTAGACTCAGCAAATTTTAGTTAACAAATTGGTGTTGAACAGTACCTTTGACCCTAGAAAATAATGAAAATGGACTAATCCCCCCCCCCCCTCCCTGCAAACAGACAAAAGTGCCTGCTGGAGATTAAAGTTTGGACCCAAATATGGTTAGCAGTTCAGAATGGGCTCATGAATTAAAAACTGGACAAAACTAGAGATGGAGAGGTGAAGTAGGAGAAACGGACGCACAATTAAGTTCATTCTGCTTGCTGATCAAAAAAGCAAACTTTCTTTTTTCAGTAAACGGAGTCAAAATTTAAAAATCTATCGTTTTCAGCTCAGCATTAAACATGGGAAATGAGAAAAAAATCACTTAAATGGCATGTCAGTAGTGACCGTTTATTTAAAAATGGAAAAACATACAGCTGCCTGTAATCATGAGAAAAATAAAAATTATATCAAAGCACATTTTTAATGTTTTATTTTTTTTTCTATTCTGTATATCTATATATTTTTTATATGAAATTGTCACGACCACTTTTTTTCCTCCTTTTAAAGACGATTTCTCTGTATGTTTCTATTATAGATGCGTTTTTCTAATTTCAGTTGATAGCATACATCCTGAAATACAATCAGCAGTATTAACTGCACCTTTAGCACATTCTCTTTGACTAGAGGACAGTTTAAATATAGAGTGGCACAGCTTACCCCTCTCTCTCCTACTGCACATGAACATTACTAATTGAGTCTAGCAGAAAAAGGCCAGAATCTTCTCTGAAAGTAAAATAAGTGAGAGATGGGATGAGACGAGAGAATCTGGAAGAGCAGATCCATCTAACTGTGACCTGAGAGTCACAGCCCATTTAATTTAGCACCAATCATGCTTTTTAATGTCTGCAGAGTACATTATAATTCATTGGGATTATCATAAACTTGAGCCTGCAGCCTGGCACAAGGGCATTCCAGCCTCCCCCTGCAGAATGACTTTCTGATAGCAAGTCTTGACGTTAATCATGAAACGGCTAACCATGCTTTTTCTTCAACCCTTCTGATTTTTGTCCCAGCATCTTCAGGTTGGCAAAGCTTTGGCACCTGATAAATATTTATGGCCATCAGTGCCTGTTATTTTTGGCCAAGGATGCTGCATAGTGAGCAGGGCTGAAGGGTCCTCATCGTTTGCTTCATCGAGCTGGGAGGAGGAACAGAACCAATGAGGGCTCTCGCTGCAAAAGTGGCCCCTCGTGAAAACAGTGCCAATGAAAAGTGAGAGTGTTTTTTTTGGGTGGGGGTATTTGGGATTGTGAGAGAGGGTTGTTTTGTGTCCCAGATGGCCTCTTGTATCTCAGTGTTATGAAAAACAGAGTTGGAGTGATTTAGTTAATTGGATCGCATGGGGGCTGGTCCAAGTCGTCTGTTTAAAACATAGATGTTGTTTGGAGGCTTTTGTAAATGAGTCTAGTGGAGTGCAAGCACCCTTGGCTGAAAAGTGACTAATTCAATGGTTCATTCACATTTGAACTCCCACAAATCTTTAGCATGCTTTACTGGATTTGTGACATGAGCAAACATCACGTATTCCACTGGTACATAGTTAATGTCAACAGTTCATGCTAAATGTCCAAGATATCAGCTGTGCAAACTTCTGTATATAATTGGCTTTGTACTGTACTCTGTAGAATAAAGTTTAATCACAAGGAAGAAAATAAGTTTTTAATTATTGCAACTTGTTTTTGTCGTGTCATTAACTTATTACTTTATTTATTTATTTCTTAAAGGTGAACGCATGACTAAAATCTTCTGTCATGGATTGAGACATTTCATAGAGTGGTGGTTCTGTGTCTATATTGGTGAATTTCAATAAGTTAAATATTTAAGGGAAAGATAATTCAAGCATGTGCAGTGTATCTGTACCATATTGGTTATTGGATTTTTATTTGAATAAATGTATCAATCAATATTAGATATTAGATTATATATGCTCATTTCCTCTATTTTTGCATTTGGACTAAATCTAATCTTTAAATATCCATTTTTTAATCTCCATTGAATATCCAATGAATATCCATTTTTTATATTTAACAGAGCTGACTGGTTTTAGTTTTTAGTGTCTTATTTTTCATATTTAATAGAATTTAAAATTGGTTATTTATCAGTTAAATATTAATTATCAGCTTGCCAGTATCAGTCAGAATTTTAATATCTATGCATCTCTAACTTTATTTCATTTTGAAATTGTTAGATGCTATAGGGTTGGAATCGCCAACTACCTCATGGAGCGATGCACAAAACCTGCTGCTTCAGGCTATAATTTTCCGCTTGGTGTCAAGTTTTTTAATTACGTTGTGGATACTTTGTGGTATAAGCGATATAGCATGTTTAACACATTTGTCCCATCACATGTTATATACAGTAGCATCATTCCACCCAGCCTTTCCTTGTATTTGCCTACACAGCTAACAAAGTTACGTTCCCACTGCAAATTACAGACTCATGTATATTCCAAAGACTGGAGCCTTAAAATCTATTCAACAACAATGTGGCATGTTTTATGAGGGGATGGAGGGTGGCACTGGCAAGAAACACAGTAGGAGAATGAGAGGCAGGCAGACTGAAAGCCTAATTAATCCGGCCTTCCTTAATTAGCCTCTGTCCCCTCCATTATGTGCTTTCCAATGCGTTCACTCCGTTTCTCTCTCTCCTGCTCTTTATCTCAGTGTTTTTACTGTGTCCTTTCTCTCTTGCTTTATTTGCTGCTCTTTCTCTATTCATCTTTTTCACATCCTCTATTTGTTCTGTTTCGCTTTCGTTCCCTTTTCTTGTGTCCGTCTCTCTATCTTCCTGTCTTTTTCTCTCCCTTCGCCTTGCGAGGACATCGGCAATATGCTTCGGTGTGATAAACAAGCTCTCTCCGTCACAGAGGGCAGCAGAGGCGATGGCGTAGGTGTCTAAGCCTGCGTGGTGTGTCTCTGACGGATGGAGAGAGAGACAAAAGCACAGCTGTGGACTGATATCGAGGGCTTGTTTTCCTGACCAGGCATTGTTTGTTAGGCGCTCGGAGACGGTGGAATGGGAGAGCTGGTCATTGTGTTCCGTGTCTGGCCCTCGGCCCTAGGATGGAGCCCTCCTGTGTGCTCATGTCGATTAGGATCATGTCATGGCTTGAGCAGGCATTTGGCCCAGTAGGCACACATGAGGCTCTCACCTCTCGAGTACATGGTGGGCTAGAGCATGTTTCTTGTTCAGAAGCTCAGTTTTGAGCTGAAGAATACCGCTGATTATGATTATAGTGCTGCGACGCAAGGGTAGAATTAACAGAACCTTAAATGTCAAGCGCATACGTAAGTAAAGAAAGGGTGTTGTCAGCTTAAACGGCTGTTTATTCCTTTTTTAGGCAGAGGTTCATTGTGCTTGAATGGATAGTTCACCCAAAAATTAAAACCATGTCATCTTTTACTCGCCTTTATGTTGGTCCAAACCAGTATGACTTTCCTTCTTTTGAGGAGCAATCCTTCGAACCTCCTTTAAAACCTACCAGCTGTGAGAAAATATAAAAAAATATGGTCACACTTTATATTAGGTGGCCTTAACTACTATGTACTAACATCAAAAAATAAGTACAATGTACTTATTGTGGCCATATTGTCTTGCAAAACACTTTTGCTGCTATTTAGGTGGGATACAGGTAAGGTTAGGGACAGGTTTGGTGGTATGGGTAGGTTTAAGGGTGGCTTAAGGTGTAAGAGATGGGTCAACAGTTTAATTATAAATGTAATTACAGAAATTAATTACAGATGTAACTACATAATGGTATTTTTAAAAATGTAAGTACAATATAAAAACATGTATGTACACAATAAGTGCATTGCATCAAATTATTAATTTAAATGTAAATGCATAGTAGTTAAGGCCACCTAATATAAAGTGGGACCAAAAATATTTCTAACAGACGATGATAATTACATGAAGCAGAACCCATCTACTTTCCTGCCAATGGCCCACTGTATGATAAATATCTTTAGTGGCTTTCTTTTTTCCCCTTCACTTTTTAAGAAGGTCTATTTGCGTATCAAGGTCATCTCACCTCCCTCACGACCAGGGCGGTCGCCACATTTCTCTCTTTTATCATGAACCGTTCTTTTTTATCTTTGGAGAGGGCAGATTCAGGAAGGTTGAGGAAATGAAACAAGGACCATAAAGCCTTCTTTGTGGGAAGGAGCGGTGATGTGGGAAATGACCTTTAAAGTTGTGTCTCAGAAATTCATGCCCCAATGATAATAAATGCTTTTGACGGACAGCTTGTCAAGTGGATATATTTGCCAGAATTCAGGTTTTACAAGAACTTCATCCTATATTGGATATTGGCAATGCTCATAACTACAGTGAGGAAACAATCTGATTTTAAATTATACCTGTATGACATCCCAGGTGTTGTTTATTGGTGCAACCAGAAATTCCTGGAATAACTAGGGAAAAAATTGTTTTATATGTTTTAAACACTGTAAAGTAAAAATAGTTTTATTAATAGTAATTAATCAACAGTAGATTCAGAACTGTAGTGCCCATTATAAATGTCTGCACATTGAATGTTTATCGAACTTGTTTTATAGAGGAAAATTATATCGCTCTAATTATAGTTTTCTCGCCCAGCCCTACCGAAAAAGTATATCTGCTTCCACGCCCCCGCTGTGAACTCTGGCAACCCCCAGGTTGGGAACCACTGGTATATAGCATTATAGTATCGTATCATAATATATCAAGTTCTAGATGCAATGCATATGCTTTCAGGGCAAATGTCTATATACTCCATAAGCCAATTTCTGATTGTTCCATAAGCTACTATCAGTACAAATTAATCATCAAAAACGATAAATTGTTCACCTCTAGATTTTACCAGGTGCTGTGACAACTACAATTTGAATTGGTCTTCGTGGTTCATCTTGTGCATTTTACATATCTTAGGAAAGATACTTGCAAGAGAGCAAACTCATGAGGATCGCTTATTCTGAGCAAATCTAGGGCGGCTTTGTGTCAAGAGAAGTGCTCAGAGAGCAATCTCAATGGCAATGAGGTCGAAAAACATTGTCCCTGGACAGAGTGGGAGGATAACATGTCTAACACATCACTGGAAGTGTTGTTTGGCGGCCATATAATCCTTCATGCATCATTTCAATGTCTGCGATGTCTTGTCTGCTGCCAAGGCCTGTTGGGAGCATGCACTTAACTGAGCCCTGGGACTAAAGCCTGCCTCCTGTCAGAATGGTGAGATAACCAAGTGTGGTTTTGCAGGGAAAGATGAATTCCCTGTGACTGGGGTTCAGTGTCTTGAAGGTCTCACGGGTCTCATTGTGAACTATTCGAAGTATAGTGCCAAGCTGATGTACAATTTCGCTGGCACTTGCAATTCTTTGGCCCCAGATGCAATTTTGAATTTTATTTTCATTAGCTGTAGCTCTCTAAACCATCATTATCTCCAGCAGATCTAGCTTTTAACATCTTCATTGTGTTTAGGGATATGTCTCTAAATATTGAGCTTCAGTCAGTTTATTACCAAATAAAATTAGGTTAATTTAACGGTGTTATTGAATCGATAAGGGTGAACCAAATCGAGCTGGACAAAGGTGAGCATTTGGAGTTTAAAAGAGAAGACTTTTATTTTTCATCATCATGTGGATTACATTGAAGCTGCTTACATATGGATTTTGGTCGGTCAAAAATGGTTTATGGTAAGCACCATTCACTTGCAGTAGATGGAGGAAAATCCTGAAATGTTTTGTTCCAAAACCTGAAAGGGATAGTTCACCCCCAAATTAAAATTCTTTCATTAATTACTCGCCCTCATATCATTCCAAACCCGTAAGACCTTCATTCATCTTTGGAACAAAAATTTATATATATTTGATTAAATCTGAGGGCTTTCTGACCATGCACAGTAAGCAATGTAACTGAAACGTTCAAGGCCCAAATAGGTTGTAAGGACATTGTTAAAATTAGGGGTGCTCCGATCAGGATTTTTGAGGCCGATCACAGAAAGCAGTATCTGCCGATCTGATCACCAATACCGATCTTTTTAAAGCCATCTTTTTATCATGTAGAATTATTTATAGTGATACTCCAATCAGTATTTTTAGACATTTATTCAGTGCCTGAATTTCATTTTTGAAAATCGGGGGAATTGCCCTCTTAGGTGACTCTTGTGAGAGAGGATTTTTTCATTTGAGGGGTGGAGGGGGGGATTTTCTAGACATTTAAAAAATATATATATTTATCTCACCTAATGTTTGATCATCCAGTGCATTTTTGTTTTTACAATTATGCAAGCATTATTTTGATTTCAAATCCAAACATTGTTACTGAAAATGCTTTTTCATTGTGATTCTTTTTTCTTTTACAGTAATACAATCTTTATAGACGTGTTTAAAAGCAATAAATATAAGAAACACATTATTCAATGCTTTTTACTTTTGCATTTAGGCTACTTCTAGCTTTATATATTAAGTTGCTCAAGCAAGTGGCAAAACATTTAAACTACTTTTCTAATGTTATCACAAACATTCTAAATTAACTTATGACTGGCAGAAACAGTCAGCTCGACTGAATTTTCTTTGGCATTTAAATCTTTATTACAAGCAATGCTGCGGTTTATAAAGAACTTTTCTTTCCATATCTCCACCAGTGCCATCTATTATTGCCTTGTTTATCTAAAAGTGCTCTTTTCCTTTTAAACCTAGCCAAAAAGCCACATGTGATGACTCTGAAACACAGTAGACTTTATTTATATACATTTGTAGTGCAATTACTACATTTTCGTGTCAATCCATGTTCATATTTACTGCATGTCAATGACAATGAGCTGTCACTTTAATTCAGTGCGTGCAGTACAGCAAAGATAGACTCTGTGCAGAAACGATTGCTGCACTACTGCAGATGCACCGCTCCTGGAACGCACTGCCGGACCGCAACCGCGTGCAGAACACTCCGATCCATTAACATGAGCGCGGAAAAATACGCGCCATACGCACTGCAAACGCAGTAATGTGAACCTGGCATTGTGTGAGTGCGCATGAGCTCAAGGTCTCCAGGAGAGCGTGCGAGCGCTGAATGGTTAAACACTGGCAAGAATTAACAAGATAAGCGATTTATAAACTTTAGTAATGATGCAACACTGCCTCTATTGTGCAAGTGACAATTCCTGTGTCAACTATGCAGCGTGCAGCTCGCTTATAATGCAGACACGATGCGATTTGAAGCCATTTGCACATTTTGAGAGGGAAAGCGTGTGCGGTGATTCACACAGGCGGTTTATGAGATGATGTCTCACAGAAAATTTCAAATTACTTTATATATTATTTAATGAATAAATATGCATTGTACCTCACCTTCAGCATTATAATTATTTCACCCGCGCCAGACGAAGACAGACGGTGCACTGCATGTCGTGCTAAACCTCTCACGGCACGCGTGTCATCAGCTAGAGATCGTTTTTTTGAGATCGGCCATTTTAGAGACCGCCGATCAATCATCCCAAAGTGATTATCGGCCGATAATGATAGGTACTCGATCAATCGGAGCACCCCTAGTTAAAATAGTCCATGTGACATCAGTGGTTCAACCATAATGTTAGGAAACTATGAGAATACTTTGTGTGCAAAGAAAACAAAAAGAAAGACTTATTAGTCCTGTACCCTGAAACCAGGGTACTACTTACACTTGGGCTGTATCTGAAAGCTGAAAAATGCTACTTTGGAAGACTTCATTTCAAGGTAGGAAGGCACCAAGGCATATCCGAATCCACCTCCTGTCTGCTGAGATGCCTTTATCTGATGAATTTTTGAAGGTAGCATATGTATTCTTATAGATCTCCCATAAACCTCTGCTTTCTATTCTGTGACAGTTGAGCTAAAAAGAAATATGGTATCTGAAAGGTCTGATTGGTGGACAGTTTGTGTGCAAATGTATGTTTCTGACCAACTTTTTCCACTTTTGATGTTATTTCTAGCAAGAAATTAGTATTGTAGCCATTAATAATTGTTAATTTAGTTATCACCAAAGCTCTCTCTGATTTGTTGTGGATTGTTAAACCATTACGCTGCCTCAGAAGTCTGTCCAAAATCAGTTCCCTAAGGTACCTTCATAGTACAGAGGCAGACAGTCAGCTGCCTAAGCTTTCAGATGCCGCTTTTGACTGACCGGTCATCTGCTTTTGCCTTTGGACGCAACCTGTGTGCCGAAACATAAATTCATCTATATTGCAGGACACCTGGAGCTTATAGTTGTTAAGTGCCTTGCTCAAGGGTACCACAGCAGTCATCAACTGAAGAACGATGCAGTTACCATTGAGCCTCTCTAGAACCCCCTTTAGGGTTTTCATGCAAAATGTACTAGGTAATTATTTTTGGTGTACCTCGGAAAAGCAGAGAATCTTCAGATGTGAATTTTTAGATCGTGGTGATCTTAACTGGCTCTGGCTCTTTTTCTAGTGAAGTGGCTGGCGCTCTACAGATGGCCTATTTTTTAAAGTGGGGCTCCTTAATACCTCCACCAAGGGGCTGCGGAGTGGTAAACACTCCTTTCAGCACTGGCACCTGCGACCGTCCCAAATGAAATGATCCACTTATGATTTATTTTGCCTATGCCCCTCGCATCCTCAAGAGCGCCTTACTCTTTCCATCTGTAATTCTAACACTCCCCTTCTCTATCATAGAGGTGCCCCTGTATGCTAGCTCCCACAATCTATTTTCTCATGGGGCCTATGCATACAAGATGCTTACTGTTTGATTTTCATATTGCATTCCTTCGCACACAATCACTGTTGTTTGCGCTCTTGCCGTACCGTGTTCTCAAACAAGACCCGTGCTGAGGTGTTTTCTTCCTGAATAGGTAAGCTTTGTTTTAGTTTGAAGCGAGGGTACTATCACCTCCTACTGCATTGCTTGATTCAAGCACCAATTTTTGGATATGCCTCTTTAGCATAGCACCCTTCGGGCAATCTCTGGCTGTGTCAGATAAGTCAGATGCTACCCAAACCACCCACAACTCTGCCTTGCTCTCAGAGTGATATGATATTTTTTTGAGAGGAGGAAAAAAGATCTAAAATTCTTGATGCAGTTGTTTTTGTGAGGGAGTCATGTTTTGTGAGCTTTATGTGTTGTGTATGCTTGAATTTTGCATCTGAAACAAAGCCTTTGAACATCAAGAGAGAGATGCAAGTTAATGGTCATAATTTTTCTGTGTTATTTAGAGTTTTCAAAGTGGGTCTACAAAGGGAGCACTGAATGGAAATTTGAGAGAAAGAGAATATGTGAAAAGATTGTCACAGTTATCTTTATTGTGGGTAGAAAAATGGTGCACTTGAGATAAAGTAAATATTTTCTAAATATTTATTTAATTAGTTTTGGCTAGGGCTGTTCGATTATGATAGAAATCATAATCACTATTATTTTGGTCAATATTGTAATCACGATTATTTAAAACGATTATTGGGCCATATGACCAAAACTTTATATGAAAGATTTATTTAAAGATAGTGATATATATAAAATATATATTTTCTGTAAATAAGGTTGCTATGACATCTTCATTTTAGAGACCAGCGAAATGTCACAATTCTCAATACCACAACAGAATACCAGAGTAACTACTAATATTAGTTAAAAAACAACAACAACAACAAAGGTCCTCAAAATTATTAAAAATTATTAAACTGCCAGTAATAAAAAAGTAAAGGAATACAATGCCAGTAATAAAAAAAAAGAAAGCAAAATAATGCAATAGAATAACAGAATAATAGAAAAAATGGTACAAATGAAATGATTGAAATTATACAAATAATTTTTTAGGAAAGTAGCGCGCTGTCACTTTAAGAGCTGCACAGGTCCAATTTACTATTACACAAGTATTTTAAGTCTCAAATCTTTACGTTCATTTATGACATAACCAACGAGGGTTTACGTGAATAATCACTAAGCGCCGCACCGTTCAGGTGCTAAAAGATGAATTGAAATATCTGTGTTGTGTTCTGTCTCTGAGTGCATACACAGTAGCCTCTTTCAGTTCTCTTTCACGCTTTTAAAAACATAAAGAAATCTAATCAACTTAAATAAATGTCCCATTTTGCAAAAGTCTTGTTACATGATTTTACGGATTTGCACGTGAAATCTGGCTTTTATGGAGGAACGAAAGAGCACCGCTGGAAAGGGGGCGGAATGGGGTGCAATAATCGTTTTATCTCGATTACTGTATTTTCATAATCATTGGAGGCCGAAATCGAAACTGAATTACGATTAATTGCACAGCCCTAGTTTTGGCTTTACAAAATTTTCCTTCTTCTAGCCTATTAATTTTGTCATATTTGCTTAGTGTCCTGTGTGACTCATTCTGTGTACATCATTGTGTTTTCCTTTGTTTCATTTACAATTCAGATGCACTTTATCTGCCTGAAATCAAGTGGCAGCTATCGATGGCTTGGCATATCTGACATAAAAAACCTGGGAGAGAATCAAGTCATAACCAGCACTGCACCTCCCTATGGATGTTGAATATATTCAACAGTCAAAGTTGAAGACACCCCCAAGAGTTTCATTGGCAACTTTTTTTTTTTAAACTTCATAAAAATATAAGTGCTTTCTCATCACAGTCTCTTGAGCTTTTGGCTAAAGTATGCCTCAGGCTTATGTTTAAATAACTGAATTTCATACCAAATAAAAGTAGGCTTTTTATGCGGTGCAAGACATGACCCAAGTTAAAGATGTCACATATTGGGCCCATGGTATTAAATAGTTCGAAAAACCCTGATCTAGGACATTGAGATCAGGCACGCAGTACCTGTCTGCAGCAGAAAGAAATATGAATCACAGATATAGCTCTGTCACACAAGAATCTGTTTGGTGGACATTCCAGCCTGCACCATCCTCTCTCCCACTTTAGATCTGAAGGTTCTCTGCTTTGTCGTCTGTCTCTCGCCATCTGTAAAATGAAAGCCAGGCTGGCTATGCTGGTGAGTCACGCAACACATCAATTGCCTGCTACTAACCACTTGTTTGACCTGTCGAGAGTGATTCTCTTACACATGGAAAATGAATGATGCACTGATATCTGTTATTATTTATAGGTGGATATTGTTGTGGCTGAAGGTTACAGTGGCACTGTCCAACTTGCTCATCCAGAGTGTCTGGAGCCCTGGCCACTCAGAGGTTGTCATCTTTTTTTTCATATTGCAGCCACTTATCATACAATTCTTTCCAACAGCAAGACTCATTGATGTGAGTGTGAGGACGTAAAGCATGGAGTTAACAATATTGCTTGAAGTGAGGAGCTGTTTTTCCTTTTTGAACAATGGAGCAGAGATGTTCTCTCTCACTTGGAGATCTTAAAAGACACTCTAAGATTGCAAATATGCCAAACACATGCAAAAACACATTTTTTTACTTAATACATATTGAAGATAAAATGTCCACGATTACAAAAAGTAAAAAAAAAAGTTAATTGACTCATTAGATTTAATTAAATAACAATGAACAGTGCTTGTACAGAATTAATTAATTTAGGTTAATTTTGTTTTATTTTTAACATTTCAAAGTGAGTGCATTTGTACATGAATTAATGAACAGTTGTATATTTATAAATTATAATTATAAAAGATGTTCTTCGTTGTTAGTTTATGATAATTTAACATTAATTTTACAGTAGAGTTTTAAAAGAGAATGAGAAGTTGGAAATAGAAAACCTGGAGTGGATTAGAGTGATTACAGAATGAGGTAAGGGGGAATTGCTTTTGGTCCAATCCCCATCAAACAGTGCTTTATACTTCTAAATATAGGAAACTCAGAGAAGCCGCATGGATTAGGTGTTATTTCTGGGTCCACAACCAGAAAAACTAAATAATTTGCACTTATGTGAAAATTTAGAACAATTTCCTTGAATTCTGTCGGAGGTAGTACATTGAATGCTTTCATTGATTTCCCCATCATTGCTGGCATTTGAGTGCCGTCAAAGTCCTCCCCAGTCTCCTTCAATTAGCTTTCTGCCTAGGAGCTCTGTCAATCCCCATCTGCTCCTGCGCCTATCAATGGCTCCCCTCCACTGAGCAAGAGAGAGATCGAGACAAACCCTGTATTTGGAGCCTTTTTGCAGGAGAACGTATAAGGCTGAGGCAGTGGAATGTCCAAACTCTTCATGTCACATAGAGGAGCGTTCATAAGAAGAAATACAAAACATTTCGAGACAATTGGTATACAGTTTGGTCTTTGGACCTTGAATATCAAACAGCCCACTTCAAAAAAACCTGCTGTTTCTCATTGCCCTGGAGGTAACTGGTTCCGGATAAGTTGTGTCCGAAATCAGAGATGGAAATTGTCCTAGCTGCTGAGTCCCATGAGGGCTTGGCATCTCCAGCCGGCAGGACCATATGGGCAGTCAGAGAAGACACGATGGCTCCAATTTCCATTTCAGATAATTTTTTTTTCCTGCTCCCGACTAGATTTAGGGGAGGGGCTTTTTAGCATTGCCTGTATTTTGAATTGACCGTGGTTATAATTCCACTGATGGCTGGACAGTTTAAGAAAGCCTATGTTTTTCCCCTAAAGAATACATGGAGACACATAGGAGAGAGACAATAAGTCTAGAACAGAAGACGATGTTGACTTTGTGGCCCTGTTTAGCTGTTTTTGCAAGACTGCGCATTTGTATTCTAGACTTTGGCTTTGTCTTGATGGGTGGTGTAATTACCAAGCAGTGGGTGAGCAACGAAATTGGCGACATTGAGATGACATGCTGAGATGTGCCGAAGAAGCGGGCGAAGAAGTGCATTATGCCACAGATAACTTTACTCGCTTAGATTTATCCTTGTGTGCACTACTTCCTGTAGTCGCCGCATACTGATTTCACAACTGTGTAAATACGCAAATATTATAAAAGTCCAGAATTCTGACAGGACTCTTCCGTAGTTTTATTATATACCCACAGACTCATTTGATCGAAAGGCTGCAGTGTCTAGACACACATGCAGTCGTGGGACCAGCAGGTGCTTCCCTTGTGTGTTTGCTAATGCACTGTAGGCGATTCGGAAGAGTCCTGAAATGGCTCAGCAGTCTCCTTTATGATGGTCCAGACGTTCATGGCTGGTCATAGGAAGCTAATTCGCAATGGGGATGAGAAATAATGAGCCACTGAATAGTGGGAAGGCAAAGAAATAAAGCCCCAGGAGCTAGCATGGAGCAAGGTCAGATTTGACAAGAGGAACCCTTTGGAGAGGTTAAGAGTTTGGGGATATTCTCCATTGTTGCATAGCCTCATTTTGGTATCGACCTCAAGGGGAGGGGTGCTACATCATTTTTTTTAAAGGAAATGTCAATATTAGCAGCAGTGTTTGAAATGTTAACAACAGGAGCTCACTGGAAAAGAGAGACCAACCAGGAAGTATAAAGTCAAGCAGAATGACTCATCGAGCAGACGTAATGACCGCAGACTCCCATTACAAAGATGTGAGGTGAGTTGAAGACCCAGGACACCAAGTTCTGTGGAGGTGTACTCTACCTTCTTTTGACAGGTTGAAATCTGATGTTTGTCTAACGAGCCTCCCGATAAATCTCCTTTCCTATATTCCCCCCGTTCTTCATCCTCACGCCTTCTCTGAGTTATAAATAAATTCCTGCTGCATTAATGTCCTAGTCAAAATAAAGCAGTCTCAAACAAATGCACCGTGGAGCTCCCAAATCATAGTGGAAATTACTTCATTGATGGGGCAACCTTGGTAATTTCATATGGCAGTCTTTACCTAAGGAATATATTAAAGTTTCAGCGAGTCAAATGACATGTGGCAGTCTTTACCTAAGGAGTCCGTGCCAGGTAATATGAGTCAAATGAGAAGGTTTTTGCTTGTAAATTTAACTGAGATGTTCAGAGCTACGTCTTTAAAGTGCATAGCAATTAAAATATCATTTTGTAATGTATAGCCCTATAATAAACATTATAAGCCCTATAAATCATTTTTCACAGAAAAGAACAAAACAGAAAAGTTTACCTCTACAAACTTCTTTCCTTTCTTTTTTTCACTATTCGTTTTACTCTCAGTACAATCCTATTTCCCTTCCTCCCTTCTTCATCCCATCACCTGCTGCAGTGCCTGGAGGGGTTAGCCCCAACTCTCCCGCTCAAACTGAGCGATTGTTCCTCAGCTCATTCGGTTTGACTGGAGGGGGAAGAAGACTCAAAGCATCTCTTGTTGAAGAAGGGTGCTCAGAAATATGGAGAACAGATAGGAGGCTTGGAGTATTGGCTCTCCTGGTACAGTACCTTACCTTTCCCTAAGCCTGTTTAGATTCACAGCAACATCTCCCTTCAGCTAAGCTTTACAAATTCTCATTTCCCTGAAAATGTTCCTATGGATATAGTATGTTTTGTTCCAGAAAGGTTGTCTTATTTTTTATTTGTAAATGAACCTTTTTG
The DNA here is from genome assembly GCF_936440315.1 of Barbus barbus. NCBI lineage: Eukaryota > Metazoa > Chordata > Actinopteri > Cypriniformes > Cyprinidae > Barbus > Barbus barbus. The sequence continues at coordinate 16,251,603 of NC_136723.1, forward strand.
TTAGGAGGGTGAATTAGTTAATCCATTGGAAATATTAGTGAACAATGCTTTGTTTGCTCAGATTCATTCTCTTTTGTTGTTATTGAACTTGTGTGGAATGAGTTTTCTGACAGTTTAGTCAATAGCGGCTGTATGCGGATATAGACAGCATATCTGCGCATAGGCTTCTTAACTTTTTTTTAAGAAATAATGTTTAATACTGAACCCTTCCACAAGAACTTGTTAAAAACTTCACCCCAAAAAATATACACACACACACACACACACACACACACACACATATATATACAGGTCCTTCTCAAAAAATTAGCATATTGTGATAAAGTTCATTATTTTCTGTAATGTACTGATAAACATTAGACTTTCATATATTTTAGATTCATTACAACACAACTGAAGTAGTTCAAGCCTTTTATTGTTTTAATATTGATGATTTTGGCATACAGCTCATGAAAACCCAAAATTCCTATCTCAAAAAATTAGCATATTTCATCCGACCAATAAAAGAAAAGTGTTTTTAATACAAAAAAAGTCAACCTTCAAATAATTATGTTCAGTTATGCACTCAATACTTGGTCGGGAATCCTTTTGCAGAAATGACTGCTTCAATGCGGCGTGGCATGGAGGCAATCAGCCTGTGGCACTGCTGAGGTGTTATGGAGGCCCAGGATGCTTCGATAGCGGCCTTAAGCTCATCCAGAGTGTTGGGTCTTGCGTCTCTCAACTTTCTCTTCACAATATCCCACAGATTCTCTATGGGGTTCAGGTCAGGAGAGTTGGCAGGCCAATTGAGCACAGTAATACCATGGTCAGTAAACCATTTACCAGTGCTTTTGGCACTGTGAGCAGGTGCCAGGTCGTGCTGAAAAATGAAATCATCTCCATAAAGCTTTTCAGCAGATGGAAGCATGAAGTGTTCCAAAATCTCCTGATAGCTAGCTGCATTGACCCTGCCCTTGATAAAACACAGTGGACCAACACCAGCATCACTGACTGTGGGTACTTGACACTGGACTTCAGGCATTTTGGCATTTCCCTCTCCCCAGTCTTCCTCCAGACTCTGGCACCTTGATTTCCGAATGACATGCAAAATTTGCTTTCATCCGGAAAAAAGTACTTTGGACCACTGAGCAACAGTCCAGTGCTGCTTCTCTGTTCAAAAGTGGCTTGACCTGGGGAATGCGGCACCTGTAGCCCATTTCCTGCACACGCCTGTACACGGTGGCTCTGGATGTTTCTACTCCAGACTCAGTCCACTGCTTCCGCAGGTCCCCCAAGGTCTGGAATCGGTCCTTCTCCACAATCTTCCTCAGGGTCCGGTCACCTCTTCTCGTTGTGCTGCGTTTTCTGCCACACTTTTTCCTTCCCACAGACTTCCCACTGAGGTGCCTTGATACAGCACTCTGGGAACAGCCTATTCGTTCAGAAATTTCTTTCTGTGTCTTACCCTCTTGCTTGAGGGTGTCAATGATGGCCTTCTGGACAGCAGTCAGGTCGGCAGTCTTACCCATGATTGCGGTTTTGAGTAATGAACCAGGCTGGGAGTTTTTAAAAGCCTCAGGAATCTTTTGCAGGTGTTTAGAGTTAATTAGTTGATTCAGATGATTAGGTTAATAGCTCGTTTAGAGAACCTTTTCATGATATGCTAATGTTTTGAGATAGGAATTTTGGGTTTTCATGAGCTGTATGCCAAAATCATCAATATTAAAACAATAAAAGGCTTGAACTACTTCAGTTGTGTTGTAATGAATCTAAAATATATGAAAGTCTAATGTTTATCAGTACATTACAGAAAATAATGAACTTTATCACAATATGCTAATTTTTTGAGAAGGACCTGTATATATATATCTGAAGATTCTGCAGGACCTGGAGGATTTTTCTGAAGAACAGTGCTCACTTTAACTGTTCAGAACAAACAAGGGACTCATGAACAACCATCACAAAACAAAAAAACAGTCGTAGATCATCCAGGTAACCACACACAGTATTAAGAACCAAGGGTTCCCAAACTTTTGAATGTGGTTATTTTAATAATTTAATCTATTTTTTTGTCTTGTGGACTATATGTAAACATCTTTTATGGAAAATATCTTACTCAGGACAGTACTAAATAAAAAATAACATGCATTTTGTATGATCTCTCTTATTTTGGTAAAATTATCCACATTTTCACAGATTCTGCAAGGGGTTCCCAAACTTTCGAGATCCCCACTGTATATATATATATATATATATATATATATATATATATATATATATATACACACACAGACACGCACACACACACACACACACACACACACACACACACACACATACTGTATATACATATGTGTATATGTGTATATATATATTCCACTCATGGATTTAGTTGCAGTGGTTAACAGTGGTGTGCCTGTTTTTCATTCAATCAATTTTAATAATTTTGTGGTGCTTTTGCATCCATTTTTAATCTTGAAAACTCCAGTTCCCATTTACTGTAATTACATGGAAAATAGAACATACATAATTCCAAATATATCTTTCTGTCTTCAGTGGAAGCTATTTTTGGAGGGTCAACTAATAATTTAAGAAATGGTGTCCTTTGCAAAGTTGAACCTTCCACTGATACACTTTTGCAATCTTCAACTCGTTACATGGAAATGAGTTTTCGGTGTCCTTTATGGTGCATCAAGTGTGTGATGGGGCGGCTTGGCTCGTGACAGCAGGGAATATCACATAACTCATCTCAGTGGGAGATGGACATTCGGTACAGTTGGGCAGTAACATCAGGAGCACGAGCACAGAAAATGGGTGAAACGAAGGGAACTGAGTGTGACTCTGGCTTATTTCATGATTTCATATCACAGAGCTGTAGAACAGCTCGGTCCAGCCACATGCAGCTTCTCCTCTCATTCTAAACTGGTCATGCTGGCGTGGTCCCAGCAGGAGCTTTACAGGCTTTAGGGGCTCAGCCGCCAGCTCTGTGATTGACAGGCATCAGTACTGATGTATGTGACGAGCAGCCCCTTGACAGTGCCTGCAGATATCTCAGTGCAGGAGGCTAATTAACTGTCCTCCGATAAATCATTGAATGTGGTGACTAGCCCGAGGTTAGGAGGAGAGTTTCTAGCGATTGGTTAGTGTTAACACTTAGCGTATATCATGCCTTGTGAAATCAAATGTAAATGACAATTATTGCTGTTAGGGACTCAATCAAGCAGAAGTGCCTCCATGGCCTAAAATTGACATCCTACTGTGGTTATTTCTGCTGTAACACTCAGGGATTAACTGTTCACACTTGTTTTTGCTGGGTGGTCACTATTGCTAATGTGTCTGGATATGTGACTGCAACATCACAACCTTGGGCTTCCAGATTTTTGTTTGCTTTCAAAAAAACCAGCACTCAAAATGGGAGAATCCAAATATAGATGTATCCACACTCATCTACTGCTTTAGCCATATTTTTCGGGGAAGTCGTGGCCTAATGGTTAGAGAGGCAGACTCGTAATCCAAAGGTTGCGGGTTTGAGTCTCGGGCCGGCAGGGATTGTAGGTGGGGGGAGTGAATGTCCAACGCTCTCTCCACCCTCAATACCACGAGTGAGGTGCCCTTGAGCAAGGCACCGAACCCCCAACTGCTCCCCGGGCGCCGCAGCATAAATGGCTGCCCACTGCTCCGGGTGTGTGTTCACGGTGTGTGTGTGTTCACTGCTGTGTGCGTGCACGTTGGATGGGTTAAATGCAGAGCACAAATTTGACATACTTGGCAGTATGTCACTTCACATTCACATTAAATGTCAAAATTTGGACACCACAAAGTTTTAGCACAAAAACACAGTCGTCAAGTAAGGAAAAACACACTATGATTTGTAACAGAGCCATAGTAAGTGTACAGAAAACAAAGAAGTGGTAAAATCGAATGTATTCTGCTCAATCTGTTGGCACGCATGAGCAATCAAGAGTCATACAAGCAGGAGCCATAGCACCTGCTATACTGTTACACTCTATTGGTTAGTGTAGTGCAATGTTTGTTGCTATCTCTTATTCAAGAGGAAGCCTGGGGGATGTAGCCCACACAAGATAAGGTTAAAGGTTAATACATAAGTGCGTATATAAATAATTAAAGGGTCTTGAGATTTAGAGACGGCCACTGATATTGCGACCTAATGAAGGGTATGCAGCACTTCTCTGGAGCCAGGGCCCCAGCCTCGCAATTGACAAGCTATCCACATCTGAGTGTAATTTAAGACCTTCCCCAAGAGAGCCCAAGAGATTTAGGACATGCCACTCCCTTTCGCTCTTCCTTATTCCCCATTTCTTCATGCCGGCAACTTATTTTACTCTCTATCTCTATTCCAGAAATGAGAGGGTCTTGCCGTATACTGCCCACATAGGCAGTTGATTTGTAAGACAACATCGTAACTGTAACAGAACCTCAAAAGTGGCTGGTTTGGGGCGCTGCATTTATAATCAGTTTGGAACAGTCTTTGCAATTTGAGCATGCTTATGATGCCTTAAAATGCTGCTTGCGGAGGCAGCTCACTAGGTTTTGGAACAGTGTCTTTCTCTTCTCCATGTACACGCAAACTAATCCTTCTTTAAATTCACCTGTAAGCATTCCGGCAGCCATTTATTTCCCCGACCTGATGTCTTTTCATTCTCCTCTGATTGGCATCCATTTATCCTCCTACTCCTCTATCTTCCTTCCTATGCCTGCCTCTCCTTCCTATTTACTTTTCGTCTCTTCTACCTGTCTCTGCCAGCCCCTGTAGTTCCCCATTACTGCAGTCCTCCATCCATCTCATTTCCCTCTTTTGTCACTGCTCACTTCTGCCCTCTCTTGGCACCCTCCCTCTGGATCATTGTGATGGGCCTAGCCATCCGCGGTACAGTGCAAGACAAAATAAGCTTTGTTCCTATTCAGACTGAGTTCTAGTGACCCTCCAGATTTTTTCATCTTTAAATTCATCTCCTTTTTTAGCATGTAAAGTTAAACATACTCCCACTTTTTAAAACATTTTGTAAGACACCAGTTTTCTGTTCAATTTCATTGCAATCATATTGCTGTTTTTGCAAGAAAGCATCATTGGTAAAGTCCAATCTGAGACACAAAACCTAACTATACAAGCTTGCCTTAAGACCAGAGATGCCCAGACTTGGTCCTGGAGAGCTTAGCTCCAACTTGCCTCAGCACACCTGCCTGAAAGATTCTCGTATGCCTAGTAAGAGCTTGATTAGCTGGTTCAGGTGTGTTTAATTGGGGTTAGGGCTAAACTTTGCAGGACATTGGCCCTCCAGGAACAAGATTAGACATCCTTGCTTAGGACTGTTTTGCCAACTAGATGGCCAGGCAAACCACGACTACTAGATTTTGAAAATATGTAATCTTTGCAAATCTTTAAACCGTACAACTTGGGTAACGTGTCTTATTACTAAGTTGGTAAAAAGTTTTCTAGGTGAAGTCTAATGTTGTCTGTCGTCCCAAATCAAACAGGTTTATACCTGAAGCCTCCTCAACCAAAATAGGTGCATGAAACGAGACCCCCCCCCATTCCACCCCATCCAATGAGCAAAGAGAATTTTCTGTTCTCACCACAGTTCCCCACAGTAACAGTGCAGAACAACTGTGCATCTGAACTCTTGCTCCTTATTGAATTAACATGGGGGTCAGATTGAATTACGTGTTGTTGCGGTCCCATTTTGAGTAAATGGCATTATGACAGTTTAGATTTAAAGTGGTGATTTGTTGAACGCCAAATAAATGGCCCTGTAGAGTCCAAACTCTGGCCACTGTTAAGCACCCTCACCACACACCGAGAGATTGAGAGAGGATTGAGCTCTCTTCCAACAGCACCATTTATCCACTGAGTTTAACCACCCCGTTTGGCTCACGCTGAGAGCCACAAAAGCCTTCATTACCTTTGTTTTTAATCACTTAATTTCCCCCTTTTAATGAATAAAGAAATCTGCAAATGCACAAACAGCGTAAGGAACGGTGAGCATGCTCCGTAATAGCTTATAAATCTTGCAAAACTGGTAATTAGCTACTGTACTGTCTCTTACTGGGCTTGGCTCCACTTGCACACAAACAGGAGCCATACGCCAAGCATTCCCTTCACTTCTTCTCAAATAAGCTGCCATTGAAGAGCTTTGGTGGTAAAGGGATGGGAGGGGGTATTCATTTGTTTGTTTGCTTGGGAGAGTTGAGTTAATCTATTTACCCGTAATGTTTTCCTTACCTCCCATAAATGATTCACTCATTTTGTCTGTAGTTCATTATCGGGCTCGGCATTTTGTAGTGGAGCCTATTTTCAAAATGCATGGGGAATTGTAATAAGACTGAAGTGTTGAGTGTTACCTCTAAATATAATGCCAACTACAAACATTGTGTGTGTGTGTTGCTGTTAATTTGCCATGCCGAGTTTGCCTAAGAGTCCCCTCTGTACATCAGAGCTCTACTGAATGGTCTTTAAGCTGGGTTAATTTGAGAATAGTTTAATAGTTTACGTTTAAACCACCACAGCTTGCTTGAATACAAATAACCTCAATGCTGTGGATGGTTCAGAAATTAGCTTAAGATAAACATGCTTTTTTTTTTTTTAAAGGAGGTGTATTGTATTGTGTGAGCGTTATATTTGTTGCTAAAAGCATTCTGTAATTACTCTGCTCCAATTCCACTCTGGGTTTCTCCGTCTCTGTATTTGGAATTTGCACATTACCGGTCCACTGTGAAGTTCTCAGAATTATTTATTTTTTATTTTTTTCCTTCCATAAACAGGCATGAAATGTATGGAGTGAAATCATGTTTACTCAACTTCTACAATATGTGGTTGTGAGGACAATGCATTTTAGAATATTTTGAATAGTGACACTTGTGAATAGTGAAAGGAATAGTGCACACCAAAATTGAAGCAAATATTTGCATCGCACAACTCGCTCTAGATTACTTGCAAGATGTTTTTTGCATCATTTGCGCAAATAAAAATAATTGTAAAAAAATTCTGAAACAACCGGACATGTCAATAAGCTCTTGTCTGAATGGCTTGCGCAACAATGCGTCATGCAAATTTTCTGCTCGAGTTGAAATTTTTCAGCTTGTGCAAAAGACATGTTTGAGGTGAATGTCATGCCTTCGCAGCAAATGCGTCGTCCAACTGATGCCATTCGCATCTTTGCATTGACGTTGTGTGTAATCTACTCACACAAATAATTTGCTTCTCTTTTGGTGTGCACACACCATTAGGGTTGTAAAGTTGCACCCCGAGCCGGTTGAAAATTGATTGAGATGTTATTTGTTTAGCCCATCTGCTTTTTTTGTTTCATGCTGATATGTTTTATGTAGTATAGTGTCATGGTGTAGTATCGCATCGTGAGTTTAGTGAATCGTTACATCCCTAGTGACCCTTGTTTTGTAAACTTGAAGGTTGTTTTTCTTGACATGCTTTTTAATTTCACCTTTCTTGTTATACTTGTGTTATAGCAGAAATAAAAAACGATTTGCTCCTGAGAAAATATTTTGCTCTCCACTCCCATTTATGTCCAATTCTTCTGACATATTGAATCTGATGTTTTTGATGAATTGGCTAAACTGATTCACAATTCACAAAAGTTTAAAGCCATTTGCTGTTTGTAGACTGAATCGGTCCAAGTGTTTCAGAAGATTATTGAATTGTATTAGTAGTATTTGTTGCCTTGCTGATTTAATTCATTCCCCAAAATGCCTGTCCCCTGTAGGGTCGCAGGGATGCTGGAGCCTATCCCAGCATTATGTTTAGCTTAATGTTTTAATGAGCTGAATCATGGCTTAACTAGGGCACATCAAATTAGAATAAATGTACTAATTAATAGAAAATAAGCCTGTAATAAATAGCAGATGTGCCTATATTATCTGAATGCTTTAAAAAAAAAAAGTAATATGTCACACTGGGATGTCAGGTATTAAATTATGAGCCTCTGGAACTGTTCTTGAACCGGTTCTTGAAAACTGTATCAAAGAACCGGTTCAGAGAAATGACTTTCCATCACTACCCACTCTATATCCATTCTGCAGCGCTCACATACTGTGATGGGTGGGGGTGTGAGGGATCGAGAAAAAGTGGGCAAGAGCTTTTCTGCCGCACTTTTTATGCAAATAGCCTGACTAGCACCTTTCTCTCTTTGCAGGGAAATTTAGCCGTACTTGTACATGGCCAATGAGCCATGAGAGCTGGATAGAGTCAGTCACCAGGCAACAGCATAAGCACACAGCTCTCTCTAATGTTTTCCTCTTCCTTGCTCACTTTCTCTCTCTCTCTCTCTCTCTCTCTTACTGAAACAAAAAGTTCAGTTCTCTACATTTAACTAAATGCAAAGTAAAATGGCCTGATGTTTGCCTGGTTAGGTGATGCCTGGGGTGTAAATTCACTAAACAGTGATCCCACTTTAGAGAATGCGGACAGCGTGTGCCAGTAAACAAAGCAGTGAGTGACTGAAATGAATGCTTAGTTGGATTCCCCTCTGTGCATTTCTCCTTGAAGAGTGATAGAAAAGTTGTCAGTCAGTGAAGGCAAGTGGCCTCAGGTTGTGACAGGCGCCGTGCCTCTCATGTGACCCACATGTATGATGGGGAAATATATGATGGCAGAGGTCAGTGTCATCTTGTCACCTCCTTTAAGTGCTATAAATCACCGGAAGAAGAAGGGTTAGCAGCAAGCCTGAGTGTGTGTGAGAGAGTGCAGGCATGTGTGTTCATACGGCATGAAGATCAGGACATTTTATGGCAGGCCCTGCCATAGTAAAAAATTAATATGTAACTTAACATAACGTATCATAACATAAAATTATGTGACCCTTTTTGATAAGTTTGGTGATATTTGACATTTTTCTAACTTTATTAAAAGTATGTTATATTTTGTCAAATTAAAAAAATACATATTTATCATTTCTAATTAAAACAAGTAGAATAAGAAGTAGAATAAGATACCAATCAAATGAAATCAGTATTTAAGGAATAAATTTGTACTAGGTGGCACAGAAGAACACACAAGTGGCTTGTAGGTGTATTTTCAGATGTTTAATGAGGCTCAGAGGTTGCATAAGTGCAATTAAATTCATAAATTCATGTTGAGGTTAATGTTTTAAATATACAATTTTGAATGTAGAAATATTAAGGCCGGTTTCACAGACAGGGCTTAGACCAAGCCAGGATTAGGCCATAGCTCAACTAGGACATGTAAGTACTTTTTATTAACATGCCTTAGAAAAAAAAAACATTACTGGTGTGCATCTTGAGACAAAACAAAGGCACTGATATGTTTTAAGATCAATCAGTGCAAGTTTATTTCAGTTGAAACAACTCAGAATTACATTTTAATCTGGGACTAATCTTAAATCTTGCCTGTGAAACCGGGGGTAAATGATTTAAATAACAGAAAAGATACTTAGAAAATTAAATTAAACCCACCAGTAGGTGGCGGTATGTCACTGATTTTATCACTGAATCATTCATTTAATTGATTCGTTTGAACGCTGATTCATTCAGGAATGAAGTACGTGACTGTCTTTATGAACGGGTAACTGAATCATTGACTCACTAGATTCGTTTAAAAACGCAGGTCATTCATAAATGAAACACCGCTGTGTTTGAATGGAGATGCGCTGCGGCTTGACTGGGACTTTGTTTGAAACTATTTTCGTTGATGATATAGAGCAAAATAAGGCAATAGTGTTGTAGTCAGACAATATAAGTAATTTAATATTAACTTATTGTTTAATGAACTGTTGTATTAAATCAATATCACATTTGCAAACTCCCTTAATAATTATTAAAAGCTGTCCCTCATCTTAGTTCATCGCGATCTCACAAAACTCCATTATAATCAACGAAGCTCCTTACACTGTGTAAATAAGAGATTCATTGTGCATGGTCTACACTTCTTTTGTTATGCGATACATTACTCAATGCTGCAAAAACACGTAAGTACCTTAGATACCTTTAAAGCTGCCTCAGCACAAACACAATTATGCTGATCGGGTCAGTCGCACTGGTGCGCCTAAATATTTTTTCATAGTCGCACGCAGTAGTTTTCAGTGGCAAATGGGATCACGAGCGTAGAGACGCACATGCGCACTGAAGTTATTTGACAGTAATCAGTTTTTCCACATGTTCATTGCCGTTGTTTCACAGTTGAAAAGAGACGGACATCAAAATATTTGTTATCAGTCATGACTTAACGGGGAAAAATAGAGCAGACACTGAACATTGTTGAAGCTTTCTAGAGCGCGTGCGCCGGCCGCCCGCGTTCACCTTCAAATGGAGTACACTTTGAAAGGCTGCGCGTGATGTAAAGGCTGGTGGTGAGTAAACGGAAGTCCATAGACCAGATTCGTGACAGTCCTGACAGAAAATGACTAGTACATTTTCTGTTTAAGTTAACACAAACAATGCTGTAATTGGGCTGTATTTTTACAGACTTTAAAGTGTAATTATATTTAGGGGCATGTCACCACATAGTTATATGTATATAAATATATATATATATATATTTATAAAATACACTAAATGCTTAATTAAGAGTTAATGATATTCTTTATTATTTTGAATTATTTCATAGATAAAAATGTGATTCAAATAGGTCTTGCTATATTATGTCATGTATATTAATCAGTGGTAAAGGAGATGTAACACATTTTGTTTGAACATCAGTGTGTCCCAAATGTTGCTATAATATTTCCATTTTAGTCTCATATTGTAGATGTAAAAATACACATGAATGGTATATATGAAATATATATATTTTATACAGCGTCTTCTCGGTAGGCTGGTGGTCATACATGATGATTTCTCTCCACCTTAGCTTTAATTGGTTAAACTGACATTGTTACAACTCACCCCATGTTACAACACTCCCCATTCTCCCTTATGGAGCTGCAGTTAACATCTTGCATCAGCATCTCTGAAACTGAGAGCCTGACACATCTCACGCAGACTTCTTGCTGGGAAACCATAGAGACTCCATCGAAGATTGACATATAGGTGCAGTCCATTTCCTGTTGATTGGCAGGGAAGAGCCAGAGACTGGGCAGTGCACGGCAGCCAGGCTGCTAATTAAGTGTTTAGCAGAGAGAGCATCTCTATGCAAGCGTGCCTTCCGACACAACAATGCAAAGCAGTGCAAGCGGTGCAATTTCGCTACTTCACTAAAGACTGCCAAAACAAATTGGTTTGCAGAGGTTGTGTCAGCAAAACACCTCTCATTTACCACCGTTGCTCGCAACGATTTTGAAGGGATTTCATTTCTAGCTCATATTGTCGAAGTTCAACAGGTTACTCGCCACTGATGCATTTATCTATAAAGCATGCTCTCTGTAAATCTTGTTTCCTTTCATCCTTTTCTAATAATCAATACACGTGGAAAGAAAATTGGGCTCTGGGGAGGATTACGTCTAACAGAGCGTTCGCTCAAGCACCATGCTACCTTGATTTTTTAGGTATGGACTGTTTAACATAATCCTTCCCACTACAGAATTGTCATTCCTGGAAAGCTATCCATCCTGGGCATTCATACCTCTCATTTACTATCATAGCCGTAGAGCTAATTGCTTTTCAGCCCCTCTTGGAACGTGTGCAGGAAATCAAGCAGCAAGAGAGGGCCCCCTTTTCAATTTTCTCTCTAATAAATTTCCTCCCCTTTGTTTCCAGAGCTCTTTCGAAAGTACAGGCAAATTAGAATTCATTGAATTCCAACATGTTCATTAAGCTCTGAAGTTCAGGCATTCTTTTCTTCGAGTGGCGCGGACAGTTGAAGTCGGCGGATGAGATGAGGGGAGACGGTGAGACTCTGATCTCACGACACAATGACAAAGAGATTGAAAGCGCCAGAGTAATGCTTAAATCACTTATTCAGATGTAGCCTTAGATCTTCTGGAGATCTTTGGTCTTCCGGGCTCAAGCCAGCTGACTTGTAAATTTGTCATGAAGCTCTTGAAAAGCTGTGTGACTGATGGCTTGCTTTAATGTGCAATATTTCCAAAGCATCTTTATATGTATGGTGATAGCTGTGTTGTTTTACCGTTGCTTTCTGGTGGCAAAATTTCCATCTGTTGTCTGTTTAGCAGAAGGCTTTTGCCTGCAACATCGAGGCAATAGGCAGAGTGAAATTCTCAAAGGCTGTAATTTTTCCTTAAAATCCAGACATTTGCTACCACCGAGGGAGGAGGTTTAGTGAGAGCGTATACAATTGAAGAGACCTCTGGGAACAGGCAATTGCAGGGGTGAACCTCACGGCACTTCAGGATATGTAAGTGGGAAAATGGGGCTCTCGGGCTTCATTGAATCAGTAGGGTTGCAGCCCAAAAGGATAGTTAAATAAACATCTTTTTTTAAAATGCATGAGGTGTGCCATGCAGCAACATGTCCGATTAAGATAAATGAGCATGTAAGTATGACGTCCACTGTCCGTAATGGACTCTCATTGACCTGTTAGTGAATAATGGTTGTCTGGGAAAGAATAATACCCTGTTGAAGGTCATGGGGAATATTTGTGAAGGTAAAGATAAATCTCTCTGGTCGATATATATGTTGATGAAGAAATGTTTCATGTCCATGATTCATTAAACTGCATGGATGTGAATAATATTAACTGGCCCAATACCATTTCAAAACAAGCAGTTTAAAGGTATTTCTTTATAAAAAAAAATTAAAAAAGCACATTAGTGGTGATTACTTTGTGATAAAGCTGTAAAGAGATTTTTTTTTTATTACTTTTTATGCCTTTGGAGAGGGTTAGATAGGTCTCGGGAAGCCCAGAGGGCAGGAGACTGGAGACAAGGACAGCCAATCCCCCCATTTCCCTCCCACCTCGCTCCTTCTCCCAGCACTGTTCAACCACGCTAGGACTTGCATCTAAATAAGAGGATCTGAATACTGCTGCTTCATCCCACGAGGCTAACTGGTAAAACAAACACACACAGACACACCAAAAAGGCACATTCTCACCCACAAAATATGTGTGAGAGCAGAGTAATATTAATGCGCAAGTTCATCAACTGTTTAGGCTGTCCACATAAACTGGCAAAATTACTGTCATCCATGAGTGAACAAATTTTTATTATAAACCATTGAAATCAGTAGACAAAGTAAGATCAAACTATGGTAAAATGTTTTGGCTCTCCAGTAAAGTTTGGTTAAATGTCAATTACGTCTTTCTGGTTCTCACCCCTCGATATACAACATTTATTACATTTACAAAAAATAAAAAATAAAAAATAAATAAAACAAGGTTGCCACTTATCCTATATTCAATTAATTACATGTTTAACTGAATATATAAATATTTACAAATTGCAAAGTATTATTCTTATAATTTTTGCAATTTCCCATTAGGCAATGAGCTTATTTTATGGTGTCAATCAATTAAAATAAAATAAGACAGGGTTGCAAAATGAGCATAAATTAAGTTGTCAAAAATTAAATAAAATAATAATAATTTGGGCCCAATTCTTGCTATTAACAAACCATTAACTATGATTTTGCCTCAATAAACCTTGCTGAAATTTGCTGCTAATTAATAGTTAGGTGTTAAATCTAGGTACTGTATTGGGTAGGATTAGGGTTGTAGAATATGGTCATGCAGAATGTGTGTTTTATAAGTACTAATAAACAGCCAATATGTTAATAACAGGCATGCTAATAAGCAACTAGTTAATAGTGAGAACTGGTCCCTATACTAAAGTGTTACCTTAAATTATTAACATTATATTACAATTAATGAATGACAATATTTGTGATCTATCAATACTTAAAGAAATAAAATACAAAGTCATTATTTTTCTTACCATTAGTACACATGGAAAATTCTGTATTACTAATTATGTTAATTATTATAATTTTTTTTTTATTTATTAGTATTTTATTTATTTAACTTATTCACAGCCATAATTTACAATACCACAATAAAACAATCTGGGTATGTGGCATCATTGTATCAGACTCCAAATAGGATTAATGCGAAAAGATTTCAAATGGCCACATTAGGCAGTCATGCAGTTCCCACAATGCCGTCTTTATCGGATGTTGAGTAGCTTTAGTTAGGCGAGGAAAGACATCAGAACACAGTGAGGCATGAGCGCCACTCTCAAGCTATTACGAGTCTGAGTTAAAGGAGCGGAGGACAGAACATTCAGCGACAAAACTGCAGTCGCAATAAATGCACAAACACATTCCACACTTGTCAACTTAAAAGGTCACCGTATTAGTGTGGGCCCCGCGTCCATGCTGGTGGCTCATTTCCAATGCACTGTTCGTTCCAACGTACTTGAAGGGGAGACGTAGCATGGAAAATAATTGGATGTGTATTTTGATTAATTCATGAGATGAAAAATAATCTCCATCTTTAGTTTGACATTAAAAACTGCTGTTTCACACAACGGCTGAAGTGGAACCGAGTCTGAAATGTGAATTACAGGCTAGTAGGGACAACACAATCTGTCAAGGCCCAGAACGACTATTTGTTGAAGCACTTTATCATAAATATGTAATATTCCACACAAAACATTAGTGGACAGGAACATAAGTTTTTTCATCATGAATTTCTGTTCTGGCTTGACTTTTAACTTAAGGTTTCGTTCAATATCAGTTTTTTTCACAGCCTTTAAGCCTTTAACAACACATATTACACAGGACTAAATAATAACCAAACTTACACAAATTATTCTGTTAAAAAAGTGTGCATACCCTCAGTACTTAATATTGAGTGTTATTTAAAAACAAAAACCTCAACATTTTACGGATTCTGCAAGAGCGAAGTAAACTTGTGAGGGAAAAAGTATTCTTGAGCAGTACATTCATATACTCTTATCGAGATATTGAATTATGGGAATGGTTCACCAGTGCATATTGTGGATGATGTAGCAGAAAAAGTAATAGTTTGAGTCCTGCAATCTCAATTTCTACCAAAACAAAACCCACACACCAACTTCCCCAAAACGGAAAAGAGTGATGGTTTGAAGGCTTCTTTTTGCTCTTTTTTTTGGACAGAAACAGCATTAGGATTCTAGCGAAGACTGTTCCTTGTAGCAGCCTATGCCAGCCACTTAATTTGCCGTTTATAGTTTCACCATGGCAGTAATTTAATCTGTAGCCCGCAGAATATTTCTGCCAACACTGATGTGTGTGTGGCGATGTGAGAGGTGTGTCGTGCACATCCTTAAAGGGATAGTTCACTCAAAAATGGAAATTCTGTCAGTTTCTTGCCCGATTGTCATTTCAAAACTGTATGAGTTTCTTTCTTTTTCTGGAATACAAAGTATGAAGACGGTTGTCCATGTTATTATATATATTTTGTTATATACTGTAGCATTCAAGATTCAAAAAGGATGAAAGAGCACCACTGAAATATCATATAAGTGGTCCATGTGACATATTTCATATTTTTCTGTAGATTTGATAGAATTTAACAATTTTAAAGAAATTTTAAGACCAGGTAAAGAAAGTTGAAGTAAAACAAATTAAACGGAACAAAAAACGTTAACATGTTCTTTCAAAGTAAATGTTTAGGGAGCACACAATGAGTTATATTAGCAACACTTCAAAGTTTGAAAATACAATCTCTGCTCCCAACCACTAGAATATGGAAATAACTTTTATTGTACTTCTGAAAATACAGAACAAATTGATGTTCTTCTTCAGTATTTTTGACTTGTTTTCAGTACAAATGTCGAACGATTTTTAAATCAAGAGACGTTTACCTCTAGAAGCAAAATGAGAAGATAAGACGAGATAAAAAAGTCCTGTTTTCTGTGGAATTGATCAAGTATGAACTGAACTGTGGAACTGATGAAGTAGCTGATCAAAATGAAATGAGTTTATGATTAAAACAAAAATAAATATTTGCCAATCAACTTAATTCAAAGGGAAAACATGTTTTCATACCCTATTCTTGCTTTAAGCATAAACTAACCTAATAAACTAACCTAACCTAAAGTTTTTCAAGACTTCATTTTACTTTTGCATCTCAAGCAAATGTATCTTGATTTAAGGATGTCTGCATATTCGTGTTGGAAAACAAAAATAATGATGAACATACATTTTTTGCAATGCATGCAAGATTTAATGCCACAACTCTATGAATTTAAGACTTTCTGCTCCAATTTCAGACTTTTTAAGGCCCTGTTTTGTTAAAAGTCGAATTAGGACTTTTTAAGACCCACAGAAACTAGGTTTATGAAGTCATGCAATAGTTGTGTGTCAGAAAACCACCAAAATTCACATTGTTATTCACAGATAATCTTGACACCCATCCTAGCTATCTTTAAAATCTTCAAGTAGCGTCGCATGATTCCTAGTTGAATCTTTTCAATCAGTTTACAAAACCAGAGTAAATGAATCACTCTAATCCAGTTGAAGTTCAAATCACTGACTCACTAATTAGCAGTAAGCAATGACTTAAACTTCAGTCTGTTCTTTGCACAAAGCTAATCAGATTTATGACTCGCATTGACTACTTTTATTACGCATTCATATCATTTTCAAAGCTTTATATATATATACACATTTCACAAAAATGTCACTTACACCCTTCTGGTTCTCACACCTTGATATGTATATACAGTATTTAGTCATTGTTTATCCCTTAAAAAAAAGTTAAGAATAATAAATGGTTTTGCAATTATTTAATTTTTTAATTAATGACATTTAACTAGTAATTAATAACCAGTATAGTGCTAATAATTTCATTTAAAATATTTAATTGATTGACAACTTTTAATTTGCCTATCATTTTAAAATCGCACAAATAAGAATACTTTTTTAAGTTTTTGTTAATTTAATAAATCTTGTATATGTAATTTCATTATGTATTTATTGTTTCTCATTTGAAAATCACAAAATTGCACACATAATGACCTGCTTTGGAATTATTTTAATTTCTGTAATTATTGGCATATGCAGTTAATTACCATTCATGAATTTCCATATATTGTTAATAATTCCATTGAAAAGGTTTCATAGATTCACAGCTCTCTTCCTTCATGGAAAGCTGTATATACTAAGACATGTACTGTATACCCTATACGTGTGCATACACAGGCACTCCCAAGTTCTTTCACATTACTGGAATTACCCAAAGGGCATTGACAGGGGGGTTTTAATGAATTAAAGTGGACAGAGCTGACTCAGAGCGATCGATTGCTTGTCCCTTGTGGACCTGTGTGTGTTTAGTGCCAGCAGTTTCATTCTGGCACAGAGAACAGCAGGAAAGAGAGGCAGGTTTGGGTGTAGTGCTCTGCAGGGAGAGGACGGCACAAAGTGTTTTTAACTGGCCAATCATTTTTGATTAATGAGGGTCTCTCCGATGGTACAATGTTAACAGAAGGAAAAACATATCTCTGAGACTCGCAGGGACAGAGACTTTATGATACTCTATGTCTGCATGTTTCCATCTATGTCAGTGCTTTTCAGCACATTTTCACATTGGGAGATCTAGAGACAATGCAACACAAAACCCAGCCGTTGAGAGCCGCTATTCAGAGCAGATAGCATATCTACTGTGATGCAAAAAAATGAAGCTATGAGGGACAGGGAGACAAGGTCTTAAAGGGATAGTTCACTTTAAAAATAAGAACCTTCATGTTGTTCCAAAACTGAATGACTCACTTTGTTTGTTTTAATTGGTTTATTTTTGTTCCATTGTAAACACTATAGGTTCAAATAATAATCTTGTTCTGTTTTACTAATTTTTGTACAAATGGTATATGTTCACTGCATTATTTTTCCCCAAGCTCAAACATTCAACCCTGGTACAAACTTTTTTTTTTCTTTTCCTTTTCTTTCTTTTCCCCCCAATATATTTATATATTTATTTTTTATATTTAGTAGAGTAAAATTGTAAACCTCATTAGGATATAATTTCCTCATAAGGGAAAAAAATTAAATAATACAAAACAACTTGTGCATTTATTTATTTATTTACCTACGTCTCTATTAATTTAACAGAACATGATTTAAAGAAAAACTGTAAAATAAAAAATAAAACAGCCCATAGAATATTTATTTGTTCATTCATTCAGTCAGTTAGTTTGACCTCCTGAGCTTAAGCACCTCATTTCATTGACAATTTTTTTTTAAATAAATAAATAAATAAAAAGGTGGAAATGCCTTCATTTCTTAGGCCCTATTTGTGGAAAGTTCCAGATAGTGGCTTTACACCAGCAGACAAGAGGTCACTGAATCTCCCCATGGAGTAATGGATGCTAACTCACTAGCTGAAGGTCTTAAGCTCTGATGTCCGTTCCCTGTCCAGTGGTCCAGTACCCTTAAGTGAAGCACTTAACCTTAGAGCTTATAGTCTTGGGTTTCTACAGCATGTCTGCCCCTGACCCCAGTATAGCTTCTTTACAAAGAGCAGAAGCCATTTTGCAGAACTGTGGTGAATAGCTGAGGGCTAAATCTGCACTACATCTATTGTGAAAATAGCCTCTGTGACCCACTGCTTTGAAAACATGATCAAATCTTGATGTAAGTCAACACTGCAGTGCGGATCGGAGAGGGGCATCGAAATGTGTCAGGAACTACTTAAAACGCTGTCAGAGAGGGCTGACATTTTATTAGCATATATATCCTACCTTTGCAAATGTCACCGTCAGTTTGTATGACTAGCCTAAAGCCTTAGTGTGGGATAGAGGAATATCATTAACTTTTTTAAAGGACATTCATTACATTTGATATTTTTTCTAAGATATCTTTGTTTGGAAATACCCTGAAGACTTAAGAATGGCACAGAAACCTCATTTACTGTTTATGACAACGATGTGGTTTATTTGTATCCTCTTAGTGTGTGTTCATTGTATTTTTTTTTTTTTGTAGTAGCTACTTTTGCAATTTTCTTCTTAATTTATGGGAAATATACGTTTATCAATATTAGATTCCAGCCGCACTGAGAAGATGCTTCATTTACAGAGTCGTTTACTTAATTTTGTAAATGTGTAATTTCAGTATTTATTGTTTAGCATTAGAAACTAAATAACTTTTTTTTTTAACTCTTTTTAGAGACAAGCTTTTAGACATTGGAACATTGCGAAAATTGTAAATTTAATTTTTAAAAGGAAAAAAAATAGATTGTGGCAACTGTCTGTTAACATCGGCTCAATGAGAAATAATATGTTGAGCCAATTGGGAAAAAAGAAGTCTACCAAACCATGTTATTGGCCCAATTGAATATTTTAAATAGTAGTAGCATACATTTTTTGTTTTACCTAATTTAAAAATTTATATTGATAAATGTATAGTGCTAAAGCAACCTTACTGAATTGTTTATTCCCTGTTGTCCCAAAAGAAAAGGAAAAAAAATATATTAAATGATACACTAAGCACTGCCACATATTAATACGTTTAATGACATATACAACAATATTGTGAAAATACCTTAAAATGATAAATACATTGACATTTTCTACACAGTATATCTTACAAAATCATGCATTTTAATTCTCATAAGATACACAAAGCTGATGAATTGCACCTTACATTGATACATTCACAAACATGCAAAAAATGTCAAACACCATAAAATAATAATTGTATTAATAATGATAATAATTTATCTGAGGTTACTTCAACAATTGTTTAGGTTAATGTCACTGAATATTACCATTCTCACAAAAGGTACTCTGAGCTCATGAAACTGCATCTTAACTATTTAAACATTAAATATCAAATACATTCACATATTAAAAATGTCAAAAACACCATCAAATTTAAGGAACGGGGAGGTTACTTCACCCAGTGTTAAGAGTGATTTCACATGAATTCTCACAAGAGGTACTTTGCATGAAACTGCATCTTACACTTAATGTTTGCCAAAAAAAAAAAAAAAAACTGTACTGAGGTACTGTCATTAATTACCCTCATGTCGTTCCACATCAATAAGACCGTTGTTTTTATCAAACATTTCATCATCAGATTTCATCGTTTTCTGAAGATGAACAAAGGTCTTCCGGATTTGGAACGACGTGAGGGTAAGTAATTAATGACAGAATTTTCATTTTTGGGTAAACTATCCCTTTAAGTCCTTGTTGTACTCCAGGATGAGTGCATGCAATAATCCAGAAAAGTACAATAAATGCATTTACAAAGTTTCCTAAGTTGTCAAGCACCACCTATAGCAATGCCAATACTAACTTGGCTTCTGACATTGTTGAAGCAGACTCCCTAATCTTGGAATAATGTGTTACACTAAATGTAATTAAGTACATTAATGGTGTCTGCTTGGTTCTGTTCTGTTAACGCTTGGAGGGTAATTATTGCTTCTCTCTCTGCTCATTCATGACAGGCTACATGGATGGGCCGGGAGTTTTTGCCCAGAACAGAACCATACCGCCAAACCAAACTGTATGCTAAGTGTCTATCATTGACGATTGTGGTCTTGATAGAACTAAGAGCTAATAGTATTTGACACTTATATGGAATAAACATATATAAAAACAGAACTACTCACAGTGAAATTCGTAATGGTTCCTTTTCTACTCCAAATGGTGCCTCGTAAGCGCAGACCTAGCAATGGTGGGTTACACTAATGGGAACAAAAAAATTGTTATAGCAGAAACATATTCCTTGTGTCTCATACATTTCATATATTCATCATAAAGTGAAATAAAAATAATTTAGTTCAATAACTTTAGGTAACTGAGAGATAAGGGTGTGCGATATTGACAAAAAATTATATCTCTGGGATCTTCTGGAATTTTATTGATAATGATAAATAGATTTACTGAGTGGGTTATTGTGCTGGTATCTTAAGGACTACCGTGGACAGCCGGCTCCTAAAGTTTTTGATATTAATTTGTATTGGCGAAATAGAGCAAAAACAGGCAATAATGTGTCTATGTAATATATCTGTTTCTGTTTAGTTTCCTTTCTGCCCATATTTGGTTTTTCCTGTTTTAGTTCATGACCCAGTTTTGTTAATTAGTTATATTCATCACCTGTGTTCTATTAATTACCTTGTTTCCTCGTTTGTTCCACTCCCTTTATAAGTCCTCAGTTCTCCCTCTGTGTTTGTCGGATCTTAAGTTGTAAATGGTTTGATGTGTGTTGATGCTATTAAATTTACCTTTTTGTTATCCTTTGTGTGGGCGCCGATTACTACAACCACCGACCGTGACAGAAGATCCGACCTCTTACAGAAGAAGATTACTGCTCAGGAAGCTGGAGCTTGTGCCCGTTATTTGCGGGGGTTCACGCCGCCGTTCGCGGCTCGCCCCTGCCCGTGCTGCGTGGGATGTCGGGCTGCCTGTAGCGGCTTACCCTGGCCACCCGTTTTGGGGAAAACGGGTCGCCATTCGCCGCACACCCTTACCCACGTCCCCAATGAAATTCGTTCCGCCTGAGACGGCGAGGAATGTTCCGCCCGCGGCGAGGAGGATTCCGCCGCAAGGGGCGATGAACGTTGCGCCGTCGGCAACGAAGAGGATCCCGCCGTACACGGCGATGAATGTTCCGCCCACGGCGAGGAGGATTCCGCCGCGAGGGGCGATGAACGTTGCGCCGTCCGCGGAGAAGAGGGATTCCGCCGCCAATAACAGTTTCCCCAAACCACCGAGGGGGGAAAAACAGGTGCCGGTCGGGATTTTAGTGGAGTTTGAGGGCATGTCATTCCCTCCAGTGCCTGCCCCTCGGCAGTGCCATCCAGTGCCTGCTCCTCGTCAGTGCCATCCAGTACCTGCTCCTCGCCGGCGCCCTCCAGTGCCAGCTCCTCGCCAGTGCCTTCCTGTGCCTGCTCCTCGTCTGAGCCCACCAATTCCGGCACCTCGCAAGTGCCCACCTGAGTTCCCGCTGGTCCCGTCCAGCCGTCCTGAGTTCCCGCTGGTCCCGTCCAGCCGTCCTGAGTTCCCGCTGGTCCCGTCCAGCCCACCTGAGTTCCCGCTGGTCCCGTCCAGCCGTCCTGAGTTCCCGCTGGTCCCGTCCAGCCGTCCTGAGTTCCCGCTGGTCCCGTCCAGCCGTCCTGAGTTCCCGCTGGTCCCGTCCAGCCGTCCTGAGTTCCCGCTGGTCCCGTCCAGCCGTCCTGAGTTCCCGCTGGTCCCGTCCAGCCGTCCTGAGTTCCCGCTGGTCCAGTCCAGCCCACCTGAGTTCCCGCTGGTCCCGTCCAGCCCACCTGAGTTCCCGCTGGTCCCGTCCAGCCCACCTGAGTTCCCGCTGGTCCCGTCCAGTCCACCTGAGTTCCCGCTGGTCCCGTCCAGCCCCGCGCCTCCAGAGCGCCCTCTAATGTCCGCGCTACAAGAGCGCCCCTTTGAATCTGCGCTGCAAGAGCGCCCTCAAGTGTCCGCGCTGCAAGAGCGCCCTCAAGTGTCCGCGCTGCAAGAGCGCCCTCAAGTGTCCGCGCTGCAAGAGCGCCCTCAAGAGTCCGCGCTGCAAGAGCGCCCTCCTGCGTCTCCGCTGGTCCCGTCCAGCTCTCCTTCGTCTCCGCTGGTTCTATCCAGCTTCGCGCCTCCCGTGCGCCCTCAAGTGTCTGCGCTGCAAGAGCGCCCTCAAGTGTCTGCGCTGCAAGAGCGCCCTCAAGTGTCTGCGCTGCAAGAGCGCCCTCAGGAGTCCGCGCTGCAAGAGCGCCCTCCTGCGTCTCCGCTGGTCCCGTCCAGCTCTCCTTCGTCTCCGCTGGTTCTATCCAGCTCCGCGCCTCCCGTGCGCCCTCAAGTGCCCGCTCCTCCAGAGCGCCCTCAAGTGCCCGCTCCTCCAGAGCGCCCTCAAGTGCCCGCTCCTCCAGAGCGCCCTCTAGTGCCCGCTCCTCCAGAGCGCCCCCAGGAGTCCGCCCCTCCAGAGCGCCCCCAAGAGTCCGTTCCTCCAGAGCGCCCTCAAGAACCCTCTCCTCCAATGTGGCCCCCAGAGGGGAACTTTCCCAAAGAAATTTTGGGGGGGGGCCATATAGTCTCAGTCTGTGTGGCCAGGCCAAGGGCCAAGGCCACGGAGCACCCCGATCCGCCAAGGCCGCCCAAGGACCCCGATCCGCCAAGGCCGCCCGAGGACCCCGATCCGCCAAGGCCGCCCGAGGACCCCGATCCGCCAAGGCCACCCGAGGACCCAGATCCATCATGGCCTCCCGAGGACCCCGATCCACCATGGCCGTCCGAGGATCCCGATCCGCCAAGACCGCCCGAGGCTCCGGATCCGCCATGGTCTCCCGAATCTCCAGTCCTGCCATGGCCTCCCAAGGCTCCAGATCCGCCATGGCCTCCCAAGGCTCCAGATCCACCATGGCCTCCCGAATCTCCAGGCCTGCCATGGCCTCCCAAGGCTCCGGATCCGCCATGGTCTCCCGAATCTCCAGTCCTGCCATGGCCTCCCAAGGCTCCGGATCCGCCATGGTCTCCCGAATCTCCAGTCCTGCCATGGTCTCCCAAGGCTCCTGATCCGTCCTGGAGGCTCCCCTGTCCTATCCTGGTCCTGCTCCAGCCTCCAGGACGCCCGCCCCCCCTCCCCGATGTTACTGTTACGGTGCGGGACGCACCTTCCGGGAGGGGGAGATACTGTAATATATCTGTTTCTGTTTAGTTTCCTTTCTGCCCATATTTGGTTTTTCCTGTTTTAGTTCATGACCCAGTTTTGTTAATTAGTTATATTCATCACCTGTGTTCTATTAATTACCTTGTTTCCTCGTTTGTTCCACTCCCTTTATAAGTCCTCAGTTCTCCCTCTGTGTTTGTCGGATCTTAAGTTGTAAATGGTTTGATGTGTGTTGATGCTATTAAATTTACCTTTTTGTTATCCTTTGTGTGGGCGCCGATTACTACAACCACCGACCGTGACAGTCTAAAACGCATCTTGTTTATTGAACTGTTGTAAAGACAGAATAATGCAGAGAAAAAACGCACTGTAAATGCACACGCGCACTAGTCTAATCTTCATCACATAACATTAATGTATTTGTGCACTCTGTAAGTTAGGGGTGTTTTGTTTGGTTTTTGCAATATACAGGATAATGCCAAATCCCACATCGTTAAAACAACAATTACATTATTATCACAGACGATATATATCGCACACCCCTCCCGAGAGATCAGTATGGGCTAAACTAGGTTATAACGCACAACATGACACCAGAAAGGGCCTGAATTCACTGTTATTCTGCAAAATATAATGTAGTACGTGAAACATGACTTAATAAATACAAAACTCAGTATACTCACCATAAATTTAATGATGGAAAATCCGTCTGTAAATGATGTTCTGTCGCCCTTCAGCATCGGATCCACTCTCTGGCTCTCCTACGCACAGGAATTTGAATTCATTACAGCAACAGTTTCTCAGGCGCATGCGTACACGCGTTTTTTGCTGCAAAGCTCGTTGGGCTAACACAGATTTTTCACTTCTGCTTGATAGATTGGCTGAGCACAATTTAATATATTCGGTGAATGTAAATTTTTTAATTTAACTTAAGACCTTCAGCTAAAATTACTACAATGCATTTTTTTGTTTGGGGAGAATTATTGGGAACCAATTTGTTTGGGTCAATATTTATTTGTCAGTTCCCACAATTTTTCAAAATGGAATTTTTTTTACAGTGTTCAAACAGCTGATACAATTCATTCATTCATGTATTTAATGTACATGGTGTGTCTGTATGTACAAAAGCCATGCAGTGGCAAAGAGATTGTATTATAAGTGTTTTCAAAGTCATTAAAGTTTGTGCCTTTCAGCCCACTTTATTATTATTTTGAACGCAGGGGGTTAAAGAGGATATTTACTCAAAAAAAAAAAAATTTTGGAAGACAAAATGGGGAGTATTAAATGTCACAGCTTGGGACAATTTCAGCTGCCTTAAAGTGTCAAAAAAAAATTATAATTTTAAAATAGTCTTTGTCAAGGTGCAGTGTACAAAATTAGACCTACTGACAGTTTCAAGGTAGACTATTGCTTGTAATTTTCCTCTCTTCTCTCCTGTTCTCACTCAACATGGCTGAGTGTTGTTTTGTGCGTATGTCTTTGTTGGAAATTTGAAAAGTAATGGTCCGCTCGGTTTGAAAGTCACACAACAGATCTTGACTGCTTAACCCCGTCACAGTTACCTTTTACATCACGGTTTCATCTCATTGTGGTTTGTCTTGCATTTACCCCTTTTAGTGACATATTCCCATCTATTTCTCTCTGGAACACTCAATTCTTTCTTTTCACGCGCACACCTCTTTAGAGAGAAAGGTGAGCTGTGAGTTACCAATTATAGAGAGTAAGTTGTGCATGGCTGCCAGATTTGTATGACTGAAAAGTTGGAGGCAATTTATAGGGCTGTCATTTACAAAACATTCATAAGCGATTAATAAGTGATATGCTAACAATGTGTATGTTTTGTTAATTCATTTACAAGTAATTAGCTAATGATGAACTAATCATTTACAAAACATGACTATACATTCACAAATGATTAAGTAATATGCTAACGATTTACAAATCTGTCATAAGTTATCTTTAAAAAATAGCATCATGAAATATTCAAACAGATCCTTAATGGTTAATAATTTAGTTAGGTTACTAGTTGATATATTATTAATCACTTATAAATCATTGAAATGTCAACATTGTACTATTATATCAATAAACATTATAAATCATTTACAACACTTTCTGCATCCCCTAATCTAAAGTGTAAACTACTCATCAGTTGTAAATGTTTCATAAACCTTCCGGTTACAGGTTGTTTGTGTGTGTGTATATATATTTACACACACACAACTGGAAACCACAAAGTTCGTAAAACATTTACAACTGATGAGTAGCATACACTTTAGATTAGGGGATGCAGAAAGTGTTGTAAATGATTTATAATGTTTATTGAGATAATAGCACAATGATTTATAAGTGATTAACAATATATTAACTAGTAACTATTAACCATTAAGGATCTGTTTGATTATTTCATGATGCTATTTTTTTAAAGATAACTTATGACAGATTTGTAAATTACTAAATTACTTAATCATTTGTGAATGTATAGTCATGATTAGTTCCTCATCATCTAATCACTTGTAAATGACTTGTAATTGAATTAACAAAACATACAAAAATTATTAGCATATCACTTATTAACTGCTAATGATTGTTTTGTAAATTATTAGTTCATCATTAACTAATCACTTAATGACTTACAACTGGACGTTATTATAAAGTGTTACCCATGTGCACTGTGAACTAACATGAACAACTGTATTTTTTAACCAACATTAACAAAGATTAATAGTTAAATGTAATAAATGCATTGTTCATTCATGTTAATTAATACATTAACTGATGTTAACAAATTACACCTTATTGTAAAGTGTTACCTGCAAATGTTAAAAAACACAACTTGTTATTTTAATAATGCATTAATAAGTTCTGAAATTAACATTAAGATTAACAAATGCTGTAGAAGTATTGTTCATTCTTAGTTCGTTAAATAATGTTAACTAATGAACCTTGTTGTAAAGTGTTACCAATTAATTGTATAAACATGCTAAGATGACATTCCTGTGATGATTACTGTTACGGTCGCCTCATATGCCACAAATGCCACATGCGGATTATGATCAGTACGTTGAGTAGCGCAGCGTCGCGTCTTCTCTTCTCTGAATCTCGTTGTTTTCACTTATCACACCAATCACGATCCATGGTCGCCAATGACAAAGAGCTCAAATTTAGTTATGCTAAAGTGGCACAGGAGAAAAGAGCAGGTTTGAAAAGGAGGTACTGCGTAATGGAGGCCTGATTGATTGGCAGAGCCATTCTCTCATGCGCTTGAGTGACAGAGCTGTGGTCGCCATGGTGCAGGAAATGAGAGTGGAATTACAATACAGCCCTGTCACTTCCTCGGGGACAGAGAAAACACAATCATGCTTTTTACCTTCACATCAAACACACAACCTAACGTCCACATGCTCTGCATCCGCAGCACACACACACACACACGCACTTTCACAGCCTCACACAATGGCACTTGCCACAATGGGCTCCACATCAAAAATACACTCGGCAGCCTTGCTTTTACCCGATATTATACCCCTGACTCTCTTTGCCTTTAATCTGTCACCTCACACACAACCCACAAGAGCCATTATGGAAATACAGAACAGGGCTTCAGTGGCTCGCTCTAAAATACGGCCCTGAGTGATTTGCACAAGGTTCTGCCCCACAAATCGGTCTATTAGCCGGGTAATACAGTGATACTGTAATCATGGCCACAGACACTGTAATAACAGATTGTTTTCCAATAGGGTTACAGATACAAACAGGAGA
The DNA here is from genome assembly GCF_936440315.1 of Barbus barbus. NCBI lineage: Eukaryota > Metazoa > Chordata > Actinopteri > Cypriniformes > Cyprinidae > Barbus > Barbus barbus. The sequence continues at coordinate 16,278,819 of NC_136723.1, forward strand.
GTATTACATGATCTACTGTATGTTTATCACAGAAGCCTGAATTCAAAATTCTTGAGAAAAAGCATATTTCAGTCTTTAAACAGAAGAAATGTTTTTGTTAAAGAAAATGAAGCTTTTTTTTTAACTAATTAGAATTTCTTTTGCATTGTGACATTTAATTTTTTTTTTTAATTAAGCACAATTTTCCTCATTAATGAGGTGTGTCTAGACTCCAGATGTTTTACTGTTTTTTAGTTCTTCTGAATAATGATTCTCATTAGATTCACATTATTGTATTACAGTATTTTTTCTGCATAAGCGTAGTTTCAATAAACACTATCATGATGTATAAAAACTTCTCCATTTAAGTAATATATAATAACATTTTTTAATAACTTAAATGAGAATGAAGAGATTTAAAAAAAAAAAATATTACATTAATGTGAATGGGGTCTTAATGGTTTTATTTTTTGTTAAGAAAATAAAGCAAATTTTGCTTTAGATTATGAACAATTATTCTCATTGTAAAAATGCATATATATGTATATATAATGTTTTTACTTGGGCTGGGCAAGTTAACGTGTTAACGCATTAACACACTAATAATTTAGCGCCAACAAATTTTTTATTGCGCATTAATGCCGTTTTTTTATTATTATCATTGTTTTGAAAGTCCGTTGCTCACTGGCTCTGAATACACATACAGATAAACCAAGGGTCACAGTAGAGGTGGGATGTTGATCAGTACTAGCTTGGGATGAGTGTCATCATGGTACATCTTGGGCAGAGTTAAGATTGCCTAGTGTGTGTACACCCTTATTGTCCTGCATCCCGCACACAAGAGTCTCTACCCGCCCGCACTCGCCCATCAAGTGTTGTCCCGCGCCACACTCTGTTGACGTTAATGCCCTGGCATTGGCAAATAGCTTGGGTTTTATATTTAATTTGATTATATTAATGTTTAAATTGAGATTTACAATAAATATTTTAACTGCTACTATGTAAAAGGAATACTGATGTAAAAAAAAAGCACCTTATTTGTTCTTGTGCTGGCAAACCAAATGTTATTGCACTTTTGTTCATATATCAGTACCTTTAAATGAAAAAAGTGCACAATACACTACTTTTGAATTCATTATTGAATTTAGTGCATAACAATGTGATTAATGGCAATTAATTGCAGAAAAAACATGCAATTAATAAAAATGTGCGTTGCCCAGCACTAGTTTTTACATTATGGTAAAACAAATGGGGAGAGGATCTTACTGGTTGCAAAATAAGCTTAATTTTCTAAAAGCTATATTGCTGTTATTTATTTATTTATTTATTTATTTATTTATTTATCTGACCTTGTTAAAATTAAGTTGTTTTTTAATACATTGTGGCATTATATTAATGACATTTTTCACATCATGCTAATGAGAATGTTGTTGTTGTAATAATATAATAATAATAATAATAAGAGGGGAAGGATCTTATTGGTCCTAAAGTAAGTTTTTATTTATTGTTTTTATTTGTACACATTTGTGTACATTCATTTGGCTCAACATGTTTTGATTATCCTTTTCAAAGGAAATGTTCTTTTTATCTGTCTCTGTTTGTGTCACTTTGCACTGATTACTCAGGAGGTTTTTGCCTGCAAATACATGTTTACTTTTTTATTTATTTATTTATTTAATTGTTGCATCCAGCCTCCCAAAGTCCCTTCGTCATTCCCAGCATGCATCAGCTGTAACCCTTAGGCATTTACCACTTTCAATTCCATTTCTTTTTTTCATTGTAAACTTTTTACTGCACCATTCATCCTCGTGACAAACATCCTTTAATTATGTTCTTGAAATGTGCATTTTTAATTAGATGTCATGTTTGATGCTCCTTACTGCAAAAAGCTTAGGATTATGAGCTCCGGCCATGTTTTATGTCCTTTTTTATGACTTCTGAATCTTCTGTGAGTGTTTACAACCGTATGAAGAGTCTGACGTATCATCTTTAATACAATTCCGATATATGCTGCTTTCTTTTGTCAACACAGAGAACCGTTAAACCCTGTTAAATGCATTTAAAGCTTGGCAGCTTGGGGCCCGTTACACGCAACAATAACCTCTAACTGGAAATTCATTTCAGGTGTCATTTAATAGGATGTAGCCCTTACATCAGCTACAGTTACCAGCCTTAGGGCAGATGAAACTCGAAAAACAACCACTTCAGGAGGTTGTGGTGAGAATTGCCCTCCTGCACTGATCAAGCAAGTGTCCGAAAATCTAAATCATTGCGCTATTAAAAAAAAAAAATCGAGTCTCAGGTCAGCTTTGAAAGGTCATTTTTTACCAGCGCTACGGTCAGTGGACCATCAGGCGGTTGTGAGGGGCGGTGTGTGAGTGTCGTTTGAGACCGGGGTGCTCGCAGGCAGTCAGTGGCCCATGACCTGACATTCTGGATAGCCGAGGCAGGTGGGTCGAGGTGTGAGAGTAGAGGGTGGCACTGGGGGAACAGATACAAGTGTCTTTAAGGTTAAACGCTGCCTCAGCTGGGGCTACAGCAAGCTTGATGAGGTAGTTTTGGAGCTGGCGGAGGTCAGGTGGCTGAGCGCCAATCATGCTGCCTTGTGTGAGACCGGCTGGAAATAAGTACAGTTAGGGCTGCACAGTTAATCAGTATTGCTATATGACCTTGTACGATTTTTAGGAGACATACATACATATATATATATATATATATATATATATATACAGGTCCTTTTCAAAAAATTAGCATATTGTGATAAAGTTCATTATTTTCTGTAATGTACTGATAAACATTAGACTTTCATATATTTTAGATTCATTACAACACAACTGAAGTAGTTCAAGCCTTTTATTGTTTTAATATTGATGATTTTGGCATACAGCTCATGAAAACCCAAAATTCCTATCTCAAAAAATTAGCATATCATGAAAAGGTTCTCTAAACAAGCTATTAACCTAATCATCTGAATCAACTAATTAACTCTAAACACCTGCAAAAGATTCCTGAGGCTTTTAAAAACTCCCAGCCTGGTTCATTACTCAAAACCGCAATCATGGGTAAGACTGCCGACCTGACTGCTGTCCAGAAGGCCATCATTGACACCCTCAAGCAAGAGGGTAAGACACAGAAAGAAATTTCTGAACGAATAGGCTGTTCCCAGAGTGCTGTATCAAGGCACCTCAGTGGGAAGTCTGTGGGAAGGAAAAAGTGTGGCAGAAAACGCAGCACAACGAGAAGAGGTGACCGGACCCTGAGGAAGATTGTGGAGAAGGACCGATTCCAGACCTTGGGGGACCTGCGGAAGCAGTGGACTGAGTCTGGAGTAGAAACATCCAGAGCCACCGTGTACAGGCGTGTGCAGGAAATGGGCTACAGGTGCCGCATTCCCCAGGTCAAGCCACTTTTGAACCAGAAACAGCGGCAGAAGCGCCTGACCTGGGCTACAGAGAAGCAGCACTGGACTGTTGCTCAGTGGTCCAAAGTACTTTTTTCGGATGAAAGCAAATTTTGCATGTCATTCGGAAATCAAGGTGCCAGAGTCTGGAGGAAGACTGGGGAGAGGGAAATGCCAAAATGCCTGAAGTCCAGTGTCAAGTACCCACAGTCAGTGATGCTGGTGTTGGTCCACTGTGTTTTATCAAGGGCAGGGTCAATGCAGCTAGCTATCAGGAGATTTTGGAGCACTTCATGCTTCCATCTGCTGAAAAGCTTTATGGAGATGAAGATTTCATTTTTCAGCACGACCTGGCACCTGCTCACAGTGCCAAAACCACTGGTAAATGGTTTACTGACCATGGTATTACTGTGCTCAATTGGCCTGCCAACTCTCCTGACCTGAACCCCATAGAGAATCTGTGGGATATTGTGAAGAGAAAGTTGAGAGACGCAGTACCCAACACTCTGGATAAGCTTAAGGCCGCTATCGAAGCATCCTGGGCCTCCATAACACCTCAGCAGTGCCACAGGCTGATTGCCTCCATGCCACGCCGCATTGAAGCAGTCATTTCTGCAAAAGGATTCCCGACCAAGTATTGAGTGCATAACTGAACATAATTATTTGAAGGTTGACTTTTTTTTGCATTAAAAACACTTTCCTTTTATTGGTCGGATGAAATATGCTAATTTTTTGAGATAGGAATTTTGGGTTTTCATGAGCTGTATGCCAAAATCATCAATATTAAAACAATAAAAGGCTTGAACTACTTCAGTTGTGTTGTAATGAATCTAAAATATATGAAAGTCTAATGTTTATCAGTACATTACAGAAAATAATGAACTTTATCACAATATGCTAATTTTTTGAAAAGGACCTGATATATATATATATATATATATATATATTAGTGCCGTCAATCGATTTAAAAAAATTAATCACACATTTTTCTAAAATTAATCACGATTAATCCCACCTAACATTAAAGTTTTTAAATATACTTTTATATTGCAATAATTTCACATTCAATCTTCAAATGTACAATGTACAAACAAAATAAAGACAGTATATTTTTAATATTTCTTTAATTTTCTTTTTTACGATTGAAGGTGTCACGGTACGCCTCGGGAATGGCGTGAAAAGATGAGGTCAGGGTCCAAGTGCAGGGAAGTGCTCTTTAATTAGCAACAAAAAGGCCAACACGGCACAAAACAAAACAGAAAAGGACTGGTATACAAAAACGGCAATGAGGTGCGTGTATCCCAGCCCAGAGCAGACACTACAAACCAAAAACACATTCACAAATGTCATGTAACGCAACCAGGCAGAGTGGTGGGAGAGGGGAGACTAAATAGTCCGTGGCAATTGGGAACAGCTGTGGGTGTAATGAGTGGGACAGGTGTGTGAGATGTGACAGGTGTATGTATTTACATAGATGAGTCTGGGAGGAAGGGAGATGGTGACCTCTGGTGGCGACAGGGAAGAACTGCCGAGCCCGGACTCGTGACATGACCCCTCCCTTAAGGAACGGCTTCCAGACGTTCCACCAACACCCCCAATAGTCCGGAGGGAGGTGGAACAGGGGGAGGGATGGTGGGCCAGGCCCGTGCAGCGGAAGAGGGCCCAGAGACGGAGGCAGAAACGGGAGCCAGGACGGCGCCGGCAGAACAGGAGGCCAGGGCGGACACGGTGGATTCATCCGGGGAAGCTCGCAAGCGGACACCGCTGCCTCGGAAGCCTTGTGGGCGGGCACCGCCGCCTCGGAAGCCTTGTGGGCGGGCATCCCCGCCTCGGAAGCCTTGTGGGCGTGCACCGCCGCCTCGGAAGCCTTGTGAGCAGGCACCGCCGCTTCAGAAGCCTTGTGAGTGTGCACCGCCGCCTCGAGAGGATCGTGAGCGGGCACCGCCGCTTCGGAAGCCTTGTGAGCGGGCACCGCCGCCTCGGAAGCCCTGTGAGTGTGCACCGCCGCCTCGAGAGGATCGTGAGCGGGCACCGCCGCTTCGGAAGCCTTGTGAGTGTGCATCGCCGCCTCGAGAGGATCGTGAGCGGGCACCGCCGCTTCGGAAGCCTTGTGGGCGTGCACCGCCGCCTCGGAAGCCTTGTGGGCGTGCACCGCCGCTTCGGAAGCCCCGCCGCCTCGGAAGCCCTGTGAGCGGGCACCGCCGCCTCGGAAGCCCTGTGAGCGGGCACCGCCGCCTCGGAAGCCCTGTGAGTGTGCACCGCCGCCTCGAGAGGATCGTGAGCGGGCACCGCCGCTTCGGAAGCCTTGTGAGTGTGCACCGCCGCCTCGAGAGGATCGTGAGCGGGCACCGCCGCTTCGGAAAGCCTTGTGGGCGTGCTCCGCCGCCTCGGAAGCCTTGTGAGCGGGCACCGCCGCTTCGGAAGCCTTGTGAGTGGACACTGCCGCCTCGGAAGCCTTGTGAGCGGACACCGCCGCTTCGGAAGCCTTGTGAGCGGACACCGCCGCCTCGGAAGCCTTGTGAGCGGACACCGCCGCCTCGGAAGCCTTGTGAGAGGGCACCGCCACTTCGGAAGCCTTGTGAGCGTGTACCGCCGCCTTGAGAGGATCGTGAGCGGGCACCGCCGCTTCAGAAGCCTTGTGAGCGGACACCGCCGCCTGGGAAGCCTTGTGAGCGGGCACCGCCACTTCGGAAACCTTGTGAGCGGGCACCGCCACTTCGGAAGCCTTGTGAGCGGGCACCGGCGCCTCGGAAGCCTTGTGAGCGTGCACCGCCCCTTCAGGAGGATCGTGAGCAGGCACCGCCGCTTCGGAAGCCTTGTGAGCGTGCACCGCCGCCTCGGAAGCCTTGTGAGAGTGCACCGCCACCTCGAGAGGATCGTGAGCGGGCACCGCCGCTTCGGAAGCCTTGTGAGCGTGCACTGCCGCCTCGGAAGCCTTGTGAGCGTGCACCGCCGCCTCGGAAGCCTTGTGAGCGTGCACCGCCGCCTCGAGAGCCTTGAGAGCGGGCACCGCCGCCCTGGAAAGACCACGAGCAGACCACGCTGCTCGCACCGACATCAGTGGGGGATCCTGCACGCTGTGCATCAGCCCAGGATGCTCCAGAAGTGGGTGCGAGGCACTGGGCGCGGCCACCGATGCCTCTGCCGCCCCCCGGATTGCCGCCTCGGGAGAACGGTGAACGGGCTCCGCAGCTAACTCCACCCTGAAGGCTGAGCCGCTCACCTGCAGAGCCAGGTCAATGTAGTCCTCCAGCGACTCCTCGGGGTCCCAGTATGGCACCAGGGACTTGAAGGGCTGGGCCAGGCCTCCGTAAAAGAAGACCATTAGGCAGGTCTTCTCCATCTCCACCTGCCGAGCCACTCCAATAAAATCCCTGGCATACTCCTCCATGCTCCGGTCTCCCTGGCGGATATTGAGGAGCTTCCCTGCTGGACCCATGTCTGCTGGTTGCGTTCTGTCACGGTACGCCTCGGGAATGGCGTGAAAAGATGAGGTCAGGGTCCAAGTGCAGGGAAGTGCTCTTTAATTAGCAACAAAAAGGCCAACACGGCACAAAACAAAACAGAAAAGGACTGGGATACAAAAACGGCAATGAGGTGCGTGTATCCCAGCCCAGAGCAGACACTACAAACCAAAAACACATTCACAAATGTCATGTAACGCAACCAGGCAGAGTGGTGGGAGAGGGGAGACTAAATAGTCCGTGGCAATTGGGAACAGCTGTGGGTGTAATGAGTGGGACAGGTGTGTGAGATGTGACAGGTGTATGTATTTACATAGATGAGTCTGGGAGGAAGGGAGATGGTGACCTCTGGTGGCGACAGGGAAGAACTGCCGAGCCCGGACTCGTGACAGAAGGCCAGCATCATTGATATCAATACTACTGATGTCTCTATAAAAAAAATTTTTCCTCTGAATATTTAACCATTGACTGTAGCCATTCAACATTACAGTATAATTAAGAGCTATCAATTTTAACATTTATTAGATTAGATTACTTCATCACAGAATGTTTGTTTTCGACAACACTTAATTCAGTTGAAAGCAGACACTTTAGGCTTTCTATAGATATAACTCTCATGTTTCTGTGTTGAGTATTTGCTGAGTTACACTTCATTTTAGTGACGCGTTACTATAAACATATCGCGGAGAAGGAGAAGACCGAGAGCGCATCCTGTTTGTTTTCTTTTTTCCCCAAAACCACAAAGTTTTGTTGTAATTGTGAGTGTACTGAAAAAAAAGTAGACACTTAACAGTTTCGATTGATGTATAACACTTATTTGTGTGACCAAAATCAACAGATCATTTTTAGTGTCTTTTGCACTTATCGTAAAAAAACCGAGTTCGTATCGCCGGCGATACAGCCGACCCCAAAGGGTTAACTTAACTTCTAATTTAAGTGAACTTAAAACAATCTTCACGTGAAACCATTATAATCAATGACATATTTACCTACCTGTGCCCTTCAGCAGAAATATACAGAAAATGAATAGTTACCAAACACTAAATTCTAAATTAAATATAGATGAACCCCTTAAAGCTATAAAAGTTATTGATTTCCTCTTTTTTCTTTTGTTCTTGGATTAATAGACATCACGGCAGCTGGTTATTAGCTTATTTGCCTGCTATTGCTTTAAATCGAAAATAAAAACCCACTGAGAGTGAGAGACGAGGTGAGGCTGCAGGCCTGTGGGTCATAAGGAGTTACAGTATCTCTATATCAAATTCATAAAAGAGATGAAGAAAGTGACGTGACATACGGCCTGCTGCTGCTGAACGTGACGTGGATCTGACATGCATCTTATTTTCTCACAAATCTATTTATCTTTTCTGACCCACTTCAGGTCTTAAAGTCTCTACTAATGAACGGACGAGTTGAATCGGGTGTTTTAGATGAGAGAGACAGTGCTGGGGTGCCTCAGGACAGTTTTTAAAACCATTTCAGAGACATGTTCTTAAATGTGATGCATATATAACATATTGCATGCATGCACACAGTTTTAAGGCAGCTTTAATCGCCTTTTTGGTAACTTCATGCCTTAACTGAAGACATAACTACAACATTGCATGCACATAGTTTCTTTTCTTTTGAAATGTCTCCCGTTTGATGTGGTCATGAAGGCGTTCTGCATCTAAATAAATGCAATCCTTTTCAAGAAAAAAGTGACAGAGGCAGCAGTTGTGAATGGGGTGGCCAACCCTAGCCCCGCCCCTGCATTAATTGCGTTAAATATTTTTTATCCGAAATTTTCGCACACGTTTTTCAGTTTTTTTCGTATTCCTCATCCTTTCCTATCAAAATGCATGTTACCAATGCAAAAACGCAGAAAATCGAACCTGATCCAAATTTTTTTTGATGGACGAAAGTTTCGGAGGCAGTGTGCAAATGTGATTGACACAACATGAGGTTGTATTTATTTCTTAACGTGCAAAAATTTCAGACTCAGTGTGCAGTGACTTTTAATCTGAAAAAAATAATTGCCTACGTTAACGCGCTAATTTTGACACCACTAATAAAAAAAAAAGTATATATGTGTGTATATATATATATATATAGGGCTGGGCGATAATTCGATAATGATAATTGTCGCGATATAATTAATAATTAATTAAATAATTTTCCTCGATTAAACGATATGAAGAGTTCAATAAATGTTCGATATAATGTTTATGCGCCAAAAGCGGAACGAAACAGTGCCACTCATTTGAATCGCGAGCTCACAAGAGCAGATGTGTTTACTCGGTCACGCGAGCACTAAGCAGCACTGTGAGATCCAGTGTGAAGCGCTTGAATTCAGCGATGCACACACATGACTCCGTGATTTAAACTAGTTTATAGCCAAACAGGAGAAGCTCTGTGTGCAGAAGACAGTCAGAAGGCTTTTCAATCTACCCATCGCCATCATTTACCACGAATGTAGTAACACTCACTGCATCATGGTATTGTGGCAGAAATGTGGGATTTTCACATTGAATTTTATTACATGAGTAATGGTATATAATTATAGTGTATGCGTTTGTGATTAAGCTATAGCATGTGTGCATTTATACTGAATGTTTTTAGACTACTGCTTTTAATACAAATAGGCTACCTAAAAACCATATAGTTAAATTTTTACCATGGTATTGAGGTGCTATATGTGAATTTTAATTGGGTTTATCATGATTTAAATGTATGCTACTATAGGAGACCATATGCTTTACTTATGCTACTATCAAATGTGCATTTCTAAGAGACAAAAAGGTGATATTATTATTATTATTATTATTATCAGGCAACCCAAACCTGTTTCTTGATTTGAAACAATATCACTCATTAGAACATGCAGAAAAATAAATTATATTCTCTATTTAGATATTTATTTCAAGGAAAATTAGCAAATGAAGCAAAATTCTGGCTTTAAACTTAAGAAATAAAGATTTGACATTTATTGTGATAATTATCGATATCGACTGACATGAAAAAAAATTGTGATACTTTTTTTGACTATATCGCCCAGCCCTATACATGTAACGGGGCGAACAAGACGTGAGACGTGCGGATCCATGTGCAAACTTTTATTTATAAACAGTCAAGACACAGGCAAACAGATATGGCACGGGCAAGACACAAGAGAGATCCTAGGGGCAAGCGTGGGTCGACGATCGGCGAACAATATACAATAGGGCAAGGCAGAGAGATAATCCAGGTACACAAGCAATAATCCAAACGAGGTGCAAACAGAGTCCGAACGGTATGGCAAAGGGTTAATCCAGGAAACACGGGCAGATATCAAAACACTAGAAAAGGCAAGGCAAGGCTATAATCACTGAGAGGGCTCCGTAGAGTAGCTATCGCTAAGATATACGCAAACAATACTCGGCATCTAGCAAGAGGAAGTCCATGGTTCATAAAGCCTGAGTGATTAGTGTGATCAGCTGGGTAATCAGTGAAAACAGCTGTGTGTATCGTCAGTGCAATGAATGATGGGGATTGTAGTGAAGTGCAAGAGTCCATGCGGTGAGTGGATGCAACCTCTGGTGGTGATTAACCGGAAATGCATGGACCAGATTCATGACAATATATATATATATATATATATATATATATATATATATATATATATATGTATGTGTGTATGTCATGGCCAAAAATATCGGCACCCTTGGTAAATATGATCAAAGAATGCTGTGAAAATTAATCTGCATCGTTAATCCTTTTGATCTTTTATTAAAAAAATTCACAAAAATCTAACTTTTCATTGGATAATAAGAATTTAAAATGGGGGGAAATATCATTATGAAATAAATGTTTTTCTCAAATACACGTTGGACACGTGTCACGTGCCATTATCGGCACCCCTAGGAATTCTTATAAGTAAAATATCTCTGAAGTATATTCCCATTCATATTCACAATTTTGAGCACTCTAGGTTGATTATGAACATGAAATTATCCAGCCATGGCTTCCTGTTTCACTGAAATATAAATAGGAGGGAAAACAAAGCCCAAATTCCCTTAACCCTTTCAGTGGTGAGTTTAAAATATTCTAGCGGTCCCCGCAGAGTGAGTTTTTTTTAAGGCGACCGTTATTTTAGAAAGTTTGCCCTGTCTGTTTCCATGGCAATGCGTCATGCTTGTCACGTGACACACTGCGGCCACAATAATACTGTATGACAGATGGATCGCTTTTATTTTGTTTTTCCTTTATTTAATATATTCACAGACTTGCTTACCATATCATGGACAATCTGATATTCCAATTTACAAATATGCGTAAATTAGTGTGTTTTGTCATTTAAACACCTTTATAAATGATCTTGATCGTGATAAAAAAAATAAAAAATTCTACCCGTCATTCTGGTACAGGTTAATCTTAATTTCAGCCGTCCAAAGAATACTTTTCCAGAAGTGGTCTGGCTTTTTTTTATAAGTTTTTGGCAAAATTTAATCTGGCCTTGTTTGCACCTTGTGGTTGAACCCTCTGTATTTGCTCTCCTGAAGTCTTCTCTCGATTGCAGACTTTGAGAGTGACACCCTGGAGAGTGTTCTTCACTTTCCTGGATGTCGTGAAAGGGTTTTAATAATAATAATTTTTAATCATTTGTTTAATTATTTTTTTTGTATGCCTTTTTTGATGTTTTATCCTTCAATCAAGCAACACCAGTTTGAAATATTATCCTTTTTTTTGGCAAAAACAACACAGGCCTACGTACGCTGCTGGGCTTTATTTGCATAATTATTCCTTATAATGAAAGTGGCTTTTACTAAAAGCTTACCTTGTGTGACTTTGAATGACTTCATGTACAAGTACAACACTTTCAAACACTAATCCTTGTTTTATAACTTATGCATAACGCTCAAGCTTAATGGATGATTTTGAATAATTGCCGGTGAGTAAGGGGAGGTAAGGGGGGACTGCAAATTACATAACTAATCTTACATTCCGCTCTTATAATCACAGCTTGATGACAATATATGCTTGTATTATCAATCAAAGCATTTAATTAAGATATTAAGCTCATCAGAACACCGTGGATATCATTCTCAGTCGACTGTGTAATGGGCAGTAATGACATTCACCTAGAGAGGCCTATTAAGGCGTCCTCCTGTTTGTCACACGCACATCTGCCCGAGCTCCAGATGTTAGCAGCCATAAAACACCTCCTTAAGCAGCTCCCAACAAAAACACTCCTCAGTGTCGACGTTTTCCATTCAGCCATTTGGAAGACCCATTGATCGTCTTCACTATCACCACACCGTCAGTCCCAGTCCCTATTAGTGTCAGCACGTGCAGCGGGACAGCCGTATCTCAAGCTGTGACATTTCTCACCGCTAATGCACTTAGTATCAATGGCTAATTATACCGTGAGATCGCTTTGCCAAAACATCTGTTCTGCTCTAAACAGCACTGGATTTGTCTTGAAGCGATTGCGTTAAGTGTCATTAACCACTGATCAAATGGTGCGGCCCGGTCAATGGCTGTAAATGCTGCTGACTGCTAAGAAACACTTGTGTGGAGAATGTTAACGCTAAAGCAATACAAGGGGTGAGGAATGGTAAGGCTATGTTCACAAAGTAAATGGTTGGGAGTGTTTGCTAACAGGTGTGACTCTTGAATATCCTTTGTGAAAAAGTAGTGTGCTTAATTGTACAGAATGTGCATTTTTAGTGTACTTTTAAATCGTAAAGTATATTTTTAAATAATCTCAATTTACAGATAACATAAAATTAAGGGAATAAAAATCCATTTAAGTACACTTTTATAACTTTGTTAACACACTTCAAATACACTTTTAAAAGTCATAGTCATATTAATAGTTTTACTTTAAAGTACTATACTGTACTATATATAATATTCTGTCATATGTTAACAAAGTACACATTTTGATTTTGACTAAAATACTAACTAGCGTGTTACACAATATTACAAATGTGTAATTACAAATATATGTGAATAAATGCCATAAGTCTACAAGTTTCATTAAAAAATGGTATTAAAGTATATTTCAGTTTAGTATAAGTGCTTGTCAGTACATTCAGCAATAGATTTAAACCATATTTCAAAGACAATATAAGTAATTATGAAATTACAAAATTGCATAAAATATATAATTACATAAAGTCTTAAGAGCCTTCTTAAGTGGGTCAGCTAATTGCTTTAGATATGAATTTAAATTATAATGCATTTTAATTTAATTGCAATTAACATGCAATTAAATTCCTGAAAACATTCAATGATTATTATTTTAATAATTTTTTATTTTTATTTTTATTATTTTAAAGGATTTTATTTCCATAAGCACCACATCTTACTAGAATGCAAGTCCCTTTTTTGGTTACATTAGACATGGTCCACTTTAGACATGCCACTAACTATAAGTAACTTTGCAACTAATTCTCATTCATTTGCAACTAAATGTCTACAAACTCTCAAAGTAGACTGTTAGGTTAGGTTTAGGGTTAGTAGAATAAGTTGACATATACTTGCAAAGTTCCTCATAGTCAGTTTGTTGTATGTTGTGGGTCCATCAAAATAAAGTGTTAAGCAGAGAATCTACTAATACTCTAATGACTGGTAGATGACATGTAGTTGCAAAGTTACTTACTGTTAGTAGAATGTCTAAAGTGGACTATCGAAATAAAGTGTTACCCTTTTTTTCGGAAATATGCAATATATTATATTCCAAATCGACTTAAAGAATGAAATTATGTCAAGCATGTTGAATTAATTTAGGCTTGGTGTAAGTGCTGTTCCGTTAATAAAAACTATGATGAAAAATGTTTGTTGATGCTCTTTTCAATGGACTAAAATGAGATGATGACGTGACGACAATAAGGTCAATAAATGATAACTATGACTATCAACATGCAATATCGTTCATGATAAAAGATGAGACTAAAATGTTTTGTTTTGTTGTTGTTTTTTTACATGAAACTTTACCAAAATCTCTTTATTTTAACCAAAAAATATTATTGCGGATTGCTGTAGATGCCTCTACTACGCAAGATTTCCAGCGTGCAGTTGCTAGATATCAAAATTCCAAATTAGAGCTTCTCAGTTAAATACATTTTCTGCCCAGTGTATTGCCTAATTTTTGCAATCTTGCAAATGTACTCGCTCTTTATTGCAGAAGTGCCGACGATGACAAACAAGTAAGGTGAAATTTAGCAATATAGGCTTAAATGAAAGTGTCATTCAGCCAGACAGTGTTCTGTCATGACTCATGAGATCTCAACTATATTATTTGTGATTGTGGCTACTGAATAAATGCTCTTACTCAACCATGGTTGTTTTAATAGAGAAACTTTATTTCAATTTGGAATGATTGGAATTAGTAAAATTTCACCGTTATAATATTTTTTGTTCGTTTACCAGTTTTTGTAATGTAGACAGAGAGAGTGTATATCAAAGTTTTTGATGTTAATTTATAAAATATGTAGCCTATAATAAATCAATCCAATAGATGAGGTAAAATAAACCATGTGCATGCTTCAACATTGTAGTGATTTGTGCTTATTGGTGAAAGTGCAATACTTGAAATGCAGAAATACATTTCACAAATGACAACATTCATTATGATTATAATTTTGAGTAAAAATAACTTTTATCAGTTCAATCGTACAGCATGGCGAAAATGTGATATGTGAAGATTTCATTGACTAAAAAAATGCTTAGACATTCAGTTGACTAAAACTTGACTAAACAAAAACAGTGCAAGGTTGACTAATTATGATAATAACTTAAAAGTACACAGGACTAAGACGGATCAAAATAATGGCTCTATAATGTGTTTTGTGCTTATATTTTGATTCCACTATAAATATATGTTAATACTTTTTATGTAAACATATAGTTTTATTTACTATTATTTTACATGATTTCTGATTAAAATGAAAAAAAAAAAATATATGACTGCTTTTTCTTTCAACGATACTCTAACTCTGTGAAAGTTATTATCAGGTGTGATTTGCACAAAATACAGTACTCTTTAAGATTTTATTTATGCTAAAGTGAATGTCTTATTCACGAGGGTTATCATGAAGAAGCTGTACATTAGCATTCACATTCATCATGCACATAGCCGTATAGCACTCTAAACAGGGCTGACAGCTATATTCTGCTGCAGTCTTAATGTAGCGAAAGAGTCGCAATGCTAATGCCTAATGGACCAAGAGCTCTCTTGGACTTAGACATGTAAACTATTAACCTTCCTGGCCTGTTGCTAACAGGTCTTGCAAGTCAGTGTAAAGTTTGTGCTCCTGAGTCATTCTAGCAAACAAGTTTTAGCTTTGTGGCTAATAAGGTTACAAGGAGCAGATTCAAACGGCATATCACATCCTGAGTTTAATTAATCATAAAAGGAAAATAAATTTAAGTTCTCTTCCTAGCTGATTAAACTTGTGCTTTGAAGAAAGATAATGAAGGTAGTTAAAGATAAAGTGCGTTAGCACAACGCTAGCTCTGATAAAAAAAGTTTTTAGAAGATTCTGCAATGATGGACTGTTATATAATATAGCAGGGATATTCAAATTACACAGCTCAGGGGCCACTTTTAGAAAATGGAAGGACCAGTGATTCAATATGACCTGGTCATTGTAATGGTACTTGGTTTTCATTTGCTTTCAACAGTCACATAATCTTATTTTTATCACCTCACCCTCAGGCCATCCAAGATATAGGTGAGTTTGTTTCTTAATTGGAACAGATTTGGTTACATTTAGCTTTACTTCACTTGCTCACCATTGAATCCTCTGCAGTGAATGAATGCTGTCAGAATGAGAGTCCAAACAGCTGATAAAAAAAAATAAAACAATAATCAATAATCCACAAATGCCTTTCACTTCACAAAACATTAACTGATGAACTCTCATTCTGACGGCACCCATTCACTGCAGAGGATTCATTGGTGAGCAAGTGATGTACTGCTTCATTTCTCCAAATCTGTTGATGTAAAGAAACAAACTCATCTAAATCTTGGATGGCCTGAGGGGGAGTAAGTTTTCAACCTTCAATTACAAGCACTTGGAGTGTAGTCAGCTTCATTTGTAATAATGGGTGCATGCATCAAGTTTTGACACTGTCCTCTTGTTTAAAGTGTAGACACATTACAATTGTCAAACTCTCTAGAAGTGCAGACAAGTTCGTTCATTATAACGGGGGAGTTCTGATTTGTTGTGTTGCATCATTCAGTCGCACCGCACAAGTGGCGAGTGAATTTTCAGAAAATGTCTGGATTGTGGTAAACTGACACTGATCATCATGTGGTGGGGCAGATTTTGTCCCGTGGGTCGCACTTTTCATCTCCCTGCAGTGTAGTCCTCTCCTTTTAATAAGACAATGCCTATATAATGAATTTCATAGCAAAACTAGGGCGCGTCCACTTGCAAATGAGACTAGAACCAAGTATCATTTCTTATTCAGAAATGGTTCCATTAAAAAAAAAAGTAGTATTTAATGTATTCTCATGACAATGTGCAGACAGAGCGGCTTACTAACATACCCATACATGACTCTTTTCAGCCTTTTTTTGCAGCAAATCAGTAGCACACAGCACAACCAGTCCTTTTCCCAAGCAAATTACTCATAACTTGACCAGTGAGGTATGAAACCCATTTTTTGTTTTTACTTTCTAAATTATGTTGGTTTTGTAATCTTTTATAAAAAAAAAAAAAATAATAATAATAAAATCATGTGACACTGAAAATTCAGCTTTGCAATCACAGGAATTATTTTAAATCGTAATAATATTTCACAATATTACTGTTTTTCTAATCAATTGTAATGTTTAAATAAGAATTAATTATTTCATTGCTCAAAATTGACCCACAAATCAGCATATTAGAATGATTTCTGAAGGATCATGTGACACTGAAGGCTGTAGAAATGATGCAGAAAATTCAGCTCTGCATCACAATTGATACAATAAATTGCATTTTAAAATTTATTAAAACAGAAAACGGATATTTAAAATTGTAATAATATTTCACAATATTTCAGTTTTATTGTATTTTTGATTAAAAAAAAAGCTCCTTGGTGAGCATAAGACTTCTTCCAAAAATACTTAGTGCAGTTAGTGCCAGATATTGGATTGCATTTGCATTGGACTGCTTCTGAAAACATGAAAACACACTGAAAATCTGAAATGATCTCATCATCTGTCATCAGACTGCTGAGGGCTATACATGTAATAAGAACTGTTTTGTGTTTACACATATTTCTTTTTCAAAAGTACTAAAACAATCACTGTTGGAAATGGAATCTAAATTGGAATTTTCAAATTGCTTCCAATTCTTATCACTGCTTATCAATAATTCACACCTCCACACTTCTCAGGAGCCTGTTTCTGTTTATCTCCACTTACAGAGGTTTGGTGTATTTCTTTCCACGTTCTCACACCGTTGGATGCTACGGCTTTTATGAGCTGTACCGTTGAAAATTATATGATGAAGTGTTGAGATTAGACGTATAATCCCTGTGAATACACCAGTAGGTGCTTTACACTTTTATCTAGGACGGTCATTTACATACCAGGGAAATGGATAGACATAGGAAGAGACAAATGGAAATTATTTATTTTAAAGTGGGGGAAAAAGAGGAAAGACACAGAGCCTCAAGAGAAAGGTGAATTTAGCAAAGTGCTACAAAGGCTTTCACTTTGGGTTACGAAGACCTATAACACAGGCTCTAAGTAGGGCATAGAGACCAAGAGTATATTCGACTCACCTTTAAGTGGAACATTTTGTAAGGTACACCAAGATAAATTCACCTCAATGTCTGCAAACATGAAATACTGTGTTCTTGCTTTATTGGCTGCAATTAATGTGGATGACCTTGCTTCTGTGCCTGTTATTTAATGTTTTATGTTGTTGAGGCTGTATTTTTCCAGCTAAATATGAAGAGACAAGTAGAAGTAAACAGTTCATAGATTGATTCCTCTGAAAAGTGTAAACACTGATTTTGCTGCTGCCGAAAAAAGGTGTTTACCATCAAGTATATTTATATATTTTAGTATCTGATATTTATGAGACTTATCGACATTCACATACAGTCACAGGATCAGAAGGTTTCATTGCATATTTTTCTGTTTCATGTTTGTCACACTGCATAACACACACACACACACATATATATATATATATATATATATATTAGTGTTGTCACGATACTGGAATTTCTAACTTCAATACGATACCTTGAAAAATATCGATATTCGATACCATTTTCGATACCACGGAGAAAAAAACTGCCACAATATTAAGGGGGTAATTTTTTTTTTAATTTAAAGATAAATGTAACAAGTCGAGAACATGCGGTATATTTTACAAAGTTATATTTGTTGATATTCTCATTTGCTTCATAACCAAAATATTTCCAGATATAGGGCCCTATGAAATCCGTTTTATTTTTCCCCAAATTCCGTTTTATTTTTTTCTACATTCAATTTTTTTCCATTTTAATTTTTCTGGACTCTTTTTTTTTTTTTAATGGTCAAATTAAATGCTATTAATCTAAAAGCATGTCTAATTCATTAAAATCATGAAAATTATACAATTTAACATTTAATTTATTAAAAGTGTAACAAAATTGACACATTTAGGGCCGTATGAAATGTTTTATTTTTTACTCACCTTATGTTTTATTGTTACCAAATTCTGTGTTTTAGCATGTCTATTATTTGAATGCATATAAACAATTTTTATTTATTCTTACAGTAGCCTTATGAAATGTGTTTTCCCCCTCAGAAATTCTGTGTTGTGTATTTAAATTTTACTGGATATCAGATGAAGGCATAAAATAATTTTAATTCATTTATATTTGAATTAATGAAAATTAAACATTTACATTTTTGGCAAATGAAGGGGATTTACTATTAAAATATTTTGTGATTATTTCTTTTTAAAAAAATAACAGTAGTAGTAAGTAGTAGTATTATGTATATTCTACTAAATAATAGTAATATAGCCTATTTCTGGCACAATGTCTTTAATAAGTTAAACCGAACTTTTATTTTGACGGGTTGCCTTGAATACCTTTAAAGTTCTGTGTGTGTATGATATGACGCTAGTTTTACTCAAATTAAATGGTAAAATGCTGGTAAAGTGCCTTTCAGATCAGTTCTGGAGATATTGTTGATGTATTTATGTCCTCATTGAGACAGCAGACGCTGAAATCACCGCGAGCGCCACATTAGTAAACACAACCGCAGGTGCAGCACATTCACACAGAGACGCGCAGAACATGCAGGATTCATATTTAAATCGACTTCTGCAGCTTAATATTTACAGATACTAGTCCATATCGCGATTTGATTTAAGTGTAATGACCTACTTTTAATTAATTCATCCAAACTTTGACAAATTCCGTGACATTCCGCGTTAAACTGTAAATTCCGTTTTTATGACTGGATTCCGTGCGCGTTCTCTGCATCGCGGAGATCATAGATCCCTACAGATAGCGCTCCTGCTGTGTTCTTTAACAACCAGAGCAGTCATCTTTCTATTCACTTCACTTTTGCTATTTAACCAGAGCGAAGGAGACGAGTGCGGTCACGTGTGGTGCTTGTCCACGCGCCTTTGGAGAGAAGGGAAAGTGACAGCTCGGCTAGTATCGGTGTATCGATACTTCGGGAAATTAATATTGGTACCGTTCAGATATTTCAGTATCGATATTTATCGAAATATCGATATTTTTGACAACACTAATATATATACATATATATATGTATATGTGTGTGTGAATAATATACGTATACCTATGTAAGCTATGCAGTATATATATATATATATATATATATATATATATATATATATATATATATATATATATATGTATATGTGTGTGTGTGTGTGTGTGTGTGTATATATATATACATATATAAAGTACTGTATTATCTGTATTTGAACGTGTTTAATGTTAACTGTATGCACCAAGGGTCTGAGAGTAACGCAATTTCAATTCTCTGTATGTATGTGCCGTACATGTGGAAGAATTGACAATAAAGCAGACTTGACTTGACTTGACATATATATATATATATACACACACACATATATATGTGTGTGTGTAAGAGATGGTAATAAATATAATTGTAGTAAAATTTAATTGTGTGTGTGTGTGTGTGTGTGTGTGTGTGTGTGTGTGTGTGTGTGTGTATAAATTCACAATTTTTAGTCTTTTAATTGGACTTTTTTCTTCATCATGATTTTAGAAGGGTATCACACTGACAGTTTTTACTTTATGCCCCCCCCCCCAATATATCAAAATGAATTCATAAACTTGAACATTCTCATTATTGAACACTAAAAAATGATATAGAAACAGTTTTAATCTAGAAATTACTAGTAAATTTCACAATGAATTATAAAGAAACAGCAAGTAACACATATAAGTAAATGTTACATTAAGTAGACTGAAGTAGTATTTACATGTATAACAAACATATTTTGTGAATTTCATGTAAAATCTTAATTTTATTTAGTTATTATACAGTGTAGAGGTGTGTTCGAGAGATGTATGTCCTGTAAATGGTTATCAAAGTTTTCACCCTTTTAATCGCCTTTTTTGTCCCTCTTTTTAACAGTCTGTTTGGTGAACGTCTGTTTGCTGACCCTAGTGTCATAAAAATTACACACCTCACTTTGAAATGCCGTCTGTCGAGGCTACTAAAACAGAAGCACGTTTTAAATACAACATAACCTTGAGCGAGGAATCAATAGTTTTTACAGGTCCCGATCATTGACGCGAGAGCACGGATCTGACGAGGTCTCCCAACATCGACATCCTCACCTTACAGTGCATCATAGAGAGCACGTGGCGGGATAAAAAAAAGGGTATTTGACGTTGTAGCTCCAGGGACTTTGTCCAAAAGATGTCACCCTCTCTGCAAAAAAAACAAAAAAACCCGCCGACAGTTATTTGGAAAGGATCCAGTCGAAGCGTGCCCTTATCCTTCAGAGCCGCAGAATGCTCTGTTGTGACTTACCATTCAAAACACAGCATTTGCCATTTGTTCTGCCACATCCACCTGCACCAGCCCGGCTTCTGAAAAGTCTCCCCGAGGACCGGTAATGTCTCCTTTCTCCTGCCTGTCTCGTTGTCCTGTGTTTGGCAGGCTGACAGCAGATTGACTCCGTCTCCAGCTACATTTCCCCACGCTCCCCTAGAGCGGCCTCCCCAGAGAGCTTCCAACCCAGGACGCAGACTCACTTCTGAGGCCGTTTGAGACTGTCCCACAACCCCACGTTTCAGACGGCTGAGCTGAGGAGAAAAAAAATCCCTCTGATGGCCTTTTCTTCGCCTCTAAAACTCTGGCAGACAGTCAGAAGATAAATCTGAGCTCTGCAGGGGTTACCCGCAGCTAGAATGGCACACTATCTTCGATTTGGTGGCCCCCCGCTAACGATTCAGTTAACTGAGACTAAAAATGACAAAGATGAGTTTCCATTTCTTTATCTTTGCTCTTTGAATGAAGCGGCACCCCGCGGAAAGCACTAGGTGTGATCTGAAGATAAATGCCTTCTTTATATCCCATCCACTATTAGAATTTTGTTTGCTAGATGTAGTCCCCTAACAAGTGTGACAGTCTGGTTTCGTCAGATACAGAATAATTTATCTGTCGTGCTTGGATTTTACACATGTCCTTTTATCTGAAAAATGGGTTAGATGCATATTGAGATGTATATTAACTTTTCTTATACCTGAGGTGGTTCTTAGTCAAAATCGCAACTCTGGATTTGAGCCTGAACAACAGTGCCAGACTGAAGAAGCATTATTTTTTAGAATACTGACAGTTTTGCTGCTACAGTGTTTTTGTCAGGCTGTTGTATTTGCGAAAATATTCTCTAACATTTACCGTTTCACCAATTCATCATGTCTGCATTGGAAACAACTGTCGTCTGATTCCCAGTATTTATTTATTTTTTGCTTGAAGATGCTGTTGCATGCAAAATCTCTGGTGTGGATACTAGTCTTAAAACTAAACTCCCATTCACCAGGTGCCCGACAGAATTAAATAATGGTCAGAGGGATTGATATGCATATATTGTTTTATGGCACCCATAGCCTTGAAGAAACAGTCAATATTAGTCAATATTATTTGTATAGCGCTTTTAACAATACAAATTGTGTCAAAGCAGCTTTACATTGGCTTTACAGTATTTAGACGGGGAAATAGTTTGTCGAAATAATGTCACTCTCCTCTGGCCAGACAAAATCAGCAGTTTAAATCTAGGCTAAATCAGAATCAGATTGTGCAAAGGACTCATCTGGTTCCTGTGGTCTTGTCCCGATGGCCGTCTTGGAGACAGGGTCTTCACTGGGGATCAGTCTCTGGGGCTCATCTAGGTGTCCTGGCTGTAGAGGTCATCTCTAGGTGCTGATCCACCATCTGAACTGTATACAGTCTGGATCTGGATGGCTACGGTGACCTCGGAATAAGAAAGAAACAGACTAATATTAGCATTGATGCCATTCTTTTAACAATGTAACAAGTACATCAGGTGTTCCCGGTTCCGGTTGACCTAATTGATGCAGCCTAACAATCCTTTAACGGATTTGAATTATAGAAATGCGATAGTGTATGATGTGTAAACCAGATTAAAGAGATGGGTCTTTAATCTAGATTTAAAGTGTGTTTAGAGTTAAAGTAAAGATTTTAGAGTGTGTCTCCTTCCCGAACAGTGTTAGGTAGATTGTTCCAGAGTTTGGGCACTAAATAGGAAAATGATCTCCTGCCCGCAGTTGATTTTGATATTCTAGGTATTATCAAATGGCCAGAGTTTTGAGATCGCAGTGGACGTGAAGGACTATAATGCGATAAGAGCTCACTCAAATACTGAGGTGCCAAACCATTCAGGGCTTTATAGGTAATTAGCAAGATCTTAAAATGTATACGATGTTTAATAGGGAGCCAGTGCAGTGTTGACAGAACCGGGCTAATGTGATCATACTTCCTGGGTCTAGTAAGAACTCTAGCTGCTGCATTTTGAACCAGCTGGAGTTTGTTTATTAAACATGCAGAGCAACCACCCAATAAAGCATTACAATAATCTAGCTTCGAAGGACATAAATATATGAATTAAAGTTTCTACATTTGACATTGAGAGCATTCATAATTTAGATATATTTTTAAGATGGAAAAATGCAGTTTTACAAATGCTAGAAACATGTTTTTCGAAGGAAAGATTGCTATCAAAAAGTACTTCTAGGTTCCTAACTGATGACGAAGAATTAACAGAGCAGCCATCAAGTATTAGACCGTCATCTAGGTTATTACATGCTAAAGTTTTTGGTCCAATAATTAGCACCTCTGTTTTTTTCAGAATTTAGCAGTAAGAATTGCTAGTCATCCAGTTTTTGATATCAACTATACATTCCATGAATTTGGCAAATTGGTAAGTTTTCATCAGGTCACGAAGAAATATAGAGCTGGGTATCATCAGCATAACAGTGAAAGCTAATACCATGTTTCCTAATGATATCTCCCAAGGGTAACATGTAAAGTGGGAAAAGTAAGGGGCCAAGTACTGAGCCTTGAGGTACTCCATACTGCACTTGTGATTGGTATGATACTTCTCCATTTACTGCCACAAATTGATGGCAGTCAGAAAAGTACGATTTGAACCATGCCAGTGCACTTCCTCTAATGCCAACTGTCACAGAACGCTAAGAGGAGTGCCGTGGAAAATACGAAGTCAGGGTCCAAGTGCAGGTAAGGTGCTTTTAATACAAACAAAAACGCCAACACGGCACAAAAAAACAAAACAGAAAAGGACTGGAATACAAAACGGCAACACAGTGCATGTATCCCAGACCAGAACAAACACTAGAAACTCACTGTTAACCACAACTACAAAAAACATCTAATGAAACCAGGCAGAGTAGTGGGAGAGGGGAGACTATATAGTCTGTGGCAATGGGGAACAGCTGTGGGTGTAATACTGAGTGTCAGGTGAATGATACGGCAGGTGTGTGTGGTTGCGACAGCTGTGTGTAATTAGGGGAGATGGAGTCCGGGAGGACGGGAGACGATGATCTCCGGTGGCGACAGGAAGAACTGCAGCCCGGACTCATGACACCAACATAATTTTCTAGTCTATTTAAAAGAATGTTGTGGTCGATAGTGTCAAACATGGCACTAAGATCCAGTAGCACTAATAGAGAGATACAACCACGATCAGATGATAAAAGCAGGTCGTTTGTAACTCTAATGAGAGCAGTCTCAGTACTATGATATGGTCTAAAACCTGACTTGAAATCCTCACATATATCATTTTTCTCTAAGAAGGAACATAGTTGTGATGATACTACCTTTTCTAATATCTTTGACAGAAAAGGGAGATTCGAGATCGGTCTGTAATTAATTAATTATTTGGGGTCAAGTTGCGTTTTTTTAATGAGAGACTTAATAACAGCCAGTTTGAAGGTTTTTGGGACATATCCTAATGACAATGATGAGGTAATAATATTCAGAAGAGGATCTATTACTTCTGTCTAAAATACAGGTTGTTGGTTTAGAAGGTTTAACAAGTTTATACAATTCTTCATTTCCAATAGAAGAGAATGAGTGGAATTGTTCCTCAGGGGATCTATAGTGCACTATCGGATGCGATACTGTGGCTGACAGCTGCATGGTTACAATTTTATCTCTAATAGTTTCGATCTTGGAAGTAAAGTAGTTCATAAACAGCCCTGACTCTTTGTATATAATGCATCGGTGGGCAGGTACTGGAGGAACCGAGTGCAAATGTCACTGCACCTCTTAGTTTTTGTGTAATTACTGGAAGCCAAATTTAAATAATTACTAAATATAATTTCTAAACTCAAACTAAAGGTTAAATCTGTAGTTCCTGGGGATTTCTAATACCCCTTTAATCCTGTTCGGTAGCTGTAGCTGACGAGGGTTTTTAAAGGCCTCAAATGGCTGTAATAACTCAAGCAGAAGTGGAGTGGATGTTTGCCGGACTATAATCCTGTGTCTGCCTGCTGGGGTTTTGGTAAGAGAGTTCTTCTTGAGTTCCTGATGAATGTGTATACATTCAGGCACCTGCTTGTTAATGCAAATATCTAATCAACTTATCACCTTTACCTACCATATGAACTTAGTATGTAAAAATGGATACATGAGGGAAATAAAATGTATACATGCAAATATTTAACCAGCCAATGTGGCAGAAACTCGACTTGAGTAGCAGAAATTAGTGATGATCATTTTGATTAATCTTAGTGAATTTGAATCTTTAAATCAATTTGGCAAAAAGATTAGTTCAGATTCCTTTACTGATTAATTTGGTGACGTTTTCTGCAGGTTACATTGTTACAGTAGGTGAACAAAAATGGTCTTTTTTGTGTTTTGAGTCAATGTTTTTAACAAATCGGTTGAGTCAGTGATTCATAGCTGACTTATAGAAGAATAGTTATTGTTTATTGATTTATTGAACATATTTGACCAAAATTCACATAAATGCAGGCAGTGGCTATTTGCACTAAGTGAAAATAGCATATTTTCTTAGCAAGAGATGCTATTTACACAATGTAAAAATAGGAGTATTGTCTTTGCAGTAATAGCAGTTTGATGCTACTTATACTAAATGCAAATAGTGTCAGATACCTGCACCTCAGTATTGTGGTACATTGTGTAAATTATACATTTTTATTAAAATTATTAAACGGATACCACTAATTGGTACAAAAAAGCCCTCAGTACAACTAACCCTAACCGATAAACAGCAGTGAGGTACGTTATTTTCCACTTTTCAGTTATTTTCTTAATTTTTATTGAAAATAAATGCCTTTCTGGCGTGATATGTGATGTGAGTTCAGCAAAAGGCAGATTTGAATTCAGGTCGATCGTGTCAAAAAGTAATTGTTATGCTCGTTACTATTTATGCCACTGGAGCTGCTGTTAACAGGCGTCTTTTTTAATGTTGTCTAACCCTATCACATGGTGGTGGGCAGTGTTAGTGTAAATAGCCTCTACCAAAATAAATTAAATTAAATAAAAAACTGCATGTAAATATACAACTGAATAAAAGTAAAACTGCATCTCATTGAATTTGAATCTCTTCACTAAAAAGATTAATGATAGATTTAAATGTATAAAAAATGCTTTTTTTTTTTTATCAATCGATTATTAAATTTGATTAAAATTTCTCAAATGTAATTTACCTTGCTTTCATGTATAAATATACTGTACATTTAAAAATAACATATATTTGAAAAAAAAAATTGCAATACACATTTAAATGCTCTGTTTAAAAACACTACATGTATTACATATAAATTATAATAACCGTAATCTGAAAAAATATATATTTTTTTACAGTGATTTATATGCAGTATATTTGTCAGCTCAACATTTATGATCACGACAGTAGCATGGTTTACATATATGGTGCACTTTATACTGACAACTGCCTAGAAACTGTTTCTAAAAATTGCAGAGTTCAATTCACAGGAAACTAGAGGTGACTGGAACGTACATGTGATCAAGTGCTTCAGTTATTGTTCAAACTAAGCATCAGAATTGGGACAAAATGGTATCTCAGTATCTCAGATTTTTCATGCACAGGAGTCTCTAGGGATTGCAGAGATTGTTGCAAACAACAGAAAGCATCCAGTGAGCAGCAGTTCTGTGGGCGAAAATGCCTTGGTAATGAGAGAGGTCAGAGGAGAACGGCCAGCCTGCTTCAAGCTGACAGGAAGGCGACAGTAAGCAAGCTTTACAACATGCTACTGTATGCAGAAGAGAATCTCTGAATGTACCACGAATCAAACCTTAGATGATGAGCTACAGCAGCAAATGACCACTCCAGGTTGGACCTCTGTCAGTTAAAAATGTATAGGGTTTGGTAGGGTCTGAATTTGACATCAACTGTGAATCCATGCATCCATTCTGCCCTGTGTCAGCCATTCAGGCTCGTAGTGTTGGTGTAATGATGTGGGAAATATTTTCTTGGCACGCATTAGGCCCTTAACACCAGTTGAGCATTGTTTAAATGTCACAGCATACCTGAGTATTGTTACAGACCACGTGCACCCTTTTATAGCCTCATTCTGCCTCTCTTGTCATTGCCGTTTGCAGTTGGATAACACACCATGTTACAAAGCACTAGACGCATGAGACCTAGTATTAGAAAAGTGAACCTAATAAAGTGGCCAAAGAGTGGAGGCTCGTAACACAAACAATTATAATCACAAATGTTACGGAGGATAATTATTTTCTGGCAATTTTTAGCGTATAACAGGGTTAGGATGGTCAACTAGTTGTTGAGGTGAGCTTTTTGAATTTTAGCTTTAGTTTCTTTTTTTTCAGCAGCAGAGGATGTGTTATTAAAATGTGTCATTAAAATGACAAAATAGTTAAACGAAAACATTTAAAAAAACATCATTGAAATAACATGAAACATTTTAACAATAACAAATAAAAAATGGCATATAGCGTTCTAAATAGCATATTGTTTTTATATTTATCATTAGTGTTTATCATTCACTTATTGGTATTATGGCTACTTATTTATTGTTAAAACTGTTCTATAAATATGTTTGTGCTGAAAATGCCTTTGTTTTGGGGGTTTTTTGTAGGAAAAAAAAATATACAAAAAAAGTTATTTATTTATTTTTTTGTCTGGGGAATATTTACTTTAAGTTTATATTAGATTTGGTTTTACAGTGACAAATAAAACCCAACTATTTAATTAATAATATATATATACTTTTTAAATAATGATATTTAATATTACTCTTTTTTTACACTGTGTATAAAATTATTATTATTATTATTATTATTATGCATACAGTTATATATTGGGGGAGGCAGTATGATTTAATTATTTATTTTATTTTATTTATCAATTTAATTCAAGAAGGACACATTGAAAAAAAAAAAATTCAAAATCTTTAGTAAATGTAGTACATCGTTCATGCTGTACTTTATATGAATCAATGAAACCTAAAGAAAAACTACATTAAAGTCCTACCAACCCCAAACTTTTGACCAATAGTGTATGTGTTTTATACATGAAAATATATAGCCATAATTTTACCTTTGCAATGTAATTGTTGTGTTTCGGAGTCCTTTGAATTAAAACGTCTGACAAACCACTGATAGATACAACAAACTGTCTAGTCGTCTTTGAACATCAGTATGTAACTCCTTCACTGCACCGCAGACTTCATCTATTTCGTCTCTACCCGCAGATCTAAAACTGCATATGTCACAATCATTAACACATTAGCATTATTAATGCCGCTGTCATGTCAAAAGAGACCTGTCAGAAACCCATTGATCTTCTGTCTGTCACCTCTATCTGTCAGTTTTGTCAAGTTTAGTCAGTTTTCTCTTCCTGAATTTTCTTTGCTCGTTTCTCCCACGCTATTACTTTTCGTCACCTGTTTATCCACAGGAAGCCCGAGATGGTGGAGTAAATGGTGTGCAGCTCAGGTGGGAACTATTGAACTACAGACATCAAGGTTATGTTGTTTTGATGGAGCGATCCTCGCTGCATCTCGTTTCAGTCACAAGTCGCTTCGCACCTTTGAAAATTGACACATGTCGGAGAGAAAACCATGTCTATCAGTTTGTCATTTTTGCTAGTGTGTATGCTCACGCCCTTGAATATGTGGGTGAGCAACTATCTTAGTTACAAAAAACACTGATTACAGTCAAGGCCATTTTTTTAATGTTGCTATATGTCATCATATGTCTCGTATACACTGTTGCATTGCGCATCTAATCTTTTAATCCACAAGTAAATGTCTGAATTTTAATTTTTATCTGCTTCCTCCCTCCCTCCCTAGAGATGATGCTGGGTGGCCTTGCTGCTTTGTTCAGTATATCAGCCAGCTTGCACCTGTGTTGCTATGGACTGTATAATTTGCCGTCTCTGAGGACTTCCTGCACGGAAATTGAACTGGAAAAATCCAGAGACAGACTGAAGCTTCTAGGTTATCTGATGTAGATAGGTACATTTGGATAATACTTTGTCTGGTGCCAAATAAAACGTTCCCCCACTGAGCTCAGGGAGTAACATCTCTTTCAAGAAACCCGGGGAAAGCAGACTTTGGAGTCAGAATGTGCAGCTGTCAAATACAGCCTGCTGCAGCGCGCGCCAAGAGCTCAAATTATCAAACGAAGCTAGCCATTTAGCATTGATTTATGACACAAAACATTAGGCACAGCAAACTGCGGTTTTATCTGAAAATGTACCGTAGTTCTAGCAGTGCAGCCATGCCGATCAATGGGAGATCAACTATTATCCTATGAAACTAAGTATGGTACCCATTTTTTTTTTAAAAATTGGCTCTGTTTCAAAACCTAGTCTGATACTAATGCAGCATCCTTCCTGTCATAAACCTTGTGTGGAACCAAAGTGACAGATTTGGAATGCTCTACATAGGCAGCAACTGTTAAAATGGCACACCTCCAACAGGAAATTCAATTATCAATTGACTTCAGTAAAGTTTAACGTTAGCATGTTGCTATGCTAACACTATGATACACTAATAATAGTAAACACATTTTTGTGTTGAAATAATACATTTTTAGTTTGATTTAGCTTTGTTTATTGCTTTTTAGTGTTGCCTCGGAAAGTAAACAAGATTTTGATCATTTTTTCTGCCATTTTGGACAGATTTTGTTTTCCCACGAATCTACTGCTTTTCCTCCAGAATACCCCTTACAAAAACCATGGTTTTACTACAAATAAAACTAAAGAAAAAAACAAAAACAAAAAACACATGGTTACTAGTTAAAGGGGTCATATGATGCAGTTTCAAGTTTTCCTTTCTCTTTGGAGTGTTACAAGCTGTTTGTGCATAGATAAGATCCTTGAAGTTGCAAACCCTTAAGTCTCAAACCCAAATAGATATTCTTTATAAAAGTTAAGACTCGACCACATCCTCCTAAAATGGCTCATTTAAACACGCCCCCACATGTCTACATCACGGTGTGGGAAAATTTGCAAAACACCTCCAGTAAATAATGTATACGCAAAGAAAGAAGGCAGAACTATTATTCTTGCTGTAGTATTGTTGCTGCCGCTGGCGCCATGTCATGGAGACACTCTGTTTCGTTGTGAAAGCGAAAGTACTTCCAAAAGAGGACACTAGAAATCTGTGATTAAGTTGTACTTACAACACTGTTCCAGAACAGTTCAACCCAAATATTAGAGTGTGTGCAGCGCATTTTAAGGAGGACTATCTCCTGAACCTGGAAGAGTAGTCTACAATGCTGGCTTGCACAAAGGCTGTTTCTATAAAGTGGGGCAATTCCAACTTTGCATGGACAGTCTGGTGCTTCTGACTCACAGCCTGTAAGTACATTTTCTTATTTAAAGAATTTGCCACTGACGAATGCGAGTTTTGAGCTGTGTAGAGTAGTGCTTGTTGTTTGTCGTTTCTCCGATCACAAAGACAGTATAAGTCATTATAATCAGTAATTATGTCCCCACTGAATGCAACAAATGCCTTGTTTATAATGGGTTTTATTGTTTTTGTCTCGTTGCGCCGGGACACGGCATCACAATACGGTAAGGGGCGTAACATTTCCGTCTCATGCTTGAGGTATTCGGCCAATCACAACGCACTGCATAGCTGGCCAATCAGAGGACGCCTTGCTTCTCAGAACGATAAGCTTTGTAAAAATCAGTTTCAGAAAGGTGGAGCATAGAGGAGAAACAATAATGTACAGTATGTGGAAAATAATGTGTTTTTTTAACCTTAAACCGCATAAACACATTGCATTACACCAAATACACAAAATAGTGTTCTTTTTAGCAACGTCATGTGACCCCTTAAAATTTACCATGGTTTTGCTACACTAACCATAGTTTTACAGTGGTATTTGTAGTAGAACTGTGGTTATACAAATGGTGATCAACAAAAAAACACGGTTACTACACTTACTATAATAAACCATGGTTAATTTTCATAAGGGACATAGTTATTTTTACTACAGTATTTTTTGTAAGGGAAATATTTAGTTTTCCCATGAAACCACTACTTTTCCACCACAATACAGTTACAGTTATTTGAACACTTTGTTGAGATTATCCAGATTTGGAGTGCCGTACCTAGGCAGTTGAAATGTCACACCTCACACAAAATTACCTCTCAACTGATTTCAACAATTTAGCATTAGCATCGCTATGCTAACACCATGATACACTAATAACAGAATATATATTTTTTTTAAATATTACATTAACTTTTTCACAACTTTTTGTTGTAGAATTGTTTGTAATCATCACTTTGCTCTTTCTATCAGCTATTTTGGTGGATTTTGTTTTGTTACCATTATTTATAATGCGTTACTTTTTTCTAAGGGACTGTAAGGCTTGACCTTAACTTTATTTCAAAAGTTGTTGGTATTGTTCCTTATTAAGCGCTTGTTTATGCTAGTTGCTACTTCAGCTTGTCATTTTTGAGTGGACTTCATTAATCGGCTTAAGTTTTTCGAGGGTAAATAACTGCAGTAAATGTCCTGGCTCTTTTGTTTGCAACGTACAAGTCGTCAGCGTTGCCCTCATTTGAGTGTAAATAATTTAGCCCTCTCTGCTCTTCAAGCCTGACTAAGCACCTCAGTTTTTAGCATAAGCGTAGAAACAGAAAAATACGAAAGGAAACCATTAGAGACAGCCTATGTGTTTTCACACTCTCTGATATGAAACACTAGCTTAGGCACTACGTTCTAAGGGATATATGGAGAGATAGGCCTACAGTATGTGGGAGTGTTAAGTATAATGAACATTGTATCTAGTGTTTCTGAACAGTATCACTGTCATGTATGATTTATTTCTGAGTATAATCCTGTGTTGTTTCTCGACAAGACGCCTTTGTGTTTTAAAGCCACGTACTTAAGTCAACCATATGCTAATGAAGTTAATTGCTAAATCAACCTGCAGGCTTTGAAGCTCTTCTCTCTGCATTTCATGTGCTTGGTTTGTTTGTTTCACCTCGTTTCTTCCTCAATCAGGGGAAATGTTTCCCGAAGCTGTCTTTTTTTCACTCCCTTGTTCTCTCTCTTCCTCCCCTGGTAGTGTTGCTGTAAATAGACTTACCTTTCCTAATAGCAAAGTCCTTTGTTTTGCCTTTGTATTCCCAATCCTGGCTTTCATTTCCAACCACAGTCCTCTAGACTTTCGACCCTTCCCGCTTTGATTCTCACCCCCGGAAGGCCACACTGGTGGGCTAAAACCAGACCCCCGGGGCCGTGCTCGGGGTTAAGGGATGATCAAAGTGAAATCCCGGGAGATTAAATCCCACATCGCTCCCGCTGTCCTTACCGATGCCTAATTAGGCACAGGTTAAAGAATCTCATTAACGGGTTTAGCTAGGTGTTAATGGAAATAGGGATGTAGCTGCGCTAAATCTGAAATTCAGAAAATGTCTCAAGAGATTCTGATTGATCACTTGAGCAAACATAGACCATGTACACCAAGAGCAAAGTAACTCTGAAAACTTTTTTTTTTTTAATCCTGTTTTTTTGGAATAATACATCTCCCCAACGTCCCATAACGGCAACAAACAGCACATGCCTCACTCAACGTGGCTCACTTCCACAAATGTTGTGAGGGACTCCGCGTCGCTAGTCGTGAGATTTAATGCATATTTGATAACATTTTCGTCAGGCTTCATGAGTCCTTGTCATGCCGTTATGTTGACAGTGCGTCTTCAGAAAAACCATTGGGTGAACATCTACGCTAGGCGAAGAGGCAAGTGAGTGGGAACTAGAGAGGCATCTGTCTCCAAGGCTTAGTGGAACTCGCTCACAATCCGCAAAGGAACCACGTGGCGTGACAGCCTCCTCAAAGTGCTGTGAATTTAGGTCTCGCTGCGACTGAGTGGATTACAGGAAAAGTATGTTTGTTGGCCAATCTGTTTAATATTTTATAAGGATAAATAGTTATTGAAGTGTTACTGGCAGTTTAATTGCATCATTGTTATTTCTGTTGTTGTTATTATTATTATTATTATTATTATTTTCAAAATTAGATATAATACAGATAGTATCTCAATATAATTTCCCCTCAGGTTGTCCTAATCAGATTTATTAATTTTTGATTGATGCTTAGTAGTTACTTTATTCAATGCAGTCGCTGCAGTCGAGATTAAAATAACTGGCTGAAAGCATTTTTAACCACACAATAAATGGCCACTTTCACAAGACCACAGTCTTTTAATGTGCCGTTTTTACAGTGTATTATTCCCATGTCCTCTTCTGATATCCCCCTTTCACACCTGTATTCTGTGAAACTATTGATGGCTTCATGCCTGGTGTGTGGTGTGGTCTCCATCCCTGTGTTACCTGCAGTTTCCTCGGCTTCTCTCCAGTAATATTGCGCAAAGCCAACTGTGCTTACATTTCAGCCTCTGCTTAACCCTATAAAGCCTACTGTATCAAATTTAATACACAAATTTCTAAGTCATATTCATATCAATATGTTGAAAATATGTACACAATATTCTGCATGTTTTCTGTCGTCTGATTAATAGTTGTTGTTTTGTTTGTTAGCGAGTAAAACGTTTTTATGATCACATCTTAATTCAGGTGTCTTTTTGCTGTGAAATTTTTAATGATTTTTATAAGGTAAACTTAATTACTGTTATGTTGCTAGTACTATTATAAGATGAACACTTGTTAGACTAAAGCAACTTGGGTTTACTTGATGATCTGTACATCATTCTGAAACTGAGGAATGTGTATCTCTCAGTCATCATTGTATTGCATTGCATTATACATTTTGCCCCCTAAAAGAAAAGCTATAGAGCTTTGAATGCAAAACTAAGCATTTAAGTATCATTTTATGAAGAGACATTATTGGGAGATATAGAATGCCAATTTTATATGCATTTTATGAAAGTATGTTAAGAAGTCTGATACTGTTATAAAAGATCTAATTGATTTACATTATTTGATTAATTATTTTCCATTTAAATAACAAAATAAACTGCACCTAACAACTGCACCAAACTGCATATTTTTGCTCAGTTTCGGCTTCTAAATAGCGCCAATGTTTGTTTTTTTTTTCTTTCTTAAGTATCATCATCATCATGTGAGCCATAAAAGCCTGGTGTACGATACTCAGCATGATGTATGATACTCAAGAAAAACAGATTCAAACTTTTTTTATTATAATTTTCTCTAAAGGTTCAATAAACTGTTTCATTTAAAAAACAATGGTATTTTTCTGACTATTATTGCATATGTCAGGCTTCACAGGGTTAACCAGAGCACATAATCCCTTGCTTTCCTCATCGGGTCGCTTCCTGCACCAACTGGCAAACACGCTTGAGAGGGAGAGCGAGCGAGCGCAATTCTCTTTGACGGCAACACTGGCTTGTGATCTTGAGGCAAATACAGGCTGCCAGAAATCACACAAGTGTAATGCATTCTAATGAATGAGAATGGAGGATGAGAGACTGGCATGGACAAACATGGCTCATCTGAATTATTCCATTAGAAAACGGTCGATGTTCCTTTTGACTTTAATTAGAGGCTTCTTCACATAGATCTACCAGGCCCGGGCTGATAGTAAAATTAAAGATTCTTCTCCACCACTCCCATCCTCAAACCCAACTCATGAATAAACCAAAAGAGCAGCCTGAAGGCTCACACTCTGAAACAAGAATCACAATTACAGCACACTGGAGGCACGGCTTTCTGCTGTAGACTTGGCGATATCGGAATTGGGCAGTTTATCACAGCGCCCGTGCGTATGGACATGTTCCCTGATTTCTGAATACATTTAGGGGAAAAGGTTTTCTTGTGAGAATGTTTTCACAGTGACAAAGTCAGCAGCACTGAATGATTCTTTGTTGGATGTGTTAGAGAGAGTTCAGGCGGCTAGTTGCCTGCTGGGTATGGGTAGAGTGCCAAAAAGCTCATCTACTAGGAATGAGTCACGATGGTTAAGTCATCCAAGTTCAACAGAGCAGTTGATTAGGGAGGTAAAGCAGTTCGTCTTGTTTCCTTTCTTTTTCTTTTAGTTAATGTTGCTTTAATTAGCATACTAGCAGCGGGCAAAGCTTTACCTTGTACTGTGTGTATATTTTGCCATGGTCGTACTATAATGGTACGTGGGGGGGAACAACAAGAAGAAACAACCAAACCTCGGCATCCGATTCAAGCCATTCTCGCTCCTTGAGTTCTCTCCACCGCTGGAGAGCTGCTCCGATATTTACGCCTGATCGTAACCCTTAGTTTGGTTTAGTTTATTTTCTTATACAGCACATTTCTACTGCCTTCAGAGCAACCCAAAGTGTTGTACAATTCAAGAAAACCAAACACATACAATGACAAACACATCTTAAAAAAAGCAAAAAAAAACATACATTACGTCTCTCCTAAATCAGATTCAAATGCCATAGAATAAAAATGCTTCTTCAAAGCCATTTTAAAAGTGAACACAGAGGGGGCAGCATGAATGGCTAGAGGTAGATTATTCCATAGCCGAAGACCGGCAATCGAAAAGGCCCGATCACCTTTTCGCTTAAGTCGGGACCGCGGTACCTGGAGCCCTTCTTTTTAATGTGCAGCGGTACAGGTGCAGCATTTCCAGTTCGCTCTATCTATAGTGGATCTGCTAATATCCGTGCTGTACACTCAAATTGAGCGCTGTATCATTACAAGACATGCCCCTTACTGCGGATTAGCTGCAAGTATGTTTTGGGACATGGTCCGACACTGCGGTCAAAAGCATTTTTCAAAAATTGCTTAGTGCATAGTTTTCATTATATTATTTGAACCATTGAAGCACTGGGTTTTTAAGACAGGATGTCAAGTTAAAAATAGTCCAACTTCATTCTGATTGTTTTTGAACGCAACACGTTTTCTTTAAATAATGCATAGGAAACTCAGTTGGAAACCAGATTAATTATCCAAGGTGTTTAGTCAACTGAGTTAACTAGTCATTCTGGAATGCTTTATCTAGTTAGGTTTTGTACATCCCAGTGCAAATATATGAGTGTGTTTGTATAAAACCTTGGTACAGCAGATAAAATGAAAGATAACTGTATTTTAAGATTCTGGGAAAGTCCCGTGAGGACTCTGGAGTGGGCATGTTTATGTTTGAATGAGAATGAGCCCATGTACGTAGAATTGGCTGAGAGCGGAATCCTCTGTGGTTGCTCAATGTGACATCAGGGAATAGGAAGTATGCCTGTAGTAATGACTTAATTTGAGAACCATCACACAAATCCACATGACAGCGGTACAGGTGCAGCATATGTCTTCTGCCTTGGGGCATTGTTGTAATAAATGTGTGCATACAAACGCGTGTATGAGATATGATTTTTGCTTTGTGTTGTTTTCACACTTGGTATGTTTGTTGGAACTAGGGATCAGAAGTGGTTTAGCTTTAGTAGCAAGTTATTTATTTTTTACAATTATGTGTATATGCTTTTTTTAAAATAGTATATCAAATATTGTAGTACATGCAAAATCCGGAAAGTATTTGCTCTGCTAATTAAAGCTATGGCTGTCAGTTGAGTTTTGAAAAAGTAGAATGAAACCATAATAATGTCAAATTTGAACTTATTTACTTTTTTCTGCACCGGATCCATTAGCACCCTCTTGTGCTAATATCAAATGCCTCATATCAAATTGTATTTAACTGATAGTAGTTTTCTTTTTTTTCCTAGTTTATAAAACCAGAGCTCAGCATTTAGGTCATGCACAGACCAAATGCCAACTGGATCTAAACCCTTTGAGTGACACACCTTATATCTCCATCTCAGGCTAAAATGTAGTCATCACTCTCATTCATAGCTGAAATGTGTGCACATAATCAGATTTAACACCCTAAAACATGACTGATAACCATATTCTGCTGCTTTATGAAGATAGCCATTGCTCTTGAAGATGAGAAGCATCAAAAGACAGAATTAGACCAAACTTATGAGAAAACCAAGATCAGAGTCAGAACACTAGGTTAAGGGGTCACAATGACTAGTTCGTCTTGTGCTGGCACTTAATTTTACATGACTTCCTCTTCTATTGCTCCATTAAAATGCCATCCCTTGCCTAGAAACCCCTTAGGAGTTTTCAGTGCACATACAGTTTTGTATGACTTTTGGCGCCTGAGGAAGACACACACTTCTTTTGTCAGACTTCTGAGTAAAACTTGTTTGATAGTTTGATATGATTTAAAGAGCAGGTTGCATGCTTTACACTTATCAATCAACACCACAAGAAGAGGTCTTCTTCTTAGCCTAATGCAAACAACTGCATTGCATGACCTTATGCTAACTTTCAGGCATATTTTGTAAGGGTGTCAAGGCAATGTGGGGCAATGCTGCCAGACAGTAACTTCCAGACAGATTAATTTCTTCTTCCAGTTGGCCACATTTTTGTGAATTTGAGGAGACAAGAACATTTGGATGATTAAAAGGATTTGATGAGGACAGTGTCATGTTTTCCTAATCTCCCAGATAAGGATTAGGGCTTCTGCAGTGTCACTCTGCCTATAATCCGGTCGCATGACGTCCCAACATGGTGCGTCTGCTGCCCATGTTCTCTTTGTTCTCTGTTTTGTTGTGCCAACCTACTGACACTGATTCTCATATGAGCCCTGCATTGTGTCAGCTAAGTGCAGACAGCTGGCTAGGAATCTGGACAGATGTGTAGTGAACTTCTTTTCAGGACCCTGGACAGCTACCTGCTGCACGCGGCTCAGTACAGCTCAATTATTGAACAGAAGTAGTTTCAGGACCAAGGACAGCTACATATTCTGAACTCTGTTTCAGTCAAGTTGTTAAGGTTTGGCTCATTAATATAACCCAGTTAACCCCTGCTGGTAGCCTCGCTGTAATATAAACAGTAAAGCATGGCGCTAGCAATGCTAAGATCATTGATTTTGATTCCCAGGGATGAATGAATAAAGTCCTGCAGATTAGCTCAACACATCTGAACTAGCTCTGCCGTCCTAAAGAGTTTAGCTTTAACCCTAATTAAGCACACACGATCAAGGTCTTCAGACTTGCTAGAAACTTCCAGGCAAGTGTGTTAGAGATGATTGCAGCTAAATTCTGCAGGATGTTGGCCTCCAGGAGCAGGATTTGACACACCTCGTGTGAATGGTAGATGCTAACTGGTAACTACACCATCACAGCATAGGACTGTAGGAGTTGTTCTGTGGTACCATGAGTGAAGATGGCAGATTTCGAATTGTCTCCTGTGACGGTTGTGCAATTACCATTCAGATCAATGTGTATTCTAACGAGCAGCTTTTTCCAGATATTACTGACCTTGTTGGTTTCAGCATCATGCAGTAAGTCAGTTTTAGTTGGTTTTTCATCTGAAAAGCAGTGGTATGCAAAAAGTCGGACCTTGATGTGTCCCTTTGGGAGAAGCATGCACATTTGTGTTAACTGGAAAATCTGCTTATGACCAGACGTACCCTGATAAGCTGGAAACATCGAGGGATAATGCCTAGCTCTTTTTGTCGCAGTTAATTTGAAAGGTGTCTATGTCTATTTCCCCAGATAGAGCAGAGTTTATTTTGTGAAGCATGCGAAATTGTGTCGGATGAAGCGAGGGTGGGTAGTTTCCTACCATTTCCCATGTGGCCATCATCGCAAGCTGAGTGTGAGAAATGATGATGTGGTTGATGAAGAGATTGGTACAGAGCGAGACAGGATCCCTCTGTCTTCAGACATTACTAACCCTCGCAGGGATTGATCATCCGCGTTTTCAGGTGTCTTGCAAACATCATGGACAGCTGTGAGATGTCAGGGAGGTAATTAAGATGAACGTTCACCTTATTCCCCCAAACACGCCATGATCTACAACCTCTTTATCTGCCGATCCTAAAACTGCCTCTCACGAGAGTCCGTTTGAGTGCCTACATCGCTTCCCTCTCCACCCTGCTGTTTCGAGGCAAGCTCCGGCATTCAAAAAGTTCCCTCGTATTGTGATGTACAAAAGATAGCGCAGGGGGAGTGGGGCCTGTGTTTCCTGGCCTGACAATGCCCCTGTCATCTCCCTCCAAAGAGCAGGCGGCCGGCTCCTCTGTGTGACACCTCCGCAGAGAGTGTCAAGGGAGAACAAATTCCCCCGTCCAATTTGTGAGGAGGCTGAACTTTACACCCACTCGCGATGACAAGGGGGATTGAAAATCACCACTGGGTCTAGTCACCCCCCCCCCCCCCCCCCCTCTATCGATGTCTCTGCGCATCTTCTCTTCTCTGGCTTCTTGACATGATATTTTTATTCACTGGCTCTTCAGCTTTTGCATTCTCTAAGCCTCTGAAACGCTGTTGCAGTCTATTCAAATGTCAATGAGAACTTCCGTGTCTCTTTTATTTCTTTCCTGCTTCCGTCTCATCTTCTGTTTCCCCCTCTCAATTCTAGTTTCTTGCTTTTTCTGATTGCTGCCTCACCTATACAAAAGGATCCCATTACTGAAGCTATAGTCAAAGCTCTTGAAGATGCCAGGAATAAAAGTGCACCATTTCTTACCTTGCTGAGTAAACAGCCAGTGCACCTCTCTTACATTCGACACTCTCGTAGAGGCCGATACTTACCAAGTGCGCAAGGCAGAGAGCATCGAGACAGTGCCACGACTGAGATTAAAACCGCTGTGGCAGAAGTATCATCTCTGAGCCTGTTTGAAAAGCTTTAAATCCAACACACTGCAAAAGAAAAGCTCTCAGCAGATGGCCTTAAACAAACTGCAGAGCATTTACCTCTCAACTTAGACTTTGTTTACAGTTTAAAGGCAGTGCGCTTTGGGTACACGCATTTGTGTAATCATAAATCTTAAAAGTGGGTTGATGCCTAAGTCCACATAACCCCAACCAGCTCTATAGTGCGATAGCAGGAATAAGAGAGAGCCAAGCTTATGTAATTTTTTCGGTGTTAAAATATTCTTATCCAAGCTTAATGTGCAGAGAGAGACAAATATAAGTAAGCTATTCATAGGAATATTTCCCTGAAGGGTGGAAACTGGCTCTGTGGGGCTTTGAGCATAACTGTGCTTGTTTTAGGGACCCGACTCAGCAACATTGGCTCAACCGATGGCCAGAGTTTGGGGCAGGACTACTGGTTAGGCTGAACACTCTGAGAGTATTTGGGAAACCTTTTTGAAAAAAGATGTATAATTTTTCTTCTTCTAGACAAGGCATTTGGCACAACTTTTCCCGGATATGAAACCTCAAATCATGCAGCTTATTGTGCTATTACGTTTCTAAGCAGTCCACATTACAGTTTTTGCCTGGCGGATGAAAAATCTGACACAAAAATAATCCCATAGATTTACCCTGAAATGAAACATTATATCTCAGGAACAGAATGTCGTAGAGACTCGAGGGTGGGCTTTATTGACTCGACACTCTAGCAATTGCCCAGAACGCCCTTTAGAAACATGCCTAAGCCATACAGGTATATCTTAGTATCATAGAAACATTGTACTGGGTTTGTTTCATTCAGGGCAGTGTGCATAACACTGCACCAGAATCTCAAGGGGACGGGCTCTTTGCAATTGGGACAGTGTGCTGGGAACATTTGATCCACCAATTAGCAGTTTCTCAACAGGTGCAAAGAACTGACATGTCTCTAATGTAGGATGACCTCACAAATGCAATTTATTTAGATATTAAGGATGCAGTGCGCGTGTGAGTCATCAATGTTTTACTTTATTTACGTGATATGAAGTCATTAGGGCTCTTCAGAAGGATGGAAGAGGAGGTTGAAACCAGCTGTGGCAATTACTCCAGCATGGATAAAACATAAGAGAAGATCTTAGAGGGATTCTGAATCTCTCTAGTCTTTTGCATTTATTGATGCCATAGTGTGTGTGTGGGTGTGAATGGGAGAGAAAGAGAGAGACTTGTCTCATAATATGAAGTGATCATTACAGTAGTCTATTTAACACTGCATTGGAAGCAGTTTTGGTAGGCTAATTATTTTGTGTGTTATCTGAAATTGCATTATGGACAACTGGCATTCTAGAAACTCATTTCTTTTTATGATATTATATTCCCTCATGTAAGAGTTCAGGTATTCATGGGTTTCTCCAAAATACCGCTAGAAAGCCATTTAAGAAGTCTATTATGCTACTTTCAAATATTGCTTACTAAACACGACCCACCAATCCTTGGCCCAAAGCACAACGCTGTCATTCAAGAGCACCACAGAGAGACCTAGCGGCCCTTACTGTCTGTTTTTGCCATTTCCATGAAATATGCATGATCTCCAGTGCCGTGGGCCACATGGCTAAGTCTTGATGGCTCTCCCCTGTCTCATATGCTGAACATTATTCTCTAGAGATTATGTCCCCGAGGGGACCAAACTAGCAGCATGCACATTCTGGCATGCGGATTGCATCGCAGCGGTTGCTTGTCGGGCCACAGTTCTTGCCCCATGCTAGTGTTTTCGACTTTCAACTTTTGGACTCGAAAATAGTGTGACTGCTAAATTGACATGTACCAAGGACATAAATGGTTCTTTCACGTCTAATGGTAATTCCCATATGTAACCACATTACTGCAACTGCGTCCGCTGCAGGAAGCGAATTACAATGCATTTATAAAAGGAGTCCACAGCTCATTGTATAAACCCAGTGGCTGATACCCCCATGGAGATGGTGGAATGCACATACTGTATGATAATCTCTTTTTTTGCAGTGGGATATCTGTACTTAGACGGCCACCCATAAAATTTGATTGACCACTTAAAAAAGTGCATTTAAGACTGTGGGAATAATAATATTAATAAAATAATATTAATAATAAAGTTTATTATTGTTGCTGTGGGTGTCATTTTTTATATTGTTTTATGATTGTGTGCCTCACATGGCCACCCCAGTCAAAACATTTAAAAAACTATTTTTAACTTGACATCACATTCCAAAAATGCTCACACGGCAATGAAATGGCCAGTTGTCCATCTGAATCCTGGAGCGCTCGGTTGATTTTGCAGTTAAGTACCTGAAGTGTCAAAACCAATCTGCGTATCTCTAGTATGCATTTATGTTAATGCAGTATTCATATGTGAATATGGGCTGTACGATGCTTGTGTGGTGGTATTAGACTTCTCTCACTTCCCTACAGTTCTGCACCAGTAGATTCTAAAGGCAAGGTCACTTATTCTGAAAAACTAATGGAATGTCTGCATAATAATGTTTGCTGCCCACACACTGATGCTGTTGTTTGGATGTTTGCATGGTTACTGGCAGGGAAAAACAAGGTTTTTTGCTAGAGGCATTGCTTTCAGCTATTCCAGATGTGTTTTTTTGCATGCACAGACACTCAATTTAATTGCTATTAATTATTGAGTGTCAGTGCAATCCCTCAAGCCCCTCATGGTGGTTTAGTGTCATTTTTTATATACAGTGTTTGCCTTGCACAGGGAGGATGGGAGTCAGTATGTGGCCCCTAATTCAGGGCCAGAAGGTCATGGTTCTTGCCTCTATTATTCATCGTCTGTGAGTCATATATGAATTTGCTGTCACCCATTCTTGCGCGGTAATGTCATAATCGAGGGACAGCTGGCATCCTCGTTTCCTGTCGGCACATATTTTCTGCCACATCAGTAACGAGTGCCTACATGCTGCTACACAGGCCACGGCTCAATGCTCTTCTGCATCCCCCCCCCCCCCCTCACACACACACACACACACACACACCTTCTTCCTCTGAATCGGTCTTACTATAGCCCTCCATTTCTGCTTGCCTCCCCCTCTCTTTTCCTGAGCAAAAACTCTTTTCTTCTGCTTTAGCAGCTGTAGCGGTCCCGGTTTTCTCTCCCCTGTGCTCTCCCTCACTGTTTCTGTCTTATTCTATTAAGTTTCTTCCAAGAAATTTGTGTTTCTCTGCATTTTTTAAAGGGATAGTTCACTCAAAAGTGATGATCCAAACCCGTATGTTTTAGGTTTGATTTTTTCACAAAATGTGAAGTTTAGTAGAATGTTCACACTGCTCTTTTCCATTGAATTAAAGTAAATGGTGACAGGAGCTGTCAAGCTCCAAAACAGCACCATATTAATTTACACATTCATAAATATTGTCCATATAACCTGTGGACTTGAAACAGGTTAAAATGTAAAATATTATTTACTGAAAATTGTCCTCGACAGTCATAGTTACCATTCAGTTTCATTGTATGAAAAAGAAGCAGCTTACACTTGGCATCCTTTGTGTTCCAGGCAGTATCATTTAAGTATTATTTGTATACTATTATAATTTTCATTATGGCTGCACAATAAATCGAAATGAAATCGCAATCGTGATTAGGCAGAAGCTGCGATTGTCATGCCTATCTTTCAGTGAAGCACGGTTCTGTGATCAGCAGTAAATCTTCATCCAAAGGCCAGAGGGCGCTCTCA
Source organism: Barbus barbus (assembly GCF_936440315.1). NCBI lineage: Eukaryota > Metazoa > Chordata > Actinopteri > Cypriniformes > Cyprinidae > Barbus > Barbus barbus. Next base: position 16,322,003 of record NC_136723.1, read on the forward strand.
CGCGGAAACTCCAAGTACTCCCCGCAGAACAAATCCAGAAAAACCCTATAGTGGTAGCTGAATAAACAGAAGATTTAACTGCTTTTATTGATTCAACGTGACTAATAAACACAATGACTACAACAAAAAATGTTGTTATTCTCAGTATAATTTTCATTATAATAAAGTATATTTGTAATGCAATGCTTTTATCACTGCTTAGAATACTATGAAATATGTGGTGTGCCTTATTCTGTGTAAGAAGCCACATCAACTCACAGAATGATTTATTTCAAACACTCGACTGACATTATGAAGTGAGTTTGGAGTAAAAACATGTTATTAAATGTGGTATTTTCACATGCTTTCAGATAAAGCTGCATTTACTACACAGAGCTGTAGTTCACTGAGAAGCTATGCAAACAGCTGTCATTATCGCGAACGATTTCTTCAATTTCATAATCGCGCGATTATATCGTCTAGGTTTTTTTTTTGCGTAGCTTGTCAGTGAACTACGTCTCTGTGTAGTAAATGCAGCTGATTCTAGAACCGGCTTTACTGACAAAATGTGCTTGGCAATCGCATTCGATTAATCGTGCAGCCCTAGTGCATTTTCATTTAAAAACGCATAACTTTTGCTATGGTTCTACCTGTCGTTTACACTACTCCGGAGTTTTCAATCCTCGAAAACGGAGACTTTCGAAAACACTGGAGACCCCATTTTAGTTTGAAAACTCTGTTGTTTCATTTCAGTGTAAATGGATCAAAACAGAGACTTTTGAAAATGATGTCATTTCGAGCCCATATATATATATATATATATATATATATATATATATATATATATATATATATATAAATATATATATATATATATATATATATACGTAGATGCCTCATTAGTGACTGTGTCTATGGGCCATGATACGTAAGCCATCCACCATTTTTGGAATGGTCTTCAAACCCTCGAGCGCAAGTTGACTCTGTGCGTCTACAACAGCAAGTTATACGCATGTATATCTTTGAATATGAATTAATTATTATGCTGAATGACGTCAAGTTGACTGTTCCAAAATGGCAGACGCTTCAACGTATCTGGAGCGGTAGAATAGGGAATCTATACATATCTATATGGCTGCCGATATTCGCTCTGCGTATCCTTGATGACCATGTAAACAACAACATAATTCTCATTGTACCTGCATGAATGGTCATGTGACATGCGTTTTCTGTTGTTTAGTGTGGACGGAGATCGTTTCTGAAACGCAGTGAAAACACCAGTGTAGAAAAGGAACGTTTTTATTATGAAATGGCGTTTTAAAGTGAAAACGCACTAGTGCAACCATGTCCTCACATTTAATTTTTATATTTTCATTTATTTCAACTTTCAAAATTGCACTATTTAAAGATCTAGTTCTATTAAACAGGTTTGTTTGTTTTGCTGTGACTAACATATACAAGGCACACGCTGACATTATACCCCCTTCTTCAGACACCATGTGCGCTTTGCATGTTCAGACACTTATGTGTTCTCTACAGATGTTTTCAAAAGGTGAGCTAGCATCAATATGACAAGAGTGGTAGAAAGAAAAGAAAAGAAAAGGGCCGAGAGAAATTAGAGGGATTCCTGCCAGTCCCTGCAGCCTCTTTGAGAGATACTTAGTCATTATGGGCACAAGCACACATCACTATGGAAACAGTGGAACAGGAAGGATGAAGATGATGGAAAGGGGCAGCAGAGGTGGCACCTGGGAATGATGGATGGTATGATGTTGAAAGAAAGAGATGCAGAAAGATATTTCAGAGGAATCTACCCCGACCCAATCACTCATCAGCACTGAGGTTGCCATCAAAGAAAGACAATGACACTAGTTGTAGTCTTCCAGACAGATCCATATAGACTAGCAGTCAATCAATGACAAAGGCCATTAAATATTATGTATAATTTTTGAGAGAGAATATCTGGGAAGCATTTTTTTTTTTTTTAATTGTCAATTCAAAATACAATTCAACTGGTACAATTCCAGTGTAAAAAAAATAAAAAAGTATTCCAATTCCAGGATTTTAATTTTTGGGCTTTTTATTTGTTTGTTCGTTTGTTCGTTCGTTCGTTCGTTCGTTCGCTTGCTCGCTCGCTCGCTCTCTTTCTTTCTTTCTTTCTTTTTAGCATTACATCAGTCCCTCACCAATGGATCCTCTGCAGTGATTCTGATTCATTCTGGGTCCCAACAGCATGAGAGACCAAACAGATGATAAAAACATCACAATAATCTGCAAGTTATCCACATGACTTCAGTCCATCAATTAACATCGCATCTGAATCAGGAGAGAAATATGCACAGATCAAGCTCTGTTTACAAGCGAAAACGGTCCAAAACAGCCCTAAGACACAAAACAAGATATACAATATTTGTATATTAGAATATGAGATATTGAGAGATTTTGATGTGAGTGGACAACAAGGGATGGACTTTTTCACTGGAAGCAGAGTTATTATGGATTATCGACAATTATTTTGGCTAGAAGCGGCAATTTAAAGTTAAAAAGACTTAATAATGAGTTTGTTTCCTACAAACACGTATCTTGTCACTTCATAAGGTTAACTGATTAACTGCAGATTACTATGATGTTTTTATCAGCTGTTTGGACTCTGATGGCACCCATTTACTGCAGATGATCCGTTGGAGAGCAAGTGGTCTATAATGCAAAATTTCTACAAATATGTTCTGATTAAGAAACAAAGTTATTTATATTTTGGATGTCCTGAGGGAGAGTAAAGTTTCAGCAAATATGTACAAAACACATAAGTACCTGAGATAATCAGCTGTCAGCCACTACTTTCTGTCACAGAAATGGAAAAGATTCCAAAAATAGAATCCTGTCACTCTTCACATATTGATATCTGATTAAACATCGTAATATCAAAAACTAAACTATACTGGACCTTTCAAAGCACTGCCAAACTGTATCAAACTCTTTTTTTAGACCTGTAACTTTTCCAGTCGCCCCAAATCGTGGGTGCATATTAGAAGGCCAGTACTCCAGATATGAATTTAATTCTCTGCAGCATAATTTCATTTCCCTTTTTGACTTTATAAACCAACTCTCGTATATTAAACACCATTCAGCCACACTGACTCTGGTGTGCAAATCTCACAGGGCACAGATTCTTCTGATTAGGCCAGAACCCTGTGTCACACCGCAAAATTAAAATGATCAGAGCCAGAGTCTTGAGAAATGTCCGGAAAAGACACTCAATTATACACCAATCAGCCGGAGGTGCCTCGCTTTTAACTGCTGATTTATACCCTTCACCAGGCCTCTGACTGGGCAGGAGTGGCGAGAGGACCACTTCCCCCTCTCTCTGCACACAGCCGGAGCTCTTCGCTCGCCCATAATGCCTTGCTTCAATCCTCAGTCTGGTGACGTTGCCTGATTTCCATCCTTTGACATTTTTGGGAAGGGTGATCATTGGGATTCTGAACAAGTGCCAGACCTTTTCAGCTGCTGTTTGTGGGCGTAATGGCGAGAGAAATTGGGGAAGGAGGGAGAGAGATTGACAGGGAAAGTAAGAAAGAATGAGAAATGGATGCATAACAATAGGGTTGCCACACTCAAACAAAAAAAAACTAAGAAATATCAGGGAATCTGCCATTTATGTTTCACTATTTAATCTTTTAACAATGTGATTTTCTTCCTATGGTGGCGCATTAAGCTTGTCGTGTGATTTCACAATTTCTCTCCTGACTCAGTATTACCAATTATCTTTTTTTTTTTTTTTAAATGAACTTGTTAATGACATTGTGAAATATCTGATATTCTAATAGACAAATATGTATAAGTAAATATACTTTGTTTGAAATACCTTTATAATGATCATGTGAGTTGATAATCGAGTTATATATGTGCCATTGGCATCACCCTTTGTTTGCTATTTACTACTTTTATACACTATATAAATTTAGAAAAGATATTAATACTTTTATTCAGCAATGATGCATTAAATTGATCGAAAGTGACAGTAAATACTTTAACATTGCAAAAAAATATTTTTAAAAATTAACAATAATAATAATTATTATTATTATCATCATCATTTTTAAAAATGACTGTTTTTATTCATCAAAGAACACAAAAGAAATAAATGTGAAGCAGCACAACTGTTTTCAGCATACATGATAAAAAAAATGTTTTTTAAGCAATAAATCAGAATATTAGAATGATTTCTGAAGGATCATGTGACACTGAAGACTGGAGTAATGATGCTGAAAATTCAGCTTTGCATCACAGGAATAAATTATATTTTCAAATATTTTCAAATCAAAAACAGTTATTTTAAATAGCAATAATATTTCACAATATTACTATAGTTTTATCAAATAAATGCAGCCTTGGTGAACTTAAAAAACATTTAAAAAATCATACCAATCCCAAACTTATGTATTCATTGCTTCTCATTTACTACGTACCATTACCCATAACACATTCTGACATGAGCTCTGGGTAAATCTCGCAACCTAAACCTACCATCTGTAATGGGATGGTATATCTGGCCAGCTTAATCCAAGCCTAGGCCCAATATTTACCCATCTCTCTGCAAGCACATCCACCAAGCTCAGGAAGAGATTTGATGTGACAGGAGGGCTAGCCAGGGCACGCTGTTCTGAAATCAGAACACCTCTGTAGAGACTCTTACTTTCGGCACACAGGGCCAAAGAGCAACTTGGAGGTTGAGAAAGAAGCGGTGGGAGTATCATTCAGCGTTCTGCTCTGGAACTGTAGAGCACACCATAAAAGTTCTTCACCATTTCAAGCAATAAACTATTTTTCACAGCCAGATGAAGAGCTGTCTCGGAAAAAAAGTGTTTTTCCAAAGGATTTTTTTTTTCCTCACACCAGGATGAAGCCTCATTTTGGGGTCAAAAGGTTTGCTAGACGAAAGTCACCAGAGGACAACTCAGCAGGACATCTTCAGAGCAGTAAAGCAACCGGTTGTCAACGGTGGTTATTAAAGTTTGATTAGAGCCTGCTGATGTTCAATGTGTTATAGGCGTGCAAAAGATGGCTCATGCTTTCTATGAAGGGTCGCAATGAGTTTAAAGGGAAAAAGACCACTTAGTGTTTAGGGTAATTGCAGCGCTGGGGGTTACTCAGCCTTCCATTCATCTCTCAATGGCACTGGACTCCTGCTGTGCTTGAGTGTCACTTTTCAAATAAACCACTGAGGAATGACAGATCAGCAGCGGGAATAGGTTGTTTGCAAACACGTGATTCTGATGACGCGCGAAATGCAGCTGGAGGGCAGGAAGTAATTTTTTCTCCATAGGAATCAGTAGCAGAAACTCAAGATGTCTGTTTTTTGTGTTGTTTATGAATGCTCAAATCGGTCAAATGGAGAAATCACAAGGAGATTTTATCATGTACAAAAATGTGTTGTTCATAAGGAAGGAAAAGTCAAGAAATTGACTGAAAAACACAGGAAAAAGTGGCTTGTAAACCTGCGTCTATGGGCACGAGCTTTATCCGATCAGCTCCTCGCAGACGCAGGTTTTAGCAGAATTTTCTTCATCATTACTCCAGTTTTCAGTGTCACATGATCTTTTTAGAAATCATTACAATTTATCTGACTCAAGAAAATTTAATGAACAGCATTTATTTGCATTTATCAAATATATGAATTAAATGTGTTAATGCATTTATTAAATCTAAATCCTTTAAAGTGTCTTCACTCATTTTTTAATCACTTTCATGCATGATGAATAAAATTAATTTATCTCTCTTTTTTAATCTTATACAAATATACAACAAAATAAAAATGACTAAGATATTACTAAATATTAAGAAGCAAAACTGTTTTTAACATTGATAATAATGAGAAATGTTTCTTGAACAGAAAATCAGCATATTAGAGTGATTTCTGAAGGATTATGTGACACTGAAACTTCTCTTTGTAAACAACAACAGATTTATAAACGTTTCTAATGGCGAATTATGCGTTCCCAAATGCAAATTAAACCAAGCGCAGCTAGCACTAACAGTGAATTGAAACTAAAAACAGTAGCCTACTGTAACAGTAGATATGTAGCGCATCAGACTACAACCTACTATATAATTACATAACAATCGTTGCAAATTTTATGACAGCACTAGCAATCTCAAATTCTCACCGCCATTCATAAAAAGTCTCCGGGTCAAGTGATACGCTTCAGCGGTGATTCTACTCGCGCTTGGTACCTTGAATCATTTGAACGCTTTTAACTGTCCTGCAGATGGCGCTGCGAGCTTGTGCAACGCTCTCAGGACCATTCTGTCCATGATGTTTTAGAGAACAATATTTTCGCAGTTTATTTAGGTAATAGCTTAAGACCATTTGCGCAATTTCAATCATCATGCAGTGGCCAACCCCCTCCCAAAAACATGAATCTCTACGCGAATCACATGGGTCGTCTCTCAGAGGTCGGAAAATACGGAAATCCATATTTATACTGAAAAATCACATCCCTGAATGCTACATTTCCCCAAATCTGAGAAGTCTTAGTTGATTTTCAGTAAATTGTAATTTTGGGGTGAATTATTATTTTTTAATTATTGGGACCATGTTGTACCGTGCTATCATTTATTTTTTTACATACACCATTTAAATGTATTATTTTTTAAACAACAACTTACCACAAGTTACATTTTAACTCAATATTTAAAATTTGTATTCATGTCACTTCATTCCATCCAAACATCTTCCATTGAGGAAGTTGTTAGCGGGATGTGACGCCCCAGTCGTGCAATAGTAAAACACATAATTTGGTCCCCGAGGTGAGAAGCTAGTTTTACATTTAGATTTGACAAGATTTTCTACTTTGTAGCACTTTGCTGACTCAGAGATTTTATTTGTTGACTATCTGCAGAACTGCAGTCGAAAATAGACATCCATAAGCCAGCGTGTTTGTGAATATCTCACTACACTTGTTACATGACCTTTTAAAAACAGTACCAAGGGACGGGTGACATTGGAGTAAATAGGTTGCATATGTAGAGGTTGCATATGTTCAATAAGGGTCTGCACATGTATGATGATTTAATGGTCTTGCATTTTATGCATCACAAAGTAATTAATCAATAATGTGCAATAATCAGTAAACATGCTTTTTTAGTCCATGTTCAATTTCCCTATTCAGTTTCTTTGTATTCCTCAGGCCATCCAAGATATAGCTGAGATTGTTTCTTCATCAGAACAGATTTGGATATATTTAGCATTACATCACTTACTCTCTAATAAATCCTCTAAAGTGAATGGGTGCCGTCAGAATGAGAGTCCAAACACCTGATAAAAACATCACAATAATCCACATGACTCCAGTCCATCAATTAATGTCTTGAGAAGTGAAAAGCTGCATGTTTATAAGAAATAAATCCATTATTAAGATTAACACTTAAAATTGTCAAAATGTGAGTCCATAATCCATAATAATGCTTCTTCCAGTGCAAAATTCCATCCCCTGTTGTTGTTTCACATCAAAATCCACTGGAACTGTTTTGGACTGTTTTTACTTGTAAACTGTGCTTGATCTGTGCATATTTCTCTGCTGATTCAGAAAAGATTTTTTACACTTTTTCACTGGAGAAAGCAATATTTTAAATAGAGGACTCGTATTTTAGCTTTAAGCAACAGTTGAATTTAAAGACGTCTTTATGATGGATTTGTTTCATACAAACCTGCAGCTTTTCACTTCTCATGACGTTGATGGACTGGAGTGGTGTGGATTACTTGTGGATTATTGTGATTATCTTATCAGCTGTTTGGATTCTGACTGCACCCATTCACTGCAGAGGATCCATTGGTGAGCAAGTGATGTTAATGAAAAACGCTTTGGTGAAAAACAAACATCTAAATCTTAGATGGCCTGGCAAAAAATAAAAAAAATAAAATGGGGGGGGGGGGGTGAACTATTCCTTTAAATGACATGTTTGTTTGTTTTTGTTTTTTTGTTGTTGTTTTTTGTTTTTACTTCTCATCTGCCTTTCAGCAGCCAGGCCTCCAACGGTAGCAGTTTCCAAACAAAAAAGGAAGGAAAGTTCAATCTGCTAAAAGGCAGTCCACTCAAAATCTACTTCCTCTACCTGATCTCGAGAAAATGGATGTGACATTTCCTCGGTAACTAGTATCACTGGCAGCATTTTAAGAGGCGATGAGCCAGAAATCAGAAAATGAGGTTTGGAATGCAAGTGACAATTAGAGTTTACATTATTTAACTTTTTCAGTTTTCACTGAATAAAAGCTGTAATTGCAATGGTGTATGTTTGTAAAATGTTTACTGTTTACTGAGGTCAAGGTCTGGTGCCTGGATGTCCTGTCTTATCTCTTCCTCACTGAACATCAGATCAAAGCAGCACAGCCTCCACTTTGATAAGGAGCTCAGTGAAAGAGGTAGTATGGGTTGCTATGTCTGTATTAGCACTATTGATCCAAACATTCAACACATACTGTACCACAAGACATCTGAATCCATATACAGTGATGTAGTTTATACACACAAATATGAGCTCAAATGTCAGATGGCAAAGTTCAGAATCTAAAGGCGAGATAATCTAGTGTACTGGAAGTCAGAAATGGCAGTGCTTGTTTACTCTTCCATGTATGTGTATCTGTATGTGAATTATTATTTTTTTTACCAGTTGCCAAATAAATTTGACACTTTTTTTTTTTTCAGGTCATTTAATATGTTATATATATTAAAAAAATTACTTTTACCATAATAATTATTTCTAAATGTTTCAGCCAGGTTTCTATCTGCATATTTTTATGCAAATTATGGGGTATTACAAAAAGATATATTCTCATAAATTATATCTCTGTTTTTGAATAATTTGCATAAATGCATCCAAGAACTGTCAATGATAACCTATTATAGTTTTTAATCAGTAGTTTGAATTTTAATCAGTATTCTCAGTTTTTTTTATTTTTTATTTATAATAATGTCATTTTAAATAGTTACTAAAATAATTATTAATATTTTGTGTAGTTTTATATTGTTATTTTTGTCTGGTTATTTACTTCAGTTTTAGATTTTTTTTAGTACTTCACCTTAACTTTTCAACTCCGCGTTTAGATTTTATTTTAGATTATAATAACTCTGATGCGCAGACAAATCATTTGCTGCTAATCACTAACTTACAAGTCAAAATAAATATCATTATTTTGTTAAATATTATTACATTGTGAGTTACTTCATTACTTTGACATAAAAATTACCCCAGTTATATCCTGTCATCATTTCATGTGCAACTATATGACATTTCACTGTTTCCGTAGACTGGCTTCTAAGGAGTTTTTTCTCCTAATTTCTGCCTCGTGATAATTATCACTGCAGATGAAAGCATACGCCCCTTCATTAATTTTATACTGTACAATTCATCGTAATTACCGCCAAATAAGTTGTTGCTATCATTTTAATTCAGATTAGTGGTTTAAACCATGGTCATGCAGGAGTGCACCAGCACAGGAGGTAACAAACCCACCACCACCACAGCAGGCAGAGCAGAACAGCACTGCAGCTCTCTGCTAATGTAATCACACACCAGGCAAGGAGAGCCAGAGAGATATTACACCACAATATAATTACAAATCAGTTGTACACCTCCACAACCCTTTGCAGCTTGGTAATCTGTAAATGAAAGTGAGCTGATTTTGAAAATTGAAGGTGTGTATATGTGTGTCTGTGGAGCAAATGATATTGTTTATAAGGTTTTAGAGAGGTTTTTCTAATGGGTTAGATATAACTTGATGGCAAATTATATGACTACTGTGCAAAAAGCGAAACGGATTGTCAAATTTATCAAATTAAATATAGGAAGGGAGTCCAGGGCTAGATGTTATATATTTTTTTGTGAATCCCAAACAAACTTTTTGCTTTAGCAGCTAGTTAAACAAGTAAACACAATAACCAGATTTGTGAACAACTGTATGTGTATATTGGAAAATTTTAAGTAAAAGGTTGAATGGTGTTTTCATTTTTTGTACAATAAATGTCAGGTCAGGACAAGTTGTCACAGGTTTTAATGGTTATAAACATATACAATTGATTAATTATGACCTTTTTGGTGAAAACAATGGTTTGATGGTATTTCTTATTAATTAATTAATTTTTTAGCTTTTTTTTTTTTTTTGCATTTTTGCGGTTTCATTTGTCATTTCTTGCTTCGTAATTATTTTACTTGTCAATATTTGTTGAATAATGACAATAAAACAAATTTCACCCAAAAATGAAAATTTGCAGAAAATATACTCACACTCAGGCCATCCAAGATGTCGAGAGATGAGTCTGTTTCTTCATCAGAACAGATTTGGAGAAATTAAGCATTGCAGTGAATGGGTGCCGTCAGAATGAGAGAATTATCTTGATAATTCAATCAATTATTTTTATTTTATTTATTTATTTATTTTTACAAACATGCAGCTTTTTACTTCACGAGACATTAATTTATCTACTGGTGTTGTGTGGATTACTTTTGGATTAATCATGGATTACTTCTTGATTATTGTGATAGTATGATAACATTTCCCAACCCTGAAGCAACATATAGAACTACCAAACTTTGCTATAAGTTTGATTGCAACATATAATCATTGCTGGTAATAGTGTTCATCGTCTGTTTGATTACGTGAATAACCGATTTTACCGTACATTTCCGCCATAAGTACATCAACTTGACATAGTCACCACTGATTAACTACTACTAAATATATTGTAGAAACTAAAAAAATTTGTGAAGCTGCTTTGCAACAATTTGTATCGTGAAAAGCACTATACAAATAAACTTGAACTGAATTGAATTGAATTAAGAGAGTTGAGAGTTTTCTCTTAAAATGTAATTAAATTGCAATAAAAAAAGAAAACTCCCTGTAAAGGTGAACTGTACAATTGCTTTAACTACTAGTGGCACCAAACGACTATACAGTTCATCTTGATCTTGAGAAACCAATAGATTAGTCATTTACATTAGATTAGTAACGTATGACCTCAGTGTGCTTCTGTACGTTTGGAAACACACACTTGCATTTTGGAGCAAGAAATGACGATAAAATGAAGATACGTAGCATCAGCCAATCAGATCACAATTAGTGGTTTCATGTCGTTTGTGTGTGCCATTTGCATCAGACAGTCCATGAACAGGTTGTGGGCATATCGTCTGAGGCTGACACTAGAGTAGAGGTGGAGAGAAGCATACTAAACAGACACATAAATAAAAGTGACATGTTTTCCAAGAAGATCCGGCAGCAGAGCAGAACCTGTTGTCTACAGCTCCATTTATTAGAATTAGGGATTTGTCTATTTACCAAAGAGCAGTAAATTCTTTGTATTTCTTTCTCAAGAGCACCTTAAAGCAGAAATCCAGGACTTAGATGCACAGGAGGGAGAGACAATCCGCATCGATCCTTTTCAACCAGAAGCATCTTCAGTAAAGGCTTATCCTGAGTGCTCTTTTCCAGATAGAATGCCTCATTTCAGATAATCTGCCTCTCTGAAATGAAATCAGACAGGAGAGAAAAAGTAGAAGGGTCAGAAACAAAGGCAGAGACCGAGTGAGGTGTTCACACAGGCCTGGCTTCAGTCCAGTTCACAGAGGCATGTCTGATTAGCCCTGGCTTAAAAAGGCCCGTTCACACACTTCTTTTCAATATCCCTGATTAAAAGTTGACAGGGGTGGCCGCCACAGAGCCAAAAATCCTTTTTACTTTTTGGAAATGTTCATCAGCTAGACAGAGTGAAAATGAAAGTAGATTCGGATGGATGGACACAGCAGTTTTGGGCGTGCAGACGGAGCTTACCTCTTCAAAGGATGATGGAGATGGCGCAATGCCACAAAAGCAATGGAGATAGTCGTAGATGTTTCAGATCTTGTCATTTCTTTGTTGTCATCAACACAAAATTGATTGATTGCTCAAAGCTTGTCCAGTCAGCTGAGACTTCAATCCTTCTTAAAGGGACAGTTCACCCCAAAATTAACATGCTTTTATTTTAGTAGATGCTTTGCTAAAAATGAAACATCTTTTAAAAGAAGAAGAAAAAAATCACCCCAAAAAATGACATTATTGTATAAATTTTGGGCTCCATTGATATTTATAATATGGACAAAAACAACTGAAATGTTCATGAATAAATACATACACTTTTCACCAATGAATCATCTGCAGTGAATGGGTGCCGTCAGAATGATAGTCCAAACAGCTGATGAAAAATTATTGATTTGTTTCTTACAAACATTCAGCTTTTTACTTCATAAGACATTAACTGATCAACTTGGAGTCATGTGGATTCGATTAGACAAAATTGATTAATTGTTCAAAGCTTTTGTCCAATCAGCTGTAGTCTCAGCCTCAGACGTCACGCCCATGGACCGCTGGCTGAACGTCTGATACATATGGCACACAAAAGTGGAAACACTTCAGGAGTTTCGAAGTCGTCATCGGATTGGTTGAATTATACAGGATTTCCGAGAGACGTGTTTGTCGCGTTCTTTAACGTTCCACCTGGAAAAAAAGATGCCGTGACGCCAAACCCCCTCATGAAAGAAGAAAGCTGTCATGTTTACATCTGTGACAACAAACGCTTATCAGCATCACATAAACGCTGGATTTTCAAAAATATGTGAAATATTTAAAGTTTGCGGCATAGAATCTTTAAAATACATCCGAGCGTTTTACACACCGGTCTGTTATTGTGGCGACATTTCCAAGCCCCAAAACGTGATGCTGAACAAAACGAACTGTGATTGGTTGTTTGACATGTCGGTCAAACGGCCTCATGGGTGGCCAATGAAATCTGCCATGGATTCCAGACCTTCAACGCGAGACTAAATCAGCTGAGACTTCAATCATTCTTAAAAGGACCGTTCACCCAGAAATTAACATGCTTTTATTTTATTAGATACTTTGCTAAAAATTAAACGTACTTAAAAGAAAGAAATCCCCTCAAAAATTATATTATTGTTAAAAAATATATAATAATTGGACCCAATTAACTTTTATAATATGGACAAAAACAACTGAAACGTTCTTCAATAAATAAATGGAACAAAATAATGGCCGAATTTTAATTTTAGGTAAAAAAATAAATAAAAATGAAAATACTGTTTTTGTTTGTTTTTTCTTGGCAACGTAAATAAAGGATTTTTTAATTATTATTATTATTACTCACCCTTAGGCCATCCAAGATGCAGATTTGTGTATTCATGGGAACAGATTTGGAGAAATTTGGCATTACATCACTTGCTCACCAATGGATGATCAGCTGTGGATGGGTGCCGTCAGAATGCGAGTCCAAACAGCTGATAAGTAATCCATACGACTCCAGTCCATCAATTAATGTCTTTTGAAGTAAAAAAAAAAAAAAAACTGTGTATCTGTAATAAATCAATCATTAGGGTTTCACTGGTTTTTAAACTGTTTTAACATTTTTGGGTGAGCTATTCCTAAAAATGCCACTATATACCAACTCCGCCAACATTTCCCATAGATCAGCGCACAGACATTTATTGGATAAATGCAGAGAAGCATTTCAGTTTCCTGACAGATAATGTATGAGTTCATCTGTTATATAAATGGAAAGCAAACACTTGTCACGGTTACTTCATCTCCAGATTCCCTTTTCTCCCTCAAACATGTTCTTCCCCTCCCGCTTGTTTAAATTTCATGCTGCTCAGGCGAACTCGCCTTCAGACATGTGTTTTACTTCATTGAAAGTGTGTCTGGTGTCTTTAGTGTCACACAGGCTCCCCATGCAACATCTGTGTCATCTTCCTCCACACATAAAATTTTCATGCACCCTGATGCAACACTCACACGCACATGCATGCAAACACTTTTAAGCCCTATCAGGGATGACTTTTTTCTCTAGACAGTGACAAAAATACTTCTGCCAAACCATTGTGAAGATAATTTGTAACTACGCATCCTGCCCTGGTGTCTGTTTGCTGCTTTGGTAAACAAACTAAAAGGGATAGTTCACCCAGAAATGACAGTTCTGTTGTTATTTTCTCTCCCTCATGTTTGCCATGGAACAAAAAAATAGCAATTTCTAAAGACTCATTACGCAACTCTTGCCTTACAGTAGTAGTTCATAGAGACTACAGGCTGTCAACTGCCCCCCCCCCCCCCCCCAAACAAAATAATAAATACAAATACAAAAAGACAAAACACCTGTTGGAAAAAAAAAAACACCTGTTGCATCATAAATAAAAGTGCATATGACTTGTGAGAAACATAAAGCCATTCCATTGTTTTTCATTTTTCCATTTTAATTATCAGGATTGCAGTTTTATTTATCAAAACTGCAAATTTATTTATTTTTTTGACTGCATTTGACTTATGTCTCTATATTCTTTTTTTCACAGTATGTGTATATATTATATACTGTGAATTTATATATTGCAATTTTGAAATGGGTAACACTTTACAATAAGGGGTAAATGAATAATCATGTACTAATTCCTAAATTGACATTTAATTCATCACATACTAATGGTTATTAAAGGAGTTAACTAATTATGAACTAACAAATAGCTATCCTTATACGACCGGAGTCATACGGATTCATGCTTGAATAACGACAGCCTTAGCTACATGTTAGTACATGTTTGATAGTTAATGCATTAATTAACATTTATGGGTAAACTAAATCAAACAGCCTCTTTAAGAAGGAATAAGAAATACTCTGACTTTGAAATTAATTTAAACAATTTAATACTATCATAATTTGAGCATTGGACATCTTCATATTTGTCATAAACATTATTGGGGGGCAAAGGATTAGTTGATCCTCCTCATCAAGTGTAGAAAAAACTAAATACACTAATGACTGATCTTGTCTCCTTTATGTTCTTCTCTTTCCCTTTAAACTCACCCTATGGATTAATAATAAAAAATAAAAAAAAACAAATCCACAAATAACATTTGTAGAACAATTCCTAAAGAAATGCTCAAACTGGAAAGAGTTCACTGTCCATCCAGACACAGCCGTGATGATCCTGTACCTCCGCCCTCTGACTTCTTGAAAATCCACACAGCATCTCTTAAGCAGGCTGAAAATTCACCGTGTTAATACATGTGTGTTTGATAGAATGAGGCCGTTTGACCGACATGTCAAACAACCAATCACAGTTTGTTTCGTCCAGCGTCACGTTTCGGGGCATGGAAATGTCGCCACTATAACAGACCGGTGTGTAAAACTCTCACAGTTGTAAACACGACGTCTTTCTTCCTTCGTGAGGGGGTTTGGCGTCACGGCATCTTTGTTTCCAGGCGGAACGTTAAAGAACGCGACACACACGTCTCTCGGAAATCCTGTATAATTCAACCAATCCGACGACAACTTCGAAACTCCTGAAGTGTTTGCACTTTTGTGTGCCATATGCATCAGACGTATTCTTCTTGGGAAGTTCCATATACATTAAGCAAAAATTACATCTATTAGTCCCTCATTTAAGTTTTTTTGTAAAGAACTTAATATATTTTATGACTCATTGACTTCAATTACCAGAAACAAGAAATGTATAAAAACATCTCTCATATTAAAAAAATTTATTTGTAAAATGTAATGTTTTACCATACATCATATACATTTGTTATATGTATCCCCC